>NC_082702.1:12205294-12520567 GCF_949987515.2 Delphinus delphis | reverse complement strand
AGTGTGAGAAGTCACCGAAAGTTTTAACTAGGAGTTAGACACGATCCACTGGGCATCCACATCTCAATGTGGACCCCATGTACCTTCTTGAGATCCCTTGACCACCTCCTCTTTCTCCTGCTTGGCACCCACCTGTTAGTTACCCAGCTGTTTTCAGACTTAGATGCAATGCCCCTCTCAGGTGAGAATCTGGCTCTGAGCCAGAAAACAAAGGCAAAATCCCCCTCCATTCCCTTTGTGTTACACCCAGGTGCGGCTTCTCCTTGCAACCCTTCTAGAAAAGTCCCTAAGTGCTGTGTAACCTTACCTGCTGCCATGTCTTCAAAGGTCTTTGTGGAGGCCTAGCCAATATATCTTTCTTTTGGCTGCACCCCTTGCATTGGAAGCATGGAGTCTTAACCACTGGACCGCCAGGGAAGTCCCTGCAGCAGTGTATCTCAACACATCTTCCTGGCCTCCCGTTTTTCCCTTCACTCTCACCAGCCTGGGCTTGCCCCTCCCTAAATAAATCATTAGAACCATTAACTTTACTCTGCTTCCTAGCCAACAGTTCTCTAGAAAGATCTGCTGTTAGTACTGGGGGTCTTTGGGCATTTTCTTTCTCCTCTGGGCCTCAGCAGCACATTTCATACAATGAAAGGGCTGACTTTTACGTGCCAGAGGGCTCTATCATTTGACATGTAATTCATGTGACCCAGTTTCTCTCTCCTGTGTCCACCCATGTGTCTGGGGAATCTAAATCTACAAAGAAGCAACAAATACAATTGTTAAGAAGGCTCTGGAGGTAGACTGAATTTGAGTTCTAGCTCCTTGGTCCTCAGTCTTCTGGCTGTGTGACCCTGAGAAGTGGACTTGGCCTCTCTGAATCTCAAGCTCCTCCTATTTCTGTATAATCATGAGGATTAGATGACTTAATTCCAATAAAGTAGGTAGAACAGTGCTCTTAAAAAGCGTTCAATAAATGTTATGCTTAATAATATACCTGCCCCACCTTTGACAGGGAAGGGGTACAGGAGTCTAGGGAAATTACCAGGTCCCTCCCACTGACCCACTGAAGTTTAGAAACTTTAGGCAACACCACTCCTTCCAAAGTACTTTTATTTAAAAAAAAAAAAAAAAAATCATTACAAACAATCAAAAAACAAAAACAGAAACAAAAAACCACCACAAAACCCGCCTTTCTTTTAAATAATGTGGCATGGAGCAGTTTGGTTTCCACCCTATTGCACGTGGTCCGGCCTGGTCATGAATCAGGAGGCTGCTTGGATTGCGGTCCTGTGAAGGAGGTGGGGTTCAGCCTGTGGGGAGGGAGGCCTGCCCCTCCCACTACCTGGAGGTGCAAGAGGCAGAGGCTGGGTTTCACATAGCAATCAGGCGCACATCCCTGTCATCCTTTGACAGGCCCAAACTATCTTCCCTGAGGCCCCAGTGGACACAAGGGGAGTAGGAACTGGAGGGAAAGGCAGAAGAAATGTGGAAGTGGGAAACCAGACTCCCAGAAACAGAGTCTCATTAAGGCATTTGGAACAGATAAATTAATTCAGGAAGACCCACCTTCACAGAAGGTTGCGATAACCAGACACACACATACATGCGAGACAATTTGGAACCCTGAAATGGGAGGAGGCCACAGCCACTGCTTAGGGCCCCCATCAAAACACACACCACACACACACACACACACACACACACACACACACACAGAGTTGCATCCAGGGATTCAGCCCACCAAGGCTGCGATGAGGAAGCCCCCCCCATCAAAGTTTTAGGATCCCAGAATGATTTCCATGATGTGATCTAGTTCATTCCACTCCCAGGACCCTGGGGCACAGAAAAGGTTGTGAGGAGGCTCTGGTGGGGCCCAGTGAAGGCTCCTTCTCCACTGCAGATGTGTCAATGTCCAGGAAGAAGTCATCCAGGCCAGAGTCCCCCAGGTACCGGGAGCTAAGAGCTTCTAAGAAGACTGGATCGGGCTGGGGCAAGCACTTCATTCTGAGGGCCTGGGGGAGCCACTGGATTCTGAGGGGGCTCCGGTCTCATCCATGGAGGTCTCCAGCTCCCTGAGAATAGAGCCGATGGTGGGCCGACAGGGAGAAGTCCTCCTCGCCCAGGAAGAGGGGCTCTGGGGCAGGGCAGGTGCAGGAGTCAGGCAAAGCGCAGCTTGGAGCTGCTGGAGGGTGTTGTGGATGAGGACATGCCTGCGAAGGCTGGGTGCTCGGGGGCCCAGGCTTCGCTGGACTTTGTCTAGGGAGATACGGAGCAGGGCTTGCTGGTAGCTCCGCAGGCCTGCTGGACCCCAGTCCCACTTCTCATCCTCCTCTTCCTCCTCCAGATCTGAGTGTTTCCTCTTCAAGCCTCCTACCATGATGCCCTGTGGAGAGAAGAGGGGCAAGTTAGACACACCAGGCTAGTTCAAACCCTGAATCTCCTGTATGGTTGCTGTTGATTTGTAATGATCCAAACTTCAGTTTCTGCATCTATAAAATGGAGAGAGCATGAATCCCACAAGGCTAAGGAGGAGAGTAAATGTATATGATTAAGAAAACAAGATCTGGAACTTCCCTCGTGGCACAGTGGTTAAGAATCCACCTGCCAATGCAGGGGACACGGGTTCGAGCCCTGGTCCAGGAAGATCCCACATGCCGTGGAGCAACTAAGCCGTGCGTCACAACTACTGAGCCTGCGTGCCACAGCTAATGAAGCCCATGGGCCCGGAGCCTGTGCTCCGCAACAAGAGAAGCCACAGCAATGAGAAACATGTACCACAACGAAGAGTAGCCCCCGCTTGTCACAACTAGAGAAAGCCTGCGCACAGCAACGAAGACTCAACGCAGCCAAAAATAAATAATTTAAAAAAAGAAAAGAAAAGAAAACAAGATCTGGGGGGCTTCCCTGGCGGTCCAGTAGTTAAGACTTCGCCTTCCAATGCAGGGGGTGCAGGTTTGGTCCCTCGTTGGGGAGCTAAGACCCCACATGCCTCGCGGCCAAAAAAAAGAAAATAAAAAAAGAAAACCATAAAACAGAAGCAATATTGTAACAAATTCAGTAAGGACTTTAAAAATGATCCACATAGGACTTCCCTGGTGGCGCAGTGGTTGAGAGTCCGCCTGCCGATGCAGGGGACACGGGTTCGTGCCCCGGTCCGGGAAGATCCCACATGCCGCGGCGCGGCTGGGCCCGTGAGCCATGGCCGCTGAGCCTGCGCGTCCGGAGCCTGTGCTCCGTCAACGGGAGAGGCCACAGCAGTGAGAGGCCCGCGTACCGCAAAAAAAAAAAAAAAAAAAAATCCACATTAAAAAAGAAAAAAGAAAGAAAACAAGATCTGGACTTAAACAGCTGGGTTTGAATCCCACTTACTTGCCCATGTGGGCTCAAATAGTGAATTTACCGCCTTGAGACTCAATTTCCTCATCTGCAAGATGAGGATACTAACTCAAGTCCCCCTAAATCTTAAAGCTGTTCTTTCCACAATACCCTTCTTCAAATGTGACATACACAAGACAGGGGTTGAGTACAGAGACCTGGCCTCAAAGCAGAAAATCCTGGGTTTGAATTCTTCCTTTCACACTGCTCAGCTGTGTGATCTCGGGAAGTAATGTGACATTACACACTTAATGAACAAGAGTTAGTTGCCATTTATTCATTCGATATGTTGAGTGCCTACTATATTCCAACCACCTGGAGCCCTGTAAGGGCACCTATCTATGGACACTCTTCTTTCACAGGTAAGATGTTTCTCTGTCCATGCCCTCTCGCTAACTGACTTGGGAGCGCGCCCAATGACAGTGAAGGAGTCTCCCTCAGGCCCTCGCGGGTGCCTTCAGATTATCCCAGCGCTCGCCCCGCAGGAAAACTTGCTAGAACTCGACTCAAGCCAAGCCCCGCCCCTATCGGCCCATCCAACCAGACGTCGGCCCTCTACAGGCCCCGCCCCTCTACGGAGTCTCCTTTCAGCATTCAGACACGCCCCAATTTGGCCCAGAGGCTTCTGGGAAATGTGGGCCAATAGCCACCAGGTACACGCACTGACATTGAGCACGCACTACAATTCCCGGAGGGCTCCGCACGCCGCAGGGACTAACCTTCCCCGCCCTCCCCCAAGGCATGCGCAGAGGGCCCCGCAGTACGTGGGGGAAGGGAACCCGGACGTCCAGCGGCCGGGCGCCTGCCGAGCCCCGCCCTCCACCGCCTCCAGGGCGGAGGGTCTGAGCTCCAAGTCCGGAACACCCCTCCCCCACTCCAGACTCGGGCTGTGAAACTGCTTTTCTTCGGACCGCAGAAGGTCCTGCATTTTCCCCTCAAACTGCCCTCGGGTTCAGAGACCCAGACCCCAACATAATTCTCAAAGATTTACAAGTGCTCTAGGACGCACTCCGTTCGGGACACTAGGTATCTCAATTTTGAGACCTTCCCCCGTCAACTTCCCCTGTTCTCCCGTCTTTCAAACGCTTCTCGACTTCACCTCCAGTCTCCCCCTCTGGCTCCAATACCTGACAGGGAACTCTCCCCAGCACCCCCTCTCCGACACGGCGTCTTGGAGACCAAGAGTCCTTGCCCCTAGTTCTCGCGCTTCTCCAAATGCCTGGGATCCCAGCCCAACCCCTCACACCTTTTCCTGAACACTAGAACCCCGAATTCAACCCGTCCCGGAGGCCCGAATTGTCCTAATCTTCAGATTTCCTACCCCAAAAGTTCCTTCTCTAGTTTTCTTGCTTCTCCAAACACCCCATGTCCCAGCTTCAAACTCCCTTCACTTGAAGATCCTGCCCCCAAAACTTCGCCTTCCGTCCAGGATCTCGAAACTCCGGTCCCTAACCCTCCCCTTAATCTGTGCCCCCTACTCCCGCCAGTACCCCGCCTCCGCAACTCTCGGAGGCGCGCCTCCTCCTCTCCCAACCCAAGGCTGATCCCAAGCCAGGCAGCCACACCTCACCTCCGCTACCAGGTTCGCAATGACCACCTCCGGGAACGCCCGCAGCTTTGCGACCCTCCAGTGCTGGGTAGGGCCCTCGCTCACCTCCCCGGGGACTCTCAGTCTGGCCTCAGGCCCACCCAGCTCAGCCCGGGAGCCAAGCCGCGAGCCACGATTGGCTGGAGTGCTGCTCGCCGCCAGGCCCGGATTAGTTGGGCGGGGCCCCCAGGCCGTCGCCGGGAGACGCCCCACCGGTCCTCCCCTCCCTTGCTCCGCGGACCATTTAAAGGATTGCAACTCGCTGGGAGGCGGGGCCACGTCTCTAGAGTGGAGGGGATATCAACGCTGTTTCTTTCAACTCAGTTACTATCCTTGCTCGGAGATCGTCATTATTGCTCTGTACGATCTCTTTATACCAGCTTGGACCACGTCGCGGAGTAAGAGTGGCTCGCACTCCCCACTCCCACTCGTCTTCCGGAAGGGCGGGTCTAAGCCTCTCGCTGAGGCCGCGCCCCCTGGGTTCCGAGGGCGGACGCTGCGGGGCGGAGGAGGATGACGCATTGAAGACCAGCCAATAGTTTGGCGTGGCCTGTGTTGCCTGGGCGATCGCAACCCCGCCCCTTCACCGCCCCTGTCCTTCTGCCCCCCACACTTTACCCCGCGGCCTTCTTCTTATAAGGACTTTTCCGCAGCGTGTCCTCTGGTGGTGTCTCATACGTCCTCCTGACGCCCCATCCTTCCTCTCTCAGGATGGCAACCCCTGCTGCTGGAAACTGGTTCATGGCTCCCCACTGTCCTGGGGACAAAGTCCAAATTCATATTTTTGCCTCAAAGCCCTTCAGGTCTGGCCTGATACACACGCCTCCTTGATCCCAGCAATCCTGCCACACCGATTGACTTTCAGGTTTTCTAAAATGGCTTCAAGTGCTCTCCACCATCATGAACACAAGAGATTCTGTTTTCCTTCTTGCCTTATCCCCAGTGTTTACAACAATCTCAGGTACATAAGTTCTCAAAAATGAGAAAAATAAAAGGCCTCTGGATCTTTAAATTTGCTTCCCCATCCTGAAAATACACCCTCAATTCCCAGAACCCAGAATTCTCATCAGAACTCATCTCAAAGGATTCCTCCTCTCAGAAGCCCTCCCTGAGCCTCCAGGATGAGTTAGGACCCATTCTGACTCCCATGGTGTCCTGTGCTTCCTCTCTCTTGGCCTTGACTCCTCTGCCCCTGCCTCCCCCATCTTGGCCCTGGGCTGTCTCTGGACTGTGGGCCTCCTGAGGATATGGATCAAGGTTATCTCAGTCACCCACTGCTTGGTCCACAGCATCACCTAGCACAGGGTTGGACACAAAGCAAGCACTCAGTGAAAGTTTGTTAAATGCCCAGACAATGTGACAGAAAGAAATAAAGAGGGAAGAAATAAAACAGTGCTAGTGCCCTGAAAGCCTGAACCAGCATTGCCTCACCTCCACAACAAGTTGTCACCAAGGGGCAGAGGAGGCAGTTTTCTCCAGGCCACCCCTGGGAAGGAAGGTTTAAGGCTCCTCAGACCAGTTCTCATCGGTTGGAATGTGTTAACCAAGTCATCCAGCTGTTTGCAGAAGCAGTACATGATTGGAATGGATTTGGGGGGGCGGGGGGGGTATGGAGGGGAGAGAGCACTGGCTTGCTCAGGCCTGGGAAAGGTGTTTCTAGGGAACAAAGGTAAATTCCAAAGAGGGACATGATAAGGAGGGGGCAATTCTTCCCCTTCCCCCTCTCAGACTTGCTCCTCCAGGGTTTCCTTCTCAGGGTGGCCCCCGTAAAACCCCATCTCCAGGATATAGCCCTAGGCTTCCTTCTGGATGCCTCCCTCCCTGCCCCTCCCCAACGAACTGTCCACTCAGGCTCCCTCCCGCCCACTCTCCCTTCTCTGCCTCTGGGAACCCCCTGGGTTCCCAGCCTCCACTCTTTCATCCTCTGACCCACCTTCACACAGTAGCCAAGGGAAGCTTTACAAAACACAAACCTGACTGTCCCCTCCCCACCTCTCCCTTGCTCCACTCCTTGCATAACACCTTAGACTAAAGCTTAAACTTTCTACAATGACCCTGGACAGTTTAGCGTCCTTCGAACAGCCTCTGGGGGCTGATTGCTTCTCTCCTCTGAGCAAAGTGTTATTAACCGTAGGGGATAGATTTTAGTTCTTCAAAGGGGCTATGTGCTCTCCAGCCTCCTGGCCTTTGCTCACGTGGTATCTTCTGCCCAGATTGCTATCATTCCTTAGAACCTTCTCCTGGCTCATTCTCACCAATCGAGGTTTCAGGTGGGACATACCCTCTTCCATAGAACCCTGTTCACTCCTCAAGCTGGGTCCCTCAGCCCTCTGTACTTCCTCTATCAGAGTCCTGGCCACTCTGTGTTGTCACTGACAGAGGCAGGGCTGTCTTCCCCACTGGACTGTGAGATCTGTGAAGGCAGGGTCACCACTGGGTCCTCACAGCCACCACTGGGTCCCCAGCACAGGACCAAGCGAGGAAATGAATGAATGAATACCTTGAAAATCTCACACAGAGGCAGACAGAGACACTGAGACACCCAGATAGAGCCAGAGAGAGGAAGAGTCACAGAGGTGGGTGCTCTAAAATAGCTTGAAGCTCTTGGCTCAAGATTTATTGCTCCCTTCCTTTGTTCTCTATTTCCTGGGATGCTGTCCTCCTGGACGGGGCCAGAGCCCTAGTCGTACTGATGGGAGGGGTAGGTGCTGTGCCCGTTGTACTCATCAGTGGTGAGGCAGCGCAGCATGAAGTGGCCCAGGTCGTGTTTGGAGATGACCCTCGAGGGCCCTCGTCCATCCAGGGTCACTGAGTAGGCCCCAGTCAGCGGTTGGTCTCCTGCAAGGTAAAGACAAAGGGACTGGGTACATCAGATGTCCTTTCCCCTCCTGCAACCAACATGTGATCACTTCAGTGATCATCCCAGGGTGTCTACAGTGTGCCCAGCCCAGATGGTATAACAGCCAACAATGTATGAAACCCTTCCCACGTGCAGGGCACTAACCTGTACCCTTTACTTCATTCACTCGCTAAGTGAGTTGTTTTTTTTTTTTTGGTGCGGCATGCAGAACTTCCCTGACCAGGGATCAAACCCTTGCCCCCTGCAGTGGAAGCGCGGAGTCTTAACCACTGAACCACCAGGGAAGTCCCATTCGCCAAATTCTTATTGATGACTTATTATACGTCAGGTGCTGGGCACACTGAAAGGGACAAAACAGATATGAATCCCTGCCCTCAGCATTCAGACAGTCACTAGGAAAAGGCAAATAATAAGATAAGAAAGTAAAATAGATAATATGTTAGATGGTGAGAAATAAAGCAGAGAATGGGCTAGGAGTTATTATTAATTCTATTTCACAAGTGGGCAAATTGAGTCTTGGAGAGAGAAAGTTATGTCCCATGGTTGCAGAGGGTGACTTCACAGTGGCAAAGGCTACATTTGCTCTGTGCCCCCCTCGCCCTCCCCCACCATGACCTGGCTGTTACCAGGGCATCTAGCGCCTGTATTCTGACTATGACCAACTTAACTTAGGGATCAAATGCAGCATACCAGCGCAGAGACAACCTGGAATCATGTACAATAAGAAACACACAGGGCTTCCCTGGAGGCGCAGTGGTTGAGCGTCCGCCTGCCGATGCAGGGGACACGGGTTCGTGCCCCGGTCCGGGAAGATCCCACATACTGCGGCGCGGCTAGGCCCGTGAGCCATGGCCGCTGAGCCTGCGTGTCCGGAGCCTGTGCTCCGCAACGGGAGAGGCCACAACAGTGAGAGGCCCGCGTACTGAAAAAAAAAAAAAGAAACACACACCCTCACCCATGTGGCAATCCTGCCAAAATTTTGTTTTTTTTTGTTTTTTTCGCGGTACGCGGGCCTCTCACTGTTGTGGCCTCTCCCGTTGCGGAGCACAGGCTCCGGACACGCAGGTTCAGCGGCCATGGCTCACGGGCCCAGCCGCGCCGCGCCAGGAAGACCCTGCCAAAAATTTTTAATCTGAGTCTGTAAGAAAATAACTACAGAAATCCAGAACGTGGGTTATTTTAAAAGACACCTGGGATAACAAAGTCCTACTGTATAGCACAGGGAACTACAGTCAATGTCCTGGGATAAACCATAATGGAAAAGAATATTATAAAGACTGTATATATATGTTAAAAAAAAATAAGAACAAAAACACCAGGCCTGTTATGTTTCATGTTATGAAAAACATTAAAAAAAAGAAAAAAAGGATATGGAGGATTGTTCCAGGTTAAATATGACATAGTGACTAAACACAACACACGATCCTGGAGCGGATCCTGATTTTGAGGGGAGGGGAAGGTTGGAAGATATTTTTTGGCAGTTGGGGAAGTCTGAATATGGGCTGGATACTAAATGATGTGGTAGGGTGAATGTCAATTCCCTTGGTGCGATAACAGTACTGTGGTTCGTATCCAAATATTCCTTCTTGGAAGATGCCTATCAAGAGGTTCTAGGAGTAGAGTGTGCCGATGTCTGCAACCTACTTTCAAATGGTTCAGCCAAAACAAAAAAAAAGAAAGAAAGAAAGAAAAAGAAAAAAATAAAAATACACACTTATTTAAAAAATATACATTACACATGTATTCACATACATACACATTAGATGCATGCATAGATAGATAGATAGTTAGATAGACAGGGAAAGCAAAAAGGCCGAAATGTTAACAAGTGAACCTAGATGAAGGGTTTATGGGTATTCACAAACCTTTAATTTCTTTAACTTTTCTGGAGGTTTCAAAGTTTTCATACACGTACAAAAAAAGGACTGGGACTTCCCTCGTGGTCCAGTGGTAAAGAATCCGCCTTCCAACGCAGGGGACACGAGTTCCATCCCTGGTCGGGGAACTAAGATCCCACATGCCGCAGCACAACTAAGCCCACGCGCCACAACTACTGAGTTCTCGCGCCTCAACGAGAGACCCTGCGTGCTGCAAACTACAGAGCCCACGCGCCCTGGAGCCTGCGCGCCACAACTAGAGAAGAGAAAAAACCCGCAGGCCACAACTAGAGAGTAGCCCGAGCAGACCACGTGCCGGAATGAAAAAGACCCCGTGTGCCTCAACAAAGATCCCGTGTGCCGCAACTAAGACCCGACGAAGCCAAAAAAAAAAATAAGGAAAATAAATAAAATAAATATTCAAAAAAAGAAGAACTAAAAAAAAACAACTTTGTGTTAAATAATTTTTAGGCATGATCTCTCTGGATATTCACTTCAAACCTGGGAGGTCAAGAAGTAATATCATGAACCCCGTTTACAGATGAGGAAACTGAGGCTCAGAGGCCACGGGCCTTAAGTCTACAAAGTGCTGGGGCTGGGACTTTGCCCGGCTTCTCCGCCATGCAGCTTCACCACTGATTCAGAGCTTAGGATTCTCGTCTCAACAAGAATCCTGAATTGAACCTCAACATTGAGCTTACCTGAACCTCTGTAAGGCGTGCAGGGCTCGTCTTTCTCCAAGCAGAAGGCAGAGGGCACAGCAGAAGTGCTCATCAGCAGGCAGGCAAATGTGAAGGAGATACAAGTGCCTGGCTCCGGCATCCGCACTGCGGTTCCCTCATCCCAGAATGTCCTCCCTTCCCCCAGACACTCACCTGATTCCCCCTGAGGGGCATCCACACTGCGGTTCCCTCATTCCAGAATGTCCTCCCTTCCCCCAGACACTCACCTGATTCCCCCTGAGGGGCATCCACACTGCGGTTCCCTCATCCCAGAATGTCCTCCCTTCCCCCAGACACTCACCTGATTCCCCCTGAGGGGAATCGTGGCCAGACACACACTTCCTATGCAAGAGACACCATTTAGAATGATGAATTTAGAAATTCAGATTTCCCCAACTGCCAAAAAATATCTTCCGACCTCCCCCTCCCCTCAAAATCAGAATCCAGTTCAGTTGCCATGTCACCTTTAACCTGGAACAATCACTTTTTTTTTTTTAATGTTTTTCATAGCATGAAACATAACAGGTCTGGTGTCTTTTTTTTTTTAAAACATATATATATATATATATATACACACATTCTTTTCTAATATTCTTTTCCATTATGGTTTAGCCCAGGACATTGAATGTAGTCCCCTGAGCGGGGGAATCAGGTGAGTATCTGGGGGAAGGGCCATCTCCTTAGCGAGCCTCTGCTTATAGCTGAGGCTTACTCTCTTCACCGAGTTTTTTTGTTTTGTTTTGTTTTGTTTTGGCTGTGTTGGGTCTTTGTTGCTGTGCACGGGCTTTCTCTAGTTGTGGCGAGTGGGCTTCTCAACGCGGTGGCTTCTCTTGTTGCGGAGCATGGGCTCTAGGCATGCGGGCTTCAGCAGTTGTGGCGCGCGGGCTCAGTAGTTGTGGTGCAGGGGCTTAGTTGTTCCGCGGCTGGTCCGCGGCATGTGGGATCTTCCCAGACCAGGGATCGAACCCGTGTCCCATGCATTGGCAGGTGGATTCTCAACCACTGAGCCACCAGGGAAGTTCCTTCACTGAACTTTATGGTTTCTTCATTCAGCGTAGCACAACCCAACAGTAATACAGATCATCTATTTCGTTTGTCTCCTCCGCTAGAAATGTAAGCCTCATGAGAGCAGAGACTACATCATTGGTACTTGTAATCGTGGCCAAGCACACACTTCCTATGCAAGAGACATTTGTAAATGCATCTCTCCCTCGGTCTGACTCTCTCTCAATGTGTATTCCAGACCTGGGAGGGGAAAAGAGGGTGTGGTTCCCTCCACAGCACCACCTGGAGGTGAGGCATCTTCTCCGGTATTAGCTTATGGGACAAATATTTACTGAGCACCTACTACATGCCAAGCCCTGTTCTAGGCACTAGGAACACAGCTGTAATCAAAACAAGACAAAATCTGTGCTTCAAACAAAATTCTAGTGTGGGAGACATGCGCTAAGTAAGATAAAGAAAGAAACGAGGGACTTCCCTGGTGGTCCAGTGGTTAGGACTCCATGTTTCCACAGCAGGGGGCATGGGTTCAATCCCTGATCAGGGAACTAAGATCCTGCATGCTGTATGGTGTGTCCAAATAAATGAATAAATAAATGGGTTTAAAAAAAGAAAGAAAGAAAGAGACGATGTGAAGCATAAGTCCCTGTCCCTTGAATGTGGGGCAGCCCCAGTATAACTTGCTTCTTTTTTTTAAACATTTATTTCTGTATTTCTGTATTTTATTTGGCTGCACCAGGTCTTAGTTGCGGGATGTGGGATCTTTTTAGTTGCGGCATGCATGTGGGATCTAGTTCCCTGACCAGGGATCGAACCCGGGCCCCCTGCATTGGGAGCATGGAGTCTTAACCACTGGACCACTGGGGAAGTCCCATAACTTGCTTCTAATAAAGAGAATACAGCGGAAGCAGCCCTGAGAGATCTGACGCTAGGCAAGGCAGCATGCAGGTGTTCCAGGGACAGACAGCCTGCACCTACCACGAGCCCTGTCGTGGCTTCCTTCCACACAATTCTATTGCCAGCTACTGAGCAACGGCGTGCGAGATGCCAGCAAGAAGTGTCCCCAGAGCCTAGTCAGCTCCCAGTACTGAGAGAGTCATCATAAATGAGGGGTTTTGTTTTACGTTTTAAAATTTTGGATAGTTTGTACAACAGAGATAATTGAAAAGTATGTTAGAAAGCAGATACAAATCAAGCAGGAAGGAGCATAGAAGGTGTGGGAGGAAGGTTTGCCATTTTCAACTGCCCAGGGAAGGCCCAGTGAATGTCGACAGAGGACAGGAGGGGGCAGGCTGGTGGTAACCCTGCAGCTGGGTCCCCACCCACTCACCTATGTGTGGTGGCATCACAGCCACGTACTTCAGGCCCGACTGCTGCAGTATCTTGTGCATCCGGATATGGTCATCAGTCACATCCTGCAGTCTTGGGGGCACCTTGGACGGGTCCCACAGGAGGAAGGCTGGGGGGACACAGGGTAGGGTCAGCCAAGGCTTGAGGACAGCCTGGCCAGGCCCGTAGCCCACAGGTCTCCTGCCAGGACCAACCCCTACGGGGGCTCACTACTGCCCTCCAGTTTCTCCAGGCTTCTCACCCTGCCTGCTCCTGTCCACTGTTACCTCCTGCCTAGACCATGGCAGCAGCCTCCTCCCGGGTCTCCCTGCCCCTGCCCCCCACATTCTGTTCCCCCAGCACAGCCAGAGGGGTCAGACTCATCTGTGACCCTATCTCACGCAGGGTAAAAGCAAAGGCCCCATCAGGTCCACGAGGCCCCACTTGACCTCACCACCCAGCACTCTCCCCTTCACTCGCTCTGCTGCAGCCACACTCCCTCCCACCTCACAGCCTTTGTAAATGCTCATTCCTCTGCCTGGAGTCCCCTTATCCTCCCACTGCTCCCTCATGTCACTTCCCTTCCCTGGGAGACAATGTGTGATGGAACAAAGGTGAGGAGTGTGGACCATGGAGACAGTCCGGTTCCACACCCCAGCTCTGCCAGCCACAGGCTGTGTGATCTCGCGTAAGGTGATGGGCCTCTCTGTGCCTCCACTCCCTTAGCTAGGAAGCAATAAGAACAGCTACTATTCACTGAGCACCTACTGTGTTCCACTGTGAATATAAGTGCTACTCAAAGGAGTTTTGAGAAGATTAAGTGGCATTCATCTGTAAGGCACTCAGATGGTGCCGAGCACACAATAAGAGCTCAATAAATGCTGTTAGCATTAACTGCTCCTGTTACACACCCTGCAGCCTTCCTTTCAGATTATTCTGGGCAACCATTTGTTTAATACCATCTCCTCATAAATTGGGAGCTCTGTGAGGGTAAAGACCTGGCCTATGTATACACAGCTCTGTCATTTCCTCTATGATGCTCTCCTTCTGATCCTTTTTCAGGATGAGTCAGGCACCCCTCTGGGCCCCCAGAGTCCTCTAGGCTTCCCCTATCCCGGCCCTGACCCCTCTGCGCATGCTCCCCCCGAATTCCGGCCCTGACCCCTCTGCCCGTGCTCCCCCCGAATCCTGGCCTTGACCTCTCTGCCTGTGCTTCCCCCAACCCTGGCCCTGACTGGTCACTGTTTGATGATGGCTCTGTTGCCACGTCCCTCCTCCTTGTAAGAACCAAGGCCCAGGGCCCAGGGCTGTATTGTGTCTCTGGCCTCATCCAGCAAGGTTCAGGCACTCAGGTGGTGCTCGATAAATACACAGTAACTTGGAGTGGCTCTAATGCCGCCTTGTAGGAGCCCCTGGGCTGCCCGTCCAGTACCTATCCCCGACTCTTCAGCCCCACCCCTATGACCCCGCCACCCACCCGAGGTGCAGGCCACGACCTTGTCCACTCCGTGGGCCTTCATGGCCGCCACAATGTTCTGGGCACCCTTGGACATCACTGTGGTAGGACCTTAGAGGAGACAGAGAGTGGCTGTCACTGGTGGGCGGTGGCGGTGGCGGTGGCGGCAGGGGTGGGGCTGGGGGCGGGGGTGGCGCTGGGGGCCGAGGTGCAGGGGTGGGCCGTGGGCAGAGGGGGGGCCCAGTACTGAGGTCATTGCCGGTGCCCAGCAGCACGATGACGGCGTCCTGCCCCGCCACAGTCTTGTCCACATCGGCCGCCTGCCGAACGTCACCCACTATCACGTGGGCCGGCTGGGGCCCCTCTGAGGGCAGCCTGGAGGTGTCCCGCACCAGCACTGTCACCTCATAGCCTGCAAAGAGGGGCAGAGAGGCAGGTCAGTCGGCTTGTGGGCTGGCACTCCCAGCCTCCAGGGGCTGGGTCCTGGAGGGTGCCATGAACCCCCAAATCCATCCCGCAGGTCCCCTGTTCTGAGACAATGGTCTTCAAATATTTTCGCTGGCATACCCACAGTTGATATCCAGCTGGTTGTTAAAATAAAGTGATACCTTGATGTCGGTTCATAAATAACCTGCTCTGATGCCTCCAAGGGTCTCTTCTTCCCTTCACTCCCCACTCCTGCGATTTCTCCACCCTCCGGCGACTAAAGGGTTAATGCCTGGCATCACACTGGTCTATGCCCCCCATCCATGGTCCTGGAGCAAGCTGAGGTACAGAGAAGGACATGAGCTGCCCAAAGGTTGTCCATCATTGGGTTTGGTTCCCTAGGTCTTACTTTTGAAGGGCTGGGTCCTGTCTTAGCGGTTACTAAACAGTCTGAACATCACTTTGGCATGTCACCTCCCAAAAGAATTTTGGATAATTCTGTAACTCAGTGTCCCCTTTCTGACACATACCCTCCCTTTTAAAGATTACAACCAACATATTTCTTCCTTTGTTTTAAATAATGGCAAAATATATCAATGTTTATGTGTATTGCAAAAAAAATAAAATTAGTAGTTGTAGTCTCTGTTATGGACTGAATGCTTGTGTCATATGCTGAATTCATATGCTGAAGCCCTAACTCCCAATGTGATGGTATTTGGAGATGGACCCTTTGGGAGGTAATTAGATTAGATGAGGTCATGAGGGTAGGGTCCCCATAATGGAATTAGTGTCCTTATAAGAAGAGGAAGACCAAGGCTCGCTCGCTCTCTCTCTACCATGTGAGAACACAGCAAGAAGGCGGCCATCTGCAAGCCAGGAAGAGGGCCCTCATCAGAAACCAAACCTGTTAGTACCTTGATCTTGAACTCTCCGCTCTCTAGAACTGTGAGAAATGGCTGTTGTTTAAGCAACCCGGTCTATGGCATTTTGTTGTAGTGGCCTGAGCTGATGAAGACAGCCTCTAAATAGCATTCTCATGAAAAATGAGCCAGAGCTCGTTGAAGAAATGGCTGCTTGCTGGGCCACGCCAGGGAGAAGACAAGATGAGCCTGGAACATCTTATCTTGTACCTCCAGCTGGTACAAGAAATGAAAAAAAATGATGGGGTGGGCTTCCCTCGTGGTGCAGTGGTTGAGAGTCCGCCTGCCCATGCAGGGGACACGGGTTTGTGGGATCTTAGTTCCCTGGCCAGGGATTGAACCTGGGCCCTTGGCAATGAAAGCACGGAGTCCTAACCACTGGACCGCCAGGGAACGACCCTGTTACATTTCTCTTGATAGCTATCATCATATATGTAAAAAACAAATGATTAGAAATTTGTACACTCTGGGGCAGTGATAATGGTCATTATCATACATAATATTTAGAGAGCACTCACTATATGCCAGGTCCCAAATTCCTGACATTTATTCGCTTCTTTAATCCTCCAAGCAATCCTGGGTTTGAATTCTGTCTGGCCCTACCACTACCTAGCTGTGACACTGGGCAACTCACTTAACCTGTCTGGGCCTTAGGGCCTTCATTTTTAAAATGACACTAATCATAGTCTCTACCTTATAGGGTTACTGTGGGTTTAAATAATATTTCTTTTTTTTTTTTGGCCACGCCATGCAGCTTGCAGGAACTTAGTTCCCTGACCAGGGATTGAACCCAGGGCCACAGCAGTGAAAACGCCAAGTCCTAACCACTAGACCACCAGCGAACTCCCTAAATAATATTTCTAAAAGTTTAATGTAGTTGGTTGATTTTTGACAAGGGTGCCAAGATGATTCAATGGGGCAAGTACAGTCTTTTCAACAAATGATGTAGGGACAACTTGATATCCATATGTAAAAGAATGAAGTTGGATTCCTACCTCACACCATATATAAAAATTAACTCAAAATGATCAAAGACCTAAATGTAAGTGCTAAAACTATAAAAATCTTAGAAGAGGGCTTCCCGGGTGGTACAGTGGTTAAGAATCCGCCTGCCAATGCAGAGGACACGGGTTTGAGCCCTGGTCCGGGAAGATCCCACATGCTGAGGAGCAACTAAGCCCATGTGCCACAACTACTGAGCCTGCGCTCAAGAGCCCTTGAGCCACAACTACTGAAGCCCACGTGCCTAGAGCCTGTGCTCTGCAACAAGAGAAGCCACTGCAATGAGAAGCCTGTGCACCTCAATGAAGAGTAGCCCCTGCTCGCTGCAACTAGAGAAAGCCCGTGCACAGCAACGAAGACCCAACACAGCCCAAAATAAATAGAATAAAATAAATTAATAAAAAAAAAACTTAGAAGTAAACATAGGCATAAATCTTTGCGTCTTTGGATTAGGCAATGGTTTCCTAGCTATGACACCAAAAGCACACGCAGCAGAAGAAAAAATAGATACACTGAGCATCATCAAAATTAAAAATTTTTGTGCTTCCAAGGACACTATCAAGAAAGTGAAAAGACAACCCACAAAATGGGAGAAAAATTTTGCAAGTCATATAGCTGATAAGAGACTTGTATTTAGAATATATAAAGGACACCTACAACTTGATAATAAAAGATGAACATTAAAAGCTGGGCAAGGACTTCCCTGGTGGTCCAGTGGGTAAGACTCCACACTCCCAATGCAGGGGGCCGGGGTTCAATCCCTGATCTGGGAACTAGATCCCGCAAGCCGCAACTAAGAGTTCGCATGTTGCAACTAAGAAGTCCGCATGCTGCAACTAAAAGATCCCGCGTGCCGCAACCAAAAAAATAAATAAATAAACAAAGATCCTGCATGCTGCAACTAAGACCCGGCACAGCCTAAATAAATAATTAATTAAAAAAAAAATCTGGGCAAAAGATCTGAATAGACATTTCTCCAAAGAGGTTATACAAATGGCCAATAAACACATGAAAAGATACTCAATATCATTAGCCATCAGGGAAATGCAAATCAAAACCACAGCAAGATCCCATTTCATACCCACCAGGATGGCCATCATCAAAAAGACATAATAAATGTTGATGTGCATGTGGTGAAACAGGAACCCTCATACACTGCTGATGGGAACGTTGAATGATACACCTGCTTTGGAAGGTAATCTGGCAGTTCCTCGGAAGGTTAAACGTATTGTTACCATGTGACCCAGCAATTCCACTCCTAAGTATATGCCAAAGAGAAATGAAAACATCTGTGCACACAAAACTCATACGTGAATGTGCATAGAGGCATTACTCATCATAGCCCCAAAGTGGAAACCACCCAAATTTCCATCAACCGAATGGATAAATAAAATGTGGTATATCTAAACAATGTAATGGTATTCAACAATAAAAAGAAATGATACACATGCTACGATACGGATGAACTCTGAAAAAACAATTTTTTTGCTAAGTGAAGGAAGCCAGTCATAAAAAGCCACATAGTGTACGATTCCATTTATATGAAACGTTCAGAACAGGCAAATCCATATAAACAAGGAGCAGGTGAGTGGTTGCCTAGGGCTGGGGAAGGGGTTGAGCAGGAAAATGGGGAGTGACTTCTAAGGGTTTCTTTTGGTGGTGATGAAAATGTTTCAAACTGATTGTGGTGAGGTTTGCACGAGTCTGTGAATATGCTAAAACCACTGAACTGTATACTTTAAATGGGTGAATTGTATGGCACGTGAATGATATCTTAAAAAAGCTGCTATGTAAAAAATGCAAAACGAAAACAAATGAAAAGATTAGAAGAGTGTCTGGCACAGGAAAGAGCATTATACGGGTGTTGGTTGTTACTATACCTTTTCACCATCTCACAATTTTTTTTCCCGTCCTAGTCTAGTATTCCCTGGGCTCCTGGACTCTCTCAACCCCTCCAACCCATATTTCACGTGGTAGCCAGGTAGAGCTTTCCACTGTTATATCAAAGTGCCCTTGGCTCAGATCCCTCCCCTGACCGCCCGCCCCCCCCAACCGGTGCCCTGAGATAGTCATGTTCCTTAGGACAGACTTCAAGGCCCCCCAGGATATGGCCTCTCCTCTCTCAACTGTGCTGGAGCCATGGCCCTTTTCGCACACTGAACTTCTTTCAGTTCCTCAAATGCATCATGCTGTTTCCTGCCTCCTGGCTTTTGCACGTGCCCCTCTGCCTGGAGCACCCTTACCCTCTTTCCCCAGAACCCCCAGCCAATTGTGCTTCCTCTGTCATGGCCCTACTTATGCTGACCTGGAATCAAGCAAGGGCCCTGTGGGTCCAGGGACTGTGACATATTCACCACCATCTCCCTGACTTTTATATCAACACAAAAGCACACGATATACTGTCTCACGGACCTGGGTTCGAACTCTGGCTCCACCTCTTTTTTTTTTTTTTTGGCCCAGCCGGGCATGTGGGATCTTAGTTCCCTGACCAGGGATCGAACCTGTGCCCCCTGCAGTGGAAGTGCAGAGTCTTAACCACTGGACCGCAGGGGAAGTCCCAGCTCCACTTACTGGCTGAGGAACCTCAGGAAACACCTTCCCTGACTGGTCCTCAGTCTCCTCTCTAAAGTGAAAGTCACAATCCCTAGCATCCCCACCCTGTGTGATCACCTTTCATAAGGGAATGACACCTGTGCTGCCCTCACACACATCGGGGAGCAACGAGAGCTTTCATGATGCCACCGCAGGCACTGGTTAATTACCACTGTATTAGTTAAAACGGACCCTAGTAAACTGTGGGTATTTTGGAGGAGAAACGTTCTCACGGACAGTGAGAGCTCTGACACAGGCCCAGCACAAGAGTGCCTGTTAATGGTACATTATTGGTGATTAGTGACATTTATTGAGGGCCTCCTAGGGAATTCCCTGGCAGTCCAGTGGTTAGGATTCCACAGTCTCACTGCTGAGGGCCCAGGTTCAATCTTCAATCCCTGGTCGGGGAACTAAGATCTCACAGGCTGTGTGGCACAGCCAAAAAACAAAGAGAGAGAGAGAGAGAGAGAGAGCAAGCGCGCGTGCGAGAGAAAGAGCGCCTCCTATGTGCCAAGTGCTGTGCTAAGCTCTTTCTGCAGATGAATGATGTTTTTTTCCAAAAATTTTTAACACAACCCACATTTAAATTTTAATAGCAACATGTGGCTAGTGGCTACCATACCAAACTATAGTGTTAGAATTCACAAATTTTGCCCTTCACAAAGAACAAGAGCATTTGTAGGTTATTTCTAAACATTTCTTTTTTTTTCTTTTCTTTCTTTTTTTTTGTTTAAAAAATCCCTTACTTTATCTTTTTCCATTAATTTTTAATTTTGAAATAAATTCAGACCTATAGGAAAGTTCCAAGACCTAGATTCGCATATTTGCTTTATCTTTCTCTCTGTGTATATATAAAATATACACATAACATGTATAATTATATACGTGTATAAAGTTTTTTCCTAATGATGTGAGAGTCAGTCGTACAGATCATGCCTCTTTTAAGCTTTTTTGATCTCAACCCTCCATACAAAATAGATTTCACTTCCAAACCCAGTATACACAAACCCATACATATATAATTGAAACGAAAGTTTCATAAAACCAAGATTTAACATGTGATACATTCTGACACTGTTGTGACCAATTAAATATATTTCAGAACTCATTATGACCCACAGTTTGAAAAGCCCCAGATTGCAACAACCCCACAAAGTAGGTTGTATTATATGCCCATTTTGAGGATGGGGAAACTAAGGCAATTTTAGGTAATTGGGCCAAGATCACACAGCTATAATCTGAGTTCTCTCAGCCAAGGAGTGCCTATTGAGCACCAACTATATGCTGGACACGGTTCTAAGCATTTTCCATATATTGTAATATCTCATTTAATCATCACAAGAACCCCAGGTCGAGTTCTACTAGTTTCATCCTCACTTTACAGATATCTAGGTACACAGATGACAAGGCACTTGACCACACAGCTGTTAAGTGGCAGAGCTGGGGTTTGGAATGCAGACACACAGGCACCAGAGTCTATGCCTGTCAGGACTCAGCCCTACAGAATCACTGAGATAAATAAAAGCCGAGCTCATTGAACCCCTTCCTTTTTCTGATGGGGACAGCGAGGCTCAGGTTCACTGTGGCTCTGAAGAGAGCTGTCAGAGCCACAGTGAGAAGCCGCGGACTCCCCTAGGCCTCAACGCTCCACACCCCCAGGTGCAGTCCCAGCTGTGCCCAGCAGGGTGGATGAGCAGAATTTCATAGAATCCAGGATTGAGAGAAAGGTAGTAACACGGTAATCCAGTTCCTCAGGGTGACTCAGCAACTCTCAACATCTCCCTCTTACTTCCTCCCCTGGAAATGTTTACCAGCAAATTTGTTCCTCCTGTCCCTACAAGCCAAGATCCTCACTAGGTCTTCCCAGGGAGGGGGAGAGCAGTGGGCTGAATGGGGAACTTTCAGGCAGAGTCCCTTGAAGGGACAGCTGGGCTAGGAGACAGCTGAGAGTGGGATCCTGGTGGCCTCCACCCTTTTGGGGCAACCAGATAGTCAATATCTTCAGAGTCACCAAGGCCAGCAAGGGTGGGGCGCTATATCTGGAAATGTCAGGCTCCGATGGGGGTTGGTGAAGTCTGGACGGTGGGGGCAGGGTACTGCTGCATGATACTGATCCCCTTTCCTGCCCCCTTTCCTGGGGCAACTGCAAATTTTCAGTGCTCATTGACTTTCCCGGGACCCGTGTGCCCAAGTCTTCACCCTTGTCTCCGTGATCTTCTTTCCATTAGGTGCCCACAGCAACCCACCCGTCAGCCTTTTCAACTTTAAGCCTTGGTGCCCACACCAAGAGCCGGTGGTCTTTTGGCAGTTAAGAGCAAGCACTGGTGGGACTTCTCTGGTGGCGCAGTAGTTAAGAATCCGCCTGCCAATGCAGGGGACACGGTTTCGAGCCCTGGTCCGGGAGGATCCCACATGCGGCGGAGCAACTAAGCCCATGTGCCACAACTACTGAGCCTGCACTCTATAGCCCACGAGCCACAACTATTGAGCCCACGTGCTGCAACTATTGAAGCCAGCACGCCTAGAGCCCGTGCTCCACAAGAAGAGAAGCCACTGCAATGAGAAGCCCACGCACCATGATGAAGAGTAGCCCCGCTCTCTGAAACTAGAGAAAGCCCGCGCGCAGCAACTAAGACCCAACGCAGCCAAAAATAAATAAATAAAATGTGGTGGGGGAGTAAAAGACCCATTGGTGGTCTCAATAAAAAACAAACGAACAAACAAAGAACAAGCACTGGGTACAAATTCCAGCACTGCCACTTTCCAGCTATGTGACATTGGGCAGATCACTCAGTGGGCCTCAGTTTTCTCACCTGTCAAATGGGGTGATACTAGTTCCCACCCGACATGAGTGCTGTGCGGATTTAACACGTGCTAAGAGAGGACAGTGCTGGGAGGCCAGCCCAATGCCTGGCTTAGTTAAGCCCTTGCTGGGTGTGCAACCACCAGCACCACAATAACAACTACATTTCGTCAGAGCATTGGATTTAAACCTGTCACTACAGTCCCCCAGCCTCCTAGGGCCAATACCTGTTCCTTGGGCTCACGTAAAATTGGACCTCACAGCGTCCCCCGTTTCTGCCCCCGTGGCCACCTGTTTTGCCCCCCTAGGTCCTCACACATCAAGGGCACTGAGGGCCCCAACCAGCCTCGGCCCGACCCCATGATTCCACTTCCTAAAGTTCTGTCTGTGTACCCCGTGACACGCCCTGCCCGCCCCAGCTCATGCCTGCTTGCACCGCCTGCGCCAGGGTGGTGAGCCCGGTCCTTCCGGTGGCGCCGAAGATGGCAATCTTCTTGACGGCCATGCTGCGGGGTCGTGGGGTTGCGGGGCCGCGGAGTCGCAGGACACGCGGGAACCGACTGGCTGCTAGGCCGCCCTCTCCGTCCTTCCCTAGCGGGAGAGACGGGGCGGGGCCGCTCAGAGGGCCACGCCTCAGCCAGCCTCCTGCCCTCGACTCCGGCCGAGGGGCGGGGCCATAAGGCCACTCCTCTGGTTAAGAACGGGGTGGGCGGGGCGGGAGTCGGCTCGCCTCCGCCTGCGGCCCAGCACCGCCTTCCAGCCCACCACTTAGACTGGGAGGCGTGGCCGTATCTGGAGGTCTACGACGGTGAACCCAGTGCCCCGCCTCCGAGCTCTAAACTCCCAGAGCGGGGCGGGGCGAGCGCGGGCCACACCCACATCTCTCTCCTCGCTCAGACCCCCCTCTCTCAGGGCCACTAGGCTGATCTGGGACTCACACTACGCCCCGAGGCCTCCTCTAGGCTACAATGGGAAAAAGTGAGGGAGGACAGTGTGGGTGTGTGGGTGTGACACTGTAACTGCGTGTCTATGTGCCCGTGTGGCCCTGTGTGACTGTGAATAACGCCAAAGGAGAGCATGATTGTGGGTGGTACCATGTGCCGTCCTCTGCGTAAAACACCGTATTACAGTATGAGACTGTGTGTGACACCACGTGTGGAAGACATTGATGCTGTTCTTCTGAGACCTCGTAGTGACACTGGGTGACAGTGGGTCAGTCTGTGATGCTGTATGCATCCATGCCGCTGGGGGATATGGTGTGAGTGTGGGACATGTGTGAGTTGTGTTATGTGGGAGTGTGTGACTCTGTTAGTGTGTGACACTGCGTGTGTCATGTAAGTTGTGTGACAACGTGCCATCATTTGAGTGTGGCTGTGGGTGTTGACTGTTGTTGTGGTGCTATTTGTGACCTGTTACTGTGTGATGTGTAAGTGGGCGACAGTGCCGGGTGTATGACCCCCATGTGAGTGTGTAAGGGGTGTAACAAGTTCGAGTGTGTAAAAGTGTGTGACGCTGTGTGATAGTGAAGCCGTGTGACACTCCTTGTGACCCCGTGGAGGTGTGCAGCAGTGTGCGGCATATGTGTACTTGTGCACGAGACCGCGTGAATGGTGGTGACAGCATTTGAGTGCTTTACAGTGTGTGACGCTGTCGGGCCCTGTTCCAGGGCGGGACCTCATGTGAGCTTATGACTGCGTGAGACGGTTTGAATATTTGACACTGTGTGACCCCATGTGAGGGGGTGGCAGTGTGTGTGTGGATGTGGATAATGTCTGTGACGCTGTAGGTGACCCCGTGTGTGTGTGGCAGTGTGGGACTGTGTGACCCCGTGAGAGTGTGGACTGTGTGTGACGCTATCTCGGGCCCCTGCAGCTGTGTATCACACGCCGTGGCCGGGTGTGTGACCGCGCGTGGGCCGGCGCTGCAGGCGGCCGGGGTTGGCGGGGCACCGCGGGCGGGAGGGGGTCCCGGGGGCGCGCCGAGCGCGGCGGCCGCGCGAGCGGGAGGAGGCGCGCCGGCGGCCGCGGCGCATGCGGATCTGACCGAGCGGCTGGGCCGGTGGGGCCGAGCAGAGACGGCCAGGCCGGGCAGTGGACGCCGACAGGGAGGGCGGTCGGGCACGGTCAGCAGCGGGGACAGCGGCACCGGCGGCCGCGGGCCCAGGTGAGCGGCTTGGGGATGGATAGCCCCTCCCTCCAGCATCTTCCCACCTGCCCTAGCATCCCTCCCCCGCGCGCCTTGGACATGGACTGAGCCCCGAGGGTCTCCCCGGCTGGGGGAGGCGGAGGGTTGAGGGCAGAATCAGCTCCCATCCGTCAACCCAGTCCAGCCTCCGCGCCATGCGTGGGTCTTTCATCCAAGCCTTGTCCTTCCCAGGCCCCTCTCCTTGGGAACGGTGACTAGACTGCAGGGAGAGAGAGGCACGGGCTTGGAAGGGTTAAAGCATCCTATCTCAGGTCCCATCCCCAGCCTCGCCCAGCCAACCTTTCCTGGAGTCTGCAGGACACCCCCTTCCACCTCCGCCACCGCCTTCTCCCTTCCTTCTCCCGTTGAATCACGTAATGGCCAGGGCTGTTCCACCTCCAGACTGCCTGAGAGATCACGAAGTGCTAAGTGCCTCTCCATCTCCAAGTATCCTCCATTGAGGAAACAGTTGTGCTCACCGTTTCACAAGGAGGGAAACTGAGGCACAGAGAAGCCAAGTTAAAGGTAATGGGGTTTAAAGATACAGCAAGAATAAAGCAGGACTTGAACTCATTTCTGTCAGACTCCAGCACAGGCACTTTTATTTGCTAAGATATGTGACTGGAGGATGAATAATAATAGCAAAGCCCATGTATTGAGGGCTTGCTGTGTACTAGATACCATGTTCCCTGCATTATTAATCCTGTCATCTTCAAACACCCCTAGGAAATGGGTACCATTATCATTACCACTTTACAGATGAACAAACTGAGCCCCAGAGAGGGTAAGTGACTCAGCCAAGGTCACACAGGTGCCCACTTACAGCTTTCCGTGGAAGAAGGGAAAAATAATAATGGATTTTTGAGTGTCTGTTGAAAGGGACAGTCTCCACTACACTGACCAAGACCTAGACCCTGCCTTCCTAAAATCTGGTGAGTTGGCAACTGTCGGAATATATTGAGAATGCGGACACTGATCTCCTCCCAACTCCCTCCTTTCTTAGTCTTAGAATCAGGCCTGGGGTTCCAGAGGGTGGAGGAGATGTATCTAATGTCTCCCACACCCTTAAATTTCATATTTACAATCTGGCAGTGTTCTAGAACATAGCTCTGGCGTCAGACAGTATGTCAGTTAGCTGTTGCCACAATAATGCTGCATAAGAAACCACCCCCAAACTCAGTGTCTTAAAACACTAAGCATTTATTTAGCCTCGAGTCAGTCTGAGGTCAGCGACTTAGGCTGGGCTTATACGAGCTTATTCACCAGTTGGGATGGGTAGGGGGATGTTGACTGTTGGTAGCTCTAGCTGGCCTTGGCTGTGATGAAGGCCTTGGACCTGGACTAGCCTAGTAGTCTCATGGCCACAGTCAAACACAAGCAAAAACATGCAATGTCTCCTGAGTCCTGGGCTCAGAACTCACCAGCACTTCTACCTAATACTGTTGGTCAAAGCAAGTCATGTGGCCAAACCCAGAGTCAAGGGGTAGGGCATGTCCCCCCGCCCCCCTCTTCCATTCCTCCCATCCCCAGAGTGGGAGAACACTGAAGAGTTATATGGCAAAGGGTGTGGCTATAAGGATGAAAAACTGAGGGCATTAATGCAGTTATTTGATCACAGTGACTACATTTGAATCCTGGTTACTCACTAGCTGTGTGACCTTGGGCAAGTGAATTACCCCCTCTGTGCCTCAGCTTCCTCCTCTGTAAAATAGGCTTAATGGTACCTTTCTTTACAGAATTAAATTTGTGGGAATTAAGTAAGATAATGCATATAATGTACTGAGCACAGTGCAACTGCTCAATAAATGTGAATTATTGTTATTACTGCCTTACAGAGTTCTATTGATAACAATGTTATCTTTCTAACAATAATAAGAGTGACAATTTTTTTTTTTTGCCGCATGGCATGCGGGATCTCTGTGTCATGTAGGATCTTAGGTCCTCAACCAGAGATCGAACCTGTGACCCCTGCAGTGGAAGTGCTGAGTCTTAACCACTGGACGGCCAGGGAAGTCCCAACAGTGACAATTTGCCGAGCCCCTACCCTGCACTAAACTTGGTGCTTGACCACAGCTCTATGATGTGGTCAGGGTGAACATTATTGTCATTATTATCATGTCCCTTCTAAAGACAGAGAAATTGAAGGTGAGAGGGAACAGGGCTCACAGCCAGTTGCTCTTAGAAGTGGCACCTCTGAACTCAGGCCCTGTTTCTAGCCCTAACCTTCCTCTCCTCATCCCCAGGCCTCACCTTCCCTGATGGCGCAGGTACCAGGGGAAGTGGATAACATGGAGGGGCCGCCAGCCCCAAACAATAACAACCCTGCAGCCCGCTGGGAGAGTCCAGATCGGGGCTGGGAGCGGGAGCAGCCAGCCGCCTCCACTGCAGCCGCCTCACTCTTTGAGTGCTCCCGGATCAAGGCCTTGGCAGGTACCTGGAGGAGGGCTGGGTGCGAGGGTGGGAGGGAAGGAAGGGAGGAAGCTGCTGGGGTGGTGTCTTTGTACCTTGATGGCCTGGAGGATGGGAAGAGAGTTACAGACATTTGGACCTTCCTTGAATCTTTTTTTTTTTTTTCTTTGCGGTACGCGGGCCTCTCACTGTTGTGGCCTCTCCCGTTGCGGAGCACAGGCTCCGGACGCGCAGGCTCAGCGGCCATGGCTCACGGGCCCAGCCGCTCCGCAGCATGTGGGATCTTCCCGGACCAGGGCACGAACCCGTGTTCCCTGTATCGGCAGGCAGACTCTCAACCACTGCACCACCAGGGAAGCCCGGACCTTGAATTTTTAGACCAGTGCTGTCCAATAGAACTTTCCATGATGATGGGATAATGTTCTGTATCTGTGATGTCCAATATACTAACCACTGATACTTGTGGCTGTGAGCACTTGAAATGTGGCCAGTGCTATTTGAGGGACTGAATTTTTAATTTGATTTAGTTTTAATTAATTTAAATTTCAATAGTCACATGTGGCTTGTGGCTGCTGTATGGAGCAGTGCAGCCATAGAACCTTAGAAATGTATCAATACAATCCCAGAAACGGGGGACTTTCTAAGCGTACTTCTTTAGAATCCCGAAATGCTGAAACCTCGCATCTTAGGACCTTGGAATGTCATACCCAGAGATTCTTTGAACCCAAGACCTTTAGAAGTGGAGACTCGTGTAAACAGAACTTTATAATCACAGATCTTAAGACATTTTAATCGTTGGCTCCTAGGGTCTTAGAACATCAGAAACTTAAAAACTCTAATGCACATAGATCCTTAGGGCTTTATAATCCTAAACCTATACGATTTCAGATTAGAAACGTTTATCCTGAGCACTTTAAGAAAGAATAACCACACATTCATGTTTTTTGCACTGAAACCCTCAGTCCTGGGACAACTGGAATGGTTGGTCACCATACTTGGATGTTTTAGGACAATATAAGCAAAGACCGGAGAACTGTATAGTTATAGAGTCTTACGATCTTAGATCTTTGGAACTGTAGGCCCTTGAACTTTGGGACTTTGTATTCACGGGGCTTTCGAACCTCAGAAGTGTTTAATCATCAATATTAAAGTTTTATGAACAACGACCCTTCAGAGACATGTAACTCCAAATCATAAGCCTTTGAAACATTAGACCCTTAGCACGATGACCCTTGGAATGTTAATATCTCAGAAACATGGAGTGTTATACACATAAAATATATATTGTCAAGAGTCATGAAATCTTAAAATCCAAAAGTCAGAATGAGTTCCCTTAGAAGCTCAGAATTTTAGTAACTCAGCATTTGACAATCATGGGATCTTCAATATTAGGATTCTTGGAAACTTATAAGATGTCGAGCAGGTTGTTAAACTCAAGGGCCTCTGGGAAAGCAGGTGACATACACGAGTGAGTGGCCTGGGGACTGTGGTCGCCCTAGTCACCTGCTCTAGCCATGGGGAAATGCAGGCCCAGAGCTGCTAGCTCTGATGTTTATCTGCAATTTCCCAATCAAAAAAAACAAAAAACAACTTTAAGTGCATAAAGTCTGAACCAGATTCAGCCCATGGATTGCTAGCTTCCTCTGGTTTAGACACCTAGAAGAATATAAACATATACTCGTGGAAACTTTAAATATTTTTTTCTATAAATTTATTTATTTATTTATTTTTGGCTGCACTGGGTCTTCGTTGCTGCGCACGGGCTTTCTCTAGCTGCGGCGAGCAGGGGCTATTCTTCGTTGCGGTGTGCGAGCTTCTCATTGTGGTGTCTTCTCTTGTTGCGGAGCACATGCTCTAGGCACGTGGGCTTCAGTAGTTGCAGCACGTGGGCTCAGTAGTTGTGGCGTGTGGGCTCTAGAGCTCAGGCTCAGTAGTTGTGGTGCACAGGCTTAGTTGCTCTGCGGCATATGGGATCTTCCCGGACCAGGGCTCAAACCCGTGTCCCCTGCATTGGCAGGCAGATTCTTAACCACTGTGCCACCAGGGAAGCCTAAAATTGTATTTTAAAAAAAATTTTATTTTTTATTCCTTTCTTGTCTGTGATGCACGGCACGTGGGATCTTAGTTCCCCAACCAACAATCAAACCTGCGCACCCCCTCGCCCACGTGTTGGAAGTGTGGAGTCTTAACCACTGGACCACCAGGGAAGTCCCAAAATTGTATTTTTAGACTCATAAATTAAAAAACTCGGGAACGTATCTACTTAGAATTCTAGAATTTATTATTTCATCCACAAAATATTTAATCAGTGACTGCTCTGCGCCTGGCCTGTCCTAGACAATATGAGAGACATAGTAGTGACTAAGGCAGCCCTGGTCCTGCTCCTCCAGGGCTCCCAGTCCAGTGGGAAATTTAGATCCAGCCCAAAATGATGACCCACAGGGATCAGGACCGAGATGGGGGAGGCACAGGCAGAGGCCAGATGTGGAAGTTCAGGGCTGTAGGAGACCAGATGAGGGGCCTGATCCTGTCTAGAGAATCAGAGTGCTTTCTGGAGGAAGAGATGGCTGAGCTGAGCCCTAATGGACAAACAAGAGTGAACCCTGGGGAAGAGAGTGGAAGAATATTCCAGAGAGAGGGAACAGAATAGGCAAGACCTCTAGAACTTGAGAGTGACTGGAGCGAGGTGGTGAGTAAATGATGGCAGGTAAGGAGCCAGTGGCCACCAGATCTTGAGGGACCTTGTAGGCCATTCCATAGAGTGTGAGGGCACCTGGAGCTACGGTGAGATTTTAAGCAGAGGTGGGATGTGGTAACGTGAGGATCAAGGACTCCTCAACCGTTAGAACCGCTGATTCAGACAGCACCAGCCCTGGACACCTCAGACAGCATAGAGTCCAGAGAAATGTAGGGCCCCAGCTAAGAAAAAAAAAATTCTCATCTACTCCCTGTGTCTACTTAATTATTAGAACTATGGTTTTCTGTTCCGTTATGGTTTGTTACCGGATATTGAATATATTGTAGTTCCCTGTGCTATGCAGTAGGACCTTGTTGTTTATCCATTCTAGATAAAATAGTTTGCATCTGCTAATCCCAAACTCCCAATCCTTCCCTCCCCCACCCCCCTCCCCCTTGGCAACCACAAGTCTGTTCTCTATATCGGTGAGTCTGTTTCTGTTTCATAGATAAATTCATTTGTGTCGTATTTTAGATTCCACATATAAGTGTTATCACTGAAATATCGTTTTCTTAAATGCACAAAAACACACAACTCTGTTTATATCTCTTATGCCTATGGTTCTCTACAACTAAAACACATTATATTGGATTCCAGACCCAAACCACAAAACCAGTAACTTCAGCTTAACAGTGACTTCGAGATGCTGCTATCCTGCTGTTCAAGATACCAACATGACGTAGACAGCTAGGGTGCATTTTCTTTTGCATCCCTTTGCCCACTTCTCTCATGGTTTTCCTCTATTCACACTAAGGCCAAACCCTTGAGCAGAGTCCTCCGTAATACGTTTTTGCATGAAGGTGGTTTTTTTTTTGGCCGCACTGTGCGGCATGCGGGATCTTAGTTCCCCCAGTAGGGATCGAACCCATGCCCCCTGCAGTGGAATCGTGGAGTCTTAACCACTGGGCCGCCAGGAAGTCCCTGCATGAAGATATTTTAAAAAATTGTCTGGTCCCATCCATTACAGAGAGTTCCCATAATCATGCTCCACAGTTTTTTTTTTCTTTTAAATATTTATTTATGTATTTGGCTGCACTGCGTCTTAGTTGTAGCATGCAGGATCTTTTTAGTTGCGTCATGCGGGATCTAGTTCCTGACCAGGAATTGAACCCAGCCCCCTGCAGTGGGAGCACGGAGTCTTAACCGCTGGACCACCAGGGAAGTCCCATGCTCCACAGTTTGTGTGGAGGGCCCTTTCCTCTTTTTTTTTTTTTAATTGGACTATAGTTGCTTCACAATGTTGGAAGCCCCTTTCCTCTTGATCTACTCCCTTATTCTCTTTATTCTCCCATGTCTCACACCAATGCCTTCTCTCCTATAGGCAATCATTCTGATTGTTTTAACGCAAATCTTTTTCTTCGAAACACGTGCGTTGCTCATTAGTGTGCATGTATCCATGTTTTTTTAACTCTAAAAGGTATTACATGACACAGAAAGGCAGATATATTGTGTGTCCAGCATTTCCACAATGAGCACCCCCTTGTAACCAGATCAGGAAACAGAATCTGACAGCCCCAGAGAAGTTCCTCTCAGGCTGCCTTTGTATCATCCCGAGAGTAAACACTGTCCTAGCCAGTGTACATTCATTTTGCTAGCATTTGAATTTTATATAAATGGAATCATGCAGTGGGTACCCTTCTGTGTTTGAGTTCATTCACTCAACATGCTTCTCATGAGATTCACCCATGTCTACCTGTATGTGTAGGTTGTTCCTTTTCATTGCTGTATAGTATTCCACAGTGTGAAAATGCCATGGTTTATCCATTCACCTGTTGATGAGCATTTGGTTTGCTTCTAATTTGGGGATGTCACAAACTAGACTAATGCAAACTAGTGATTTGTAGTATCACAAACTATTACAGATTATTGCTGCTCTAAATATACATGTTTTGAGAGATATAAGCACTCGTTTTTGAGGCTTATACCCACCCAGGAGTGAAATTGTTGGGTCATAAGGTATGTGTATATCTAACTTTAGTAGAAACTTCCAGTTTCTATCATTTTACATTCCCACCAGCAGTGTATGAATGGTTCAGTTGTTGTACATCCAACCCTTGGTGTGGTCAGTCTTGTAATTTTAGCCATTCTAATGGGTGTGCATTCTACTGTGGTTTTAATTTGCATTTTCCTGATGACTAAAAACAACTAATGAAGTGGAGCTCCTCTTCATATATTTACTGACTATTTGGATATCCTCCTGTGAAGTGCCCATTCAAGTCTTTTGCGTATTTTCCTATTAATTTTCCTGTCTTTTTCTAATTGTTTTGCACGTGTTCTTATATATTCTGGGTACAAGTCCTTTGTCTGATATACGTGTTGTGAATATTTTCTCCCACTGTGTGGCTTGCCTTTTCATTCTCTTAACGTTGCCTTTTGATGAACAGTATTTCTTAATTTAAAGGTAGTCTAATTTGATAATTATTTAATCATTATTTCCTGTATGGCTAAAATTCTGTGTCTTGTGTAAGAAATCTTTGCCTACTCCAAGGTCGTGGAGATATTCTTTTTTTTTTTTTTTTTTTTTTTTGCGGCACGCGGGCCTCTCCCTGTTGTGGCCTCTCCTGTTGCGGAGCACAGGCTCCGGACGCGCAGGCTCAGTGGCCATGGCTCACGGGCCCAGCCGCTCCGCGGCATGTGGGATCTTCCCGGTCCTGGGCACGAACCCGTGTCCCCTGCATCGGCAGGCGGACTCTCAACCACTGCGCCACCAGGGAAGCCCGGAGATATTCTTTGATGTTTTCTTCTGAAAGCCTTACTGTATTCCTTTCACATTTAGATTTATAAGCCAAATGGTACTTAGTATACTTATTATTGTGTACAGTGTGGGTCAAGGTTCTCTTTGTCCCCCACATGGATGTCCAGTGGACTCAGCTCCATTTATTGAAAAGACTTTCCCTACTGAACTGCAATTTCACTTTGTCATAAATCTGGGAGCCCTATACATGTGGGTTTGTACATGCAGGTATTGCTAATCGATCATAGTCTCGATTGCATTTTTTGCATTATGTTCTCATTCAGCGCTCTGCCTTATAGCCTCAAGACTCATCCATGTGGCTCTGTGCGCCTCTGCTCTGGCTTCTAACTGCTGCATGGAGTTGATGGTGTGCACTTGCCATGTTCCACTTTACCAATAATAGACAACCAGGCTCTCCCCAACCCCCAACCTGTCCCTGCCCCATCCCCCCTAATAGCACTACACTGAACATCGTCATACATGCTCTTTATAAACCAGCGTGGAAAAGTTTACGGGACATATACATAGGGAAAGAATTGCTGGCGCATGGCGGCTATGCACTAATTTAATTTGACTCAAATTGCCTTCCGAATGGCTGCCCCACCAGCAGGCATGAGGGTTATGATGTCCTCACATTTCCACCAATGCTTAGTGTCTCCGGCTTCCTAACTTTTCCCAGACTAATAGCCAACGTATCATTTACATATTGTCTCTCTCTATCCTTTCTCTGTAACCAGTAGATAAGGGAGTAGTTAGTTCCTACTCTATGAAAACCTCAATGTATTAAAGATGTGAAAAATTAAAGTGTTATTCTAAGGAAATGCATTTCACTTGTGATTGGTGAGTACCACAGTGGGGAAGAATATATAAATGGCAAAATAATATGAGCACAATGGCAGAGGTAGGACGATTGTCATTTGCCTTGGAGTCTTGACAACCCAAAGGTATGTGTGCCAGCTAGAGGGCCAGGAGGAAGCAGATGGCCCCCTCAAAGGGGGAAAATTGAGGAGAGTTTAATGAAGGGACTATTTAGAGTGGTGTGGAGATTCCTCCCCACCCCCAGGGACTGGGGCAGGGCAGGGAGTAATGAGAGGGGAGAGAGGCATCCCCAGGAGGAGTGGGGGATGTAGGGAGAGGCACCAGGTCCGGGGAAGCTGGTCAGGCAGGGAGGGAACAAGTCCCTCAGCCCTTTTTCTCTCTTCTCATCTCCTGCTAGCGAAACCCAGCCAGAAGTCTGAGGCCTTTAAGGGCCAGGGAGCCCATTCATATAGTTCACGCCAGCCAGCCTCCCTGGGCTCAGAGTAGGTGCAGAAGAGGGGAGAAGGCACCTGAGGGGCAGACGGAAGACACCCAGCGAGGTAGCCACACACACTCACCAACCCATGAACATTCAATGTCGACTTAGGTCAGAAGTGGCGCCCTGGGACACATCTGGTTTTCAGCCCCACTGTGTTTTATAAAAACGTAAATCACTTGCCAACATTTAAAAACAGGGAGATTTTTATCTCCAGATTTTGGGCACCTCATGGGCTATCATGTGATATGGCAACACTGGGCCTTCATTCCTGTGAGACTCCAGACGCCAGGGCCACGTGGCCGTTGCCCCCTTTTAGGGGGGCCTCGTTCTCTCATGTGGAGCCTGCCTGGCCCTGGTGGGCATTTCAGTTCTGGACCTCAGCTTCATGCTAACGAGATTGTAATCACAAACCCCCAAGTCTCACAGCATAGTCCTCTATAAAGTCACCATCCAGATAGTCCAGGATGTGTTTCTATTAATTTTCTCTGAGGATCATTGAAATGAAGTTACAAAATTAAAAATATTCTCCTGGGTCCTTGTCTTCCAAGCATGAGTTCCCAAACACCCAGGGTCCCCCAGAGCCCACTGAAGAAATCCTGATCTAGTCCTAAACCCTCATTTTGGAAATGGGAAAATGGAGGCCCAAAGAGGAGGGATGTGCTTTTGAAGTCACATAGCTGGTCATCAGTAAAAGCAGGACTGAATCCAGTTGCCCTCATTCTGCACCACGCTGGGGATGCACTCAAGTTCCGCTTGGGCCTCAGCATGGACCACAATCTGCTATGGGCATTGCCTTTGGAAGGCAGAATCAACAAATACCCAGTTCAGCATCTGTTCTGTCATCACTTCCTCGTGTGTGATCGATGTGTTCACACAGGTCCCCCATCCTATCCAAACAGCACAAAACCCACACTTAGGCAAACAAGATTGCCATTTGGATTTACTGTTCGTTTCTGCATATTCACTTTCAAATTAAAGGCAAACATTCAAGATCCAACTTGAAGCACAAAAAAAATACAGATCAGTCAGTGTGTGTTTTCTAGCAATGTGTATTTTCTACTGCCAGAGTCAAATGCAGTAGCTGATAATGTTACAAATGGTTAATGTGAGGAAATAAAAGTTATTGGGAGATTTCAAGTGGCTAAAAATGGAAATAAACTGTCAATATAAATCATGATTTCTGCACTCATGGGAAACTTAAAAGTGCGACTGCTAAATTATTTAGTGATAAAATGCAAACAGTGTCTGTACAGGCTAAGCTGCTGTAACAAGAGACCCAACAATACAGTGGCTTAAAGGAGATAGAAACGTATCTCTCTCCCCTGGATAGTCCCTACATGAGCAGCCTCATTGGCAAGGAGGCTCTTCTCCAAGCAGTTAGTGTGGGTTCCCAGTTCCTTCTTCCATCCCGTGCTCTGTGGACCTTGGTGTTCAAGCTGTGGGAGTCAGGGGAAGAGTGAGGAAGGCCAGGCAGGGCTTCCCTGGTGGTGCAGTGGTTAAGAATCAGCCTGCCAATGCAGGGGGCACGGGTTCGAGCCCTGGTCCAGGAAGATCCCACGTGGCGTGGAGCAACTAAGCCTGTGCGCCACAACTACTGAGCCTGCGCTCTAGAGTCCGCGAGCCACAACTACTGAGCCCACGTGCCACAACTACTGAAGCCCACGTGCCTAGAGCCTGTGCTCCGCAACAAGAGGAGCCACCGCAATGAGAAGCCCCCCGCACCCCAACGAAGAGTAGTCCCCGCTCACCGCAACTAGAGGAAGCCCGCGTGCAGCAATGAAGACCCAAACACAGCCAAAAATAAATAAATAAAATAAAATAAAATAAAAGTGGGCAAATGATTTGCATAGATCATTTCACCAAAGAAGCAATACAAATGGCCAATAAGCATGTGAAAGACGCTCAAAATCTTTCATGATTAGGGACGTGCAAATCGAAACCACCTTGAGACAGGCTTTCGGTTTGTGCCTTTTAGAAGGCTGAAATCATAGCAGGTCCAGAAACTGACACCCAATTCCATTTCACTGGTATCAAAAAATATTTCAACTCTTATACTCTCACAGGGAGAATGAACTGTGTACTGGCCACGTATAAAGGCATTGCTTGGATAGTCTTATACTTCAAGTTAAGGTCCAAAAAAACTCCAGCTGTGAAAGCCACATAAATGGATTCTAAACTGTACCTCATCTCCTAAGTGCTCATGCCTGGAGAAACTAATGTCAGCTCATCATGTGATACTAAATTTGTACAATAAATTATGAACCTGGGGGAAAAAAATCACATTGAGAAACTACTTCACACCCACTGGGTTGACCGTAATTTTAAAAAGGAAAATAAAAAAGGAAAATAACAAGTGGTGGTGAGGATGTGGGGAAATTGGAACCCTTGTACATTGCTGGTGGGAATGTAAAATGGTTCAGCTGCTTTGGGAGACAGTCTGGCATTTCCTCAAAAGGTTAAACATAGAGTTACCAGATGACCCAGCCATTCCACTCCCAGGGTGATACTCAAGATAACTGAAAACACGTGTCTACACAAAACCTTGTACCTTATTGTTTGTAGCAGTATTGTTCATAATCACCAAAAAGTGGAAACAACCCAAATGTCCATCAGCTGATGGATAGATAAGTAAAATCCATACAATGGAATATTACTTGACTGTAAAAGGAATAAAGTACTGATACATGCCACAACGTGGACGGACCTTGAAAACATTATGCTGAGCGAAAGAAGCCAGACACGAGAGGCCTGCATGATTCCATTTATGTGAAGTATACAGAATAGGTAAATCCTTAGAGACAGAAAATAGATGAATGGTTGCCTAGGGTTAGGAGACGGGAGAATGGGGAGTGACTTCTAATGGTACAGGGTTTCTTTTGGGGGTGATAAAAATGTTACTAGATAGAGGTGATGGTTGCACAACTCTGTGACTATCCTAAAAGCCACTGAATTTACACCTTAAAAGGGTGAATTTTATAGTATGGGAATGTAGCTCATACTAAAACTGTTATTTATTTTATTTTATTTTATTTTATTTATTTTTGGCTGCTTTGGATCTTCGTGGCTGCACGTGGGCTTTTTTTTAGTTACAGCGAGCGGGGGCTACTCTTCGTTGTGGTGCACAGGCTTCTCATCGCGGTGGCTTCTCTTGTTGCAGAGCACGGGCTCTAGGCACGCGGGCTCAGTAGTTGTGGCACACGGGCTTAGTAGCTCCGCGGCATGTGGGATCTTCCACCAGGGAAGTCCCTAAAACTGCTATTAAAAAAAAAGAAAATGGGGCGAGAATTCCCTGCCTGGCGGTCCAGTGGTTAGGACTCTGCGCTTCCACTGCAGGGGCACGGGTTCCATCCCTGGTTGGGGAACTAAGATCCCGAATGCCACGCCGCCAAAAAAACAACAACAAAAACGTGAAGAGGGAAGAGAGGTCCCAAACAATTTCTTTGTAAGCAAGCAAGGCGGAAGTTGTACACATTCCGCCTCCCCACCCGCTTAAGTAATCCCGCGCCTACTTCTTGCCCCAGGGATGTGGGAAACCTGGCAGTCCAGCTACTACAGAGGGGGAGATGTGGTTCCTGCTCTCAAGGAACATTCAGTCTAGCATATTCCTTCCTCTTCATTCCTCACAGCCTGTCAGTGGCTGACTCTTACTTTTTCATCTCTAAATAACTCTCCAGTATGCCTCTTTCTCCCATCCCCTCAGCTTCTGCCCTGGTCCAGCCTCTTCCTCTCTCTCCTGGGTCCTTTCTCCAATCCCTTCCTCCCTGGGCTCTGGGCTGCTATTCTTGCCCTCTCTGATCCACCCTTCCCACAGAAGCCAGAGATATTCCTGAGACCCAACTCTCATCCTGTCCTTCTCCCTCCTTAACCCTCTGTGGCTCCCTAGCGTATTATGTGTCCCCACTAAACTGAGCTCTGCCTCGTATTCAGAGCCTAGAACAGTGTGGGGCACATAGTGGGTGCTCAGATATTTCCTGAACAACTGAACAGCGCTGACTAGGGTAAGAAACAGGGCAGCTTTCCTGTGGAAGTGACATCTCAGGAAAACTTTAAAGGACAGAGAAGCGGTCTTCAGGTGGGCATGGGGGGCCAGAGGGGGAGGGCGTCCCAGGTAGGAGGAGCCGCCTGCCCAAAGACCTGATAGTTGCAGGGAGCTGGGCCTGAGCACAATTTGGCTGGGCGGTGGAGGGCTGGGGTGAAGCTGGAAGGGGGAGTTCCTGGAGGAGACGAGGGCTCATCAGGGCCTGTCCTTCAGATGAGCGGGAGGCCGTGCAGAAGAAAACCTTCACCAAGTGGGTGAACTCGCACCTCGCTCGCGTTGGCTGCCACATCGGGGACCTCTATGCGGACCTCAGGGATGGCTTCGTGCTCACGCGGCTCCTGGAAGTGCTGTCCGGGGAGCAGCTGGTGAGGGGGCCAGAAGGGCTGGGTAAAGGGGGCGGCCCTAGCGTCTCGGGCTGGACTACTGCAGGCCTGGCTAATGGGTGGATGGAGCGACCTAGAAAGGCTGGGTGGGTAAAAGGCACCTCATTTGGGTGGGCGGGGTTCATGACCCAGGGATGGAGCCTGGTTGTGAGGAGCCTGAGGGTGTGGCTTGGAACAAAGACGGGTTTCCGTCAGAGAGGGCTGCCCTTCGGGGCGGGACTCTGGGCTTGAGTGGGGCTCCGCTGGAAGGGGTGGGGCTATTGGAAAAGGGAGGAGCTTTATTAAAAGGGACTGGCCTGGGTATGCGGTAGTAGGAGGCATGGCTATAAAACACGGGCAGAGCTCTGTTGTAGGGGGTCTATGGTTGAGGGCGTGGTTGTCATCGAAAGCGTGAGGCCTAGGTCGCGGGAGTCTGGGGGACGAGACGGAACTCTTGTATGGGTGTGGCTTGTTGTATGGGTTGCAGTTGTATTTCTGGGCTTGGATGGGACTTCATCGCAAAGGGTGGTGTTCTGATGGAGCTAGAGATTGAAGCCTGAAGCGCAGGAAGTCGTGAGGGGCATGGCTATAGAATAGGAACAAACACCTTTGGAAGGAATAGAGCTATAAAAAAAGAGGAGAGCCCTGGGGTGGGGCGGGGCTTGATAGGAATGGGCGTGGCTCTAGACAGGGACCTGAAAAGGAGGAAGTGAGGGGTGGAACTAGTGGCAAAACATTGGTGGCCTGGGGCAGAGATCCAATGGAAGGGGCGGGAGTATGGCTACAGGCGGAAGGCGGAGCTTCATAATAAAAGGTGTGGCTATCAGCTTGGAGGTGGAGCTTAAGTTGAAGGGGCGAGGCCAGGAACCTGAAAAAGCCCTGAAAGGACAAGACTTGAAAGGTTCTGGCTATGAACGGGGCAGGCCTTCTTTAGAAGGATTAGGTCCTGGGTCTTTGATAAGACTGAAGGGGCGTGGCCTGGACTTGGACATGGGGTTGGGGATTGTAGTTATGGGGGTGGCCTTCTTTGGAAGGGGTGGGGTCGAGGGCACAGTGCTCTTGGCCAGGTGCCGGATTTCCTAATGCCCCTGCCGCCCTAGCCAAGGCCCACGCGTGGTCGCATGAGGATCCACTCACTGGAGAATGTAGACAAGGCACTGCAGTTCCTGAAGGAGCAGCGTGTGCACCTGGAGAATGTGGGGTCACATGACATCGTGGACGGGAACCACCGACTGACCCTCGGGCTGGTCTGGACCATCATCCTGCGCTTCCAGGTGATCTCCAAGTGACCCCAGCCCAGCCCACCCCCCGGGGTGGGGCCTTAGGAGGGTGTCCCTCACCCACTCAATCAGTCATTCCAAAAATATTCCTAATATGTTCCAGGAACCCTGTTATAAAAAATCATGATCACCACCATCATCATGATCCTCGTTTACATAGTTTTTACTCTCTTCTAAGCACTTGGCATTTAATATGCACAGCAACCGCATAAATGAGGTACTACTATTCATTATTCCATTTTAGCAGTGAGGTAACTGAAGCCGAGGGACGTGAAGTAAATGCTCAAGATCACACAGCTAGGTAGTAGGGTTGGAACTGGAATCCAGGCAACCTTGCTCCAGTTCAGAAACAAAATAGACAAATTTTCTGTTTTATGGAGCAAGACGTGGGCGGGGGGGTTAGACAGATAATAAATAAACACGTCAACGTGCAAACAAGACATATATGGGAAGAGGATGAATCTAGGCAGAGAAGTAAAGAGCTATGAGCAAGGAATAGATTATGATAAAGCAGTAAAAGCGATCTAAAATATCCCATTGATTGTGTTGAGATTTTAGCCTCGGTGTCCAGAGAAGGGCTCTCTGAGAAGCTGATGGCTGAATGAAGATGAAAGGAGAAAGCATTCCAGGCAGGGGGCACAGCAGATGCAAAGGCCCTGGGGTGGGAATGAGCTTGGCATGTTGCAGGTACAGAAAGACCAGTATGGCTAGAGACTGGGAGGCAGGAGGGAGACAGGGAGGAGTTGAGCTCAGAAGGGTCGGTAGGGCCTTGGTGATCTGTGATTAGCAATTTGATCTTACTCTGTCTGAGATGGGGAGAAATTAGAGAGTTTTATCAAGAGGAGGGGCATAATCAGATTTAGAAGGATCCCTCTGGGTTGGGGGTCGTGGCCAAAATTGGAAGCTGGGAGCCCAAGGAAGAGACTGGAGCCGGACCACCGTGTGGCCATAGGGAGGTGAAGAGGGCGCCAGGTAGGAAAGACTCTGGGAGGAGGGAGGAGTGGACATGCCATAAGGGAAGGGGAAGGGGAGAGAAGGGGTGCTCCCACCCTCTGCCTGAAGCTGCCTCCCCCATCTCCTCTGCCACTCCCAGACTCAAGCCCTCCACACCCCAACAGCCATGTTTTGTATCCTCACAGATTCAAGTCATCAAAATTGAGACTGAGGACAACAGAGAGACTCGCTCGGCCAAGGACGCGCTGCTCTTGTGGTGTCAGATGAAGACAGCTGGGTAAGCTCCCCTACCCCCATAAGCTCCCTCACCCCCAGGAGGGCCAGGCCCTAACCTCTGGGCTTCCCTCTGGGACAGGAGCGCAAGGGGCAGCCCAAATCCTCAGCATCAAAAGTTATATCTGAAATTAACAAACTGGTAGCAAACTCTTCCGACCTTGATGAATAAACCTGTATAACAATCCGGAAGGCCAGGTTCAAATTTAGAACTCGGACTCCTCAGGGAACAATGTCGGAAGGTGGCGGGCTGTCCCCATCCTGCTCCCTTCTCTCCCCTCATCTCGTCCTCCACCTCAAAAGGCCTCAAAAGGCCTCATGTGCACCTAGGTGGACCCCCGACCCTATCCCAAGCTTTCCCCTGGCCCCCCACCCCTGAAAGCAGCCACCCCGCAGTCTAGGGGGGCACACACCAGGGCTCAGGCAGCTCAGGGTCCTGGTACCTGCAGTGGGGTTGGGAAGAGGGGCTCACAGACACCACCGGGCATGTCCCTGGTCCCCCTGCTGGGCGGGGCCTGACCTAAAACTGAACTGCCCTCTGGAGAGCAGCCCTGGGAGGAAGGCGGGAGGGGCAGGTACGGATGCAGACGGGGCTCTCTCTGACTCTTGTCCTCCTGGGGCTCTCTGTCTGTCTTGCAATGTTATCTGTTCTTCCGTGTGTCTGTGTTTACCTCTATGTCTGCTTTTCCTTGTTCCGATCTCTCCCTCCCTCCTCTCTCCCCTCCTATATCTCTCTCCCCACTCCTTTCTTTCCCCATCTCTGTCTGTATCTTGCTCTATCTCTGTCCGTTCCTCTTTTCTCCTTTCCTTCTCTTGCTTATTCCCTCTGCCTCTCTGTCTTTCTTGCTCCTCTCCTGTCCCCTTCCCTCTCCCTCTCTCTCTCTTTCTCTTTCCATCTTCCTGGCTCTTTCTTTCTTTCCTTCCTTCTTTCTTTCTTTCTTTCCCCTTCCTTCCTTCCTTCGTTCCTTCCTTCCTTCCTTTCTTTCTCTTTCTCTCTCTCTCTTTCTTTCTTCCTTATCTACTTATATATCACCTGTATCTATCTACCCTTCTATCTACCTACCTATCTATCATCTATCTTTTATCATCTATCTCCTATCTATCTGTCTATCTATCTAACCAACCATCCATCAATCCATCTCTGTTTGTCTGTCTCTCCCTTCCTGCCTCTCTCCTCCTGACTCTCTCCATCTCTGCCTCTGTCTCTCCCTTCCATGCTGCCAGTTACCCTGAGGTAAACATCCAGAATTTTACCACCAGCTGGCGGGACGGCTTGGCCTTCAATGCCCTAATTCACCGGCACAGGTACCACCTGGCCTGGGGCAGCCCTGCCCTGCACGCTACCCCCACCCCCATCCCTCAGGTACACACCTGTACACGGATGTATACAGATGACACACACAGACACAGCACCCACCCCCTTCACCTCTCTGCACACATACACATTTCCGTTCGCACACATGCTCTAACACACACACTTACACACAGATGCACACACAGACCCCTGTCCGGGCCACATACCCTGTGCACACATGGAAACACGTGTGCCCTTGCACAGATGTGTGCACACAGGAATATACTCGTGCACATATATGGCTTCTACGTCTGCCTGCTGCTTGGATGCCCACAGGGTGGGCAGCTCACTCCCCGTGGATGGTCCACTCTGGAGTGTGCACAGCATCTCCTCCCATCAGAAAGTCCTTCCTCATGGTGAGCTCCCAGGCCCCCCATCTGGCTCCCCGTGAACCCACCTATTCATACTTCAGGGCCCAGGGCTGAGCTGGCTGAGGAAGGGTACCCAGACAAATTACGCCCACGTCATGATTGACCATGTGACAGTTTGGGGAAACTGAGGCCTAGAGACTGGGAGGGACTTGCTCTAGTGTGAGGGAAGCCAGGACCCATATGTACACACTCATGCACGTATGGGGAGACCCAGCCCCACCGACATACCCAGAAACCCGCAAGCTGTAACCAAGGTCCTGCTAACAAGGGACAATTTACTGGGTGTACTGGCATTGGTCTAAGTGCTTTCCAATAAGTCATTAATATTCAATGACCCTATGAGGCAGATGCTATTATTCTACCCATTTTACAAATGAGGAAACTGAGGCACAAAAGCGATGCAGTATCTCACCCAGAGTGACAGCCAGGAAATGGCCAAGCTGGGTCTTGGGTCAGGAGCGCTGGCTCCAGACCTCAGACTTCCAAGCACTACATAATACTGTACAGACACGCACCCACGTAGACACGTGTGCGTCCTGAAGTCAGACGTACAGGTGCCCTCACGCAGCGCTCACACCCACAGCTAAGTGCTGTGCAGACACGCGCCAGCACACACAGCTTTCCCACTGGCCGGGTCGTGCTCCTCCTGCCCTCGCCCTGGGTGGGACTCAGACAAGGATGTCTTTTCATCCATTTGCCCACTGGCTTTGGAGCCTGCCTGCTGCCTGCCCTCTCTGTGCCCCTGCCCAGGCCCGATCTCGTGGACTTCAGCAAACTCACCAAGTCCAACGCCAACTACAACCTGCAGAGAGCTTTCCGCACGGCCGAGCAGCACCTGGGGCTGGCACGTCTGCTGGACCCTGAGGGTGAGCTCTGCATGGCCCCAGCCCAGATTTCCTCTTGGGGGACTCCCAGCCCCAGTGCCATCCCAAACTCAACCCCATCTGGCTGCAGTATCATCCTAAACCCCAAGGCCATTTCAAATTCCAGCTCCCTCCCATCTCCCTCCCCTTCCTCATCTCCAGTCCTACCTCCTTCCCACCCCCACATCTTCTACTTTCTCTATCTCTACCTCAGACCCAACCCCATCTCCATTCCTATGTTCAGCTTAACCCCCCTTCCCCATCCTTAAACACCTCCCCACCAAACACAACCCCCATCTCTTCCTAACCCCGGCCCCATCCCTGAAGCCAACACCATCCCCAACCCAATCTGCAGCACTGTCCTATTCCCATGCCCACCCCCCTCCCCATCCCCAGCTCATCCCTTTGTCTGTCCCCATCCACAACTCTGTCCTCATCCCCAACCCCTTTCCCATTTTCAGTTTATTCCCAACCCCACCCCCGACTTCAACCTCATTCCCAGTCCATGATCTCACCCAATACCAACGCCCCATCTCTGGAATAATGGACATAATCATACCCCACCAATCCCCCATATCTGGAATAAGGGTTGCTCCCTTTTTCTGAGCATCTCCCATGTGCCAAGCACATGGCTGGGAATTATATCAGCACTGTTCCCTTTCATCCTCACACTGACCTGGTTGGATAGAAGTCATCAATCCTGTCATAAAGTGATGGAAACGAAGGCTCAGAGACGTGAAGTCAGTAGCCCGGCGTCACACTGAAAACCCAGTAAACAGGACTTTCTGATTCCAGAATTCATGGTCTGAATCATTTCTCTACCTTGCCTCTTACAGTGCCTGACACATAGCAGGTGTTTATTGGATGTCAGTTTCATGAGCTGAGGAAGGATAAGGGCAAAGTATAATGCTGTGCCTTCAATGAGTAAATTAAAATGATAATCAGGATTTACTGAGTTTCTCCTCTGTGCCAGGTTATTCTTTCTAATACTGATAGTGTTTCTAGGTGGCTGGCATTGTGACTATCCTTACTGTAACAATGGGGAAACTGAGCTCAAAGAAGTTAGGTCTGTTTTATAGATATTCAGTGAGTAAGTGGTCGAGCTGGGATTCAAGGCTGCCTCCAGAGCCTGTGTCCTTGACCTCAAACTTCACATACCATTCATACACTTAGTGTATGTATTTACTGAGCTCCTACTGTGTGCTGGGCATGGAAGGAACAGTGGCAAAAGACAGGCATAGCCCTTGTCCTCATGGAGCTCAAACTCTAGGTAAGAACATAATCACATAAGGGAATATGTAATTATAAATTGTGATTCGTTCTAGGAAGAAATGATAAGATGTTATGAGGAAGAATAACAGGAGGAGACCAGCTCTAGATAGGATGAACAGAAAGGCTTATTTGAGGACACTTAAGTTGAGTGGAGCCCTGAAGGATGAGTGGGAGTTTGGCATGAAGAAAAGGGACAGTGTTTCAGACAGAACAGCATGTGCAAAGGCCCTGAGGTAGAAGGTAGAATAGTGTGTTCCAGAAATCATTATAGAGGGACGTCCCTGGTGGCACGGTGGTTAAGAATCCACTTGCCAGTGCAGGGGACACGGGTTCGAGCCTGGTCTGGGAAGATCCCACATGCTGTGGAGCAACTAAGCCCGTGCACCACAACTACTGAGCCCATGAGCTGCAACTACTGAAGCCCACGCACCTAGAGCCCATGCTCCGCAACAAGAGAAGCCACCGCAATGAGATAAAAACCTGCTCACTGCAAATAGAGAAAAGCCCGTGTACAGCAACAAAGACCCAAAGCAGCCAAAAATAAAAAAATAAGAAATCATTAGAGATAATCTCTCTATGGTGGTTTATATGTGCCAGGCACTATTTAATCCCATGAGGTAGATGCCCACTGGGCAGATACAAAAACTGAGGAACAGAGAGGTTAGTTATCTTGCCCAAGGTCACACAGCAAGTAAGAATGAGTTCTCCCTCCCACCACTTAATACCTTCGGTCTCTCTGTCAGAGCGCTCATCTTCCTGCTCCCTCACTCTCCTTTAATCATCAGATGTGAACATGGAGGCTCCGGATGAGAAGTCCATCATCACCTATGTGGTCTCTTTCTACCATTATTTCTCTAAGATGAAGGCTCTGGCTGTGGAGGGGAAGCGAATTGGGAAGGTAAGAGGAGCCAAGGAATGGGGAGGGTGAGAGCCTGGGAACCATATGGGGGCATATCCGGGATGAGGCTGACCCCACCTTCCTTTGCCGGGTCAGGTCCTGGACCAGGTGTTGGAGGTGGGGAAGATCATTGAGCGCTACGAGGAGCTGGCAGCCGAGCTGCTGGCCTGGATCCACCGCACCGTGGGCCTCATCAGCAACCAGAAGTTTGCCAACTCGTTGAGTGGGGTGCAGCAGCAGCTTCAGGCTTTCACAGCCTACTGCACACTGGAGAAGCCCGTCAAGTGAGGCCCAGCCCGGGGGGAGGGTGGCAGGTGGGGGTGTGGAGGCAGGGTTCCTGAGCTCAGGCCCCTTTAGGTTTCAGGAGAAGGGGAACCTGGAGGTGCTTCTCTTCAGCATCCAGAGCAAACTGCGTGCCAGCAACCGTCGCCTCTACGTGCCCCGGGAGGGCTGTGGCATCTGGGATATTGACAAGGTGAGGCTGAGGATGTAGGGGAGAGGAAGGGTTGCTCTGTGAAGTTGTGTAGGTCGTGCACTGCTCAAGGAGAGCCGTTCACATGGCAGACATCATGGACTGGGTATTCATTCCGATGGTTTTTCCAGCAGTAAAGGGTCCTGAGGAAGCAACGTTTTTTTTCCCAATCTGCGCCAAGGTGCCATAAGTGCTAGGAGTGACCTCAAATAGAGAAGCCAGGGCCATTAAACTGTGGGCAGCTGTTGGAATCTGACTGCCTCCTCCTGCCTCCTTAGGCATGGGGACAGCTGGAGAAGGCAGAACATGAGCGGGAGGCTGCCCTACGGGCTGAGCTGATCCGGCAGGAGAAGCTGGAACTACTAGCCCAGAGGTTTGACCACAAGGTGGCTATGCGGGAGAGCTGGCTGAATGAGAACCAGCGCCTGGTCTCCCAGGTACAGGGCGTAGGGCTTGGCTCCGGGGGAAAGGGAGGGAGGATGGCGCTGATGGCCCTGGGACCAGAGAGAGAGACTTGATCTCCTAAGCAACAGAGAAGTGTTGGATTAGTCTCCTAGGTGATAAATGAAGGTGGGAAGGGAGAATTGGTTTCCTAAGTGTTTGGCGGGGGAGGGGTGTGGGCCTGTTCTCCAGGGTAATAGGAGGGTGAGACTGGTCTCCAGGGTAACTAGAGAGGACAGAATAGGGAGAGTATTTAATTATCTCTTAAGTGACAAAGGAGGCTGTTATCTGGTGTCCAGCGTAACTCAGGAGGATAGAATTAGTCTCCTAAGTAACAGGATATGGTAGGCCTGGTCCCTAGTCTCTAAGGAAATGGAAGGGTGGGGCCTATTTCCTGGGTAACAAGTTTAGGGTTAGAGATGTAACAGGGAAGGGTGGAGCTGATCTCCAGGGTAACTGCGGGTGGTGGAGCTGGTCTCCAGGGTAACTGGGGATGGTGGGGCTTGTCTCTAGGGTAACAGGGAAGGGTGGAGCTGGTCTCCAGGGCAACTTGGGGTGGTGGGGCTGGTCTCCAGGGTAACAGGAGCCGGTGGGGGAGTTTCCAGGGTCACACAGGCTCAAGGTAACAGGTTGACTGCTGAGGCAACGTGGATGAGTGTGTGTGGCCTGCCCTGCCCCAGGACAACTTTGGGTATGAGCTGCCAGCAGTGGAGGCAGCCATGAAGAAGCACGAAGCGATTGAGGCAGACATTGCAGCCTATGAGGAGCGGGTGCAGGGCGTGGCCGAGCTGGCCCAGGCATTGGCGATTGAAGGCTACTATGACGCCCGCCGAGTGGCAGCCCGGCGTGACAGTGTCCTGCGGCAGTGGGCCCTGCTGACTGGGCTGGTAGGTGCCCGGAGGACACGGCTCGAGCAGAACCTGGCCCTGCAGAAAGTCTTCCAGGAGATGGTGTACATGGTGGACTGGATGGAGGAGATGCAGGTAGGGGCCAGATCGGGGGCCAATGATGGGAGTGGCATGCCAGGAGGGGAGGAAAGGGTATATACACTGAAAGGGTTGTCAAAGATGGAGAGGGAAGGGGAGAGAGACAGAAAGATGTAAAGAAAGAGTGAAAGATACAGAGAGAGACAGAGAGGCAGAAAAAGAAAATGTGAGAAAGAGAGAAAAATATCTGGAGAAATAGATAAAAATACACAGTAATATGGAGACAGAGCGAGTCAGGGACAGACAGAGGCAGAGAGATTAAGTCGGAGGAAGATCGCGACAATTTGAGAGAAAGAGAAATCAGAGAAAGAAAGAGAGAGAGCTGGAGAAGAAGACCCAAAGGTAGCAACAGAAATCTAAATGGCTACAGAGAAAGACACATAGGAAGATGGAATCCATGTGAGAAAGAGAGAGACCTACTGGAGATAGAAAGACAGATACAGAGCAAGATGGAGATAAGAAGGATGGAAGCAAAGAGACAGAGAGAAGTACAGACACGAAGAGAGACATGGAGGGACTTCCCTGGCGGTCCAGTGGGTAAGACTCCACGCTCCCAATGCAGGGGGCCCAGGTTCGATCCCTGGTCAGGGAACTAGATTCCACATGCTGCAACGGAAGATCCCGCATGCCACACCTAAGACCCAGCACAGCCAAATAAATAAATAAAATTTTTTTAAAGATTAATTAATTATTTTTGGCTGCGTCGGGTCTTAGTTGAGATGTGCGAGCTCAGTAGTTGTGGCGCATGGGCTTAGTTGCCCCGCGGCATGTAGGATCTTAGTTCCCTGACCAGGGATCAAACCTGCGTCCCCTGCATTGGAAGGTGGATTCTTTATCACTGGACCACCAGGGAAGTCCCAGTATTTTTTTTAAAAAGAGGGAGAGACATGGAAAGAAAGAGATAGAGGTCGAGATGGAGACAGAAGTGTAAATGAGAAAGGGGGGACGGCAAAGAGAGACAGAAGAAGGGGGAGATGGAGGCGTAGAGAGGGAGACACAGTGACATAGACAGAGCCCAGAATTGTGGAGACGATGAGAGATGGAACATCCAGAGAGACAGAGATGGAGAGAGATGATGACAGATACATGGAGACTGAGACAGATCAGAGTTCAAGTGATGGAGTAGAGAAGCAGAGGGCTGGCATGGGTGAAGGCGGGGCGGGGGGCGCGAGTGGCCTAAGGGCCAATGCCAAAAATATACTCAGGGCTGCCCCTACTTGTAGGCTCAGCTGCTGTCCCGGGAGTGTGGGCAGCACCTGGTGGAGGCAGAGGACCTGTTGCAGAAGCATGGACTGCTGGAGGGGGACATCTCGGCCCAGAGTGAGCGGGTGGAGGCGCTCAATGCTGCTGCCCTGCGTTTCTCCCAGCTTCAGGGTGAGTCTGAGGTTGGGGATTGAGGTGGAGACTTTCAGGGCTGGTGCTAATAGAAGCAGAATGTCTCCTGAGAGACAGAATGAAGGAGTGAGCTCCCCATCTTTGGAGGCATCCAAGCACCAACTAGGATCACACTCCATCAGGGATATCACATGGGAAATTAGTGCCTCGAGTGAGAGGTTGGACCACATGACTTCTTCCTGCTTTGAGATTCTGCAGTAATAGTTCACGTTTCTTGAGCACTTGTTATGTGCTAAGCCTTTCACAGCCGATCTCAGTGAATACCATAAAAAGACTGGGTAAGGTAATTATTGTCAAGGCCTGTTTAGCATCAAGTGATAGAAACTCAATTTAATTCACTTAAGGAGGAAAGGGGAATGTACTGGCTGATGTAACTAAATGTGCAGGAAAGGATGAGTGTTGCTTCAGGTATGGCTGGATCCAGGGATAGTTCAGTGATGCTTTTAAGACTCCATCTGTTTCTGACTCCAGTCTTTATGTTTGTGTCACTATTGGGCTGTCCCTCCCCTGGTGGTGTAAATCTGGAATCATCCAGCAGCTTCACAGACCCAGCAAGAGACAGGCCCCTTTCTCTCAATATTATGGCAAAAGGTCCAAGGAAAGTTTTCATTAGCCCACTGTGGGTCCCGTTCCCATCACTCAGTCAAGCATTATGGCCCCAGGCTATCCAGTGATCTAATTGGCCACATCTATGTGACATGCCCTCCCAGAGCCAAGAGTGGGGTCAGCTCCCTCCAAAGACATGAACTGAGAAGGAGCGGGGTGGGGCGCCGTTAGCAGAAGCAGGGACTGGATGCTGATAGGCGAAACCCAGACTGGCTCTAAAAACGTTCTCATTTTACTGATGTCAACGCCCTCCAGCCAAAGACCACCAGGAACCCTGCTGTAGTCAAACCAAGCTGGGTTTTTTGGTTCTTTGCACACACCAGGGGAACCATGGGGCATCTTAGTAAGAGGATGTTAAGACGGGCTTGTTATAGGATGTGGGCTTGTGTTAGGTGATCTGGGATGACTTAACATAGTGTGTTTTGCTGCAGATTGGATGCTGTCAGGAAGTGGGGGTAATCAGATGATTGCGCATCTTAATCATTTTTATCCGGGTAGTGGGAGGAACAGGATTGGCAGGAGCGGTTCACCTTGGCCAGGTGAGGGGGCGGGCAGGGGGGTGGCCGTTTTTGTGGTTTGCACAGTGACTTTGTTTTGGGTGCTCTCAGATGTGATTGTGGAACGGTCTTTTCTTCGTCCTGCTCCATCCCTATTGCAAAGTGGTCTTGTCTGACGTTGTGTCCTGTGCAACTGTGTATGAATGCTGACAGCATCAGGGCTGCTTTTTTCTTTCTCACTGATGAGGAAACTGAGGCCCAGAGCCGCAGAGCTGATCAGAGAGAGGGCATGGAGGCTGGTCTGTCTCACTCCTTTATCTGGAGCCATGGCCCTTGGGAATCCCGGAGCATTGTTAGGAAAGGAAGACACTGCCCAGCTTGCAGGATGGTCAGGGGTTTCTCACCCTCATGGACTGGGTCATGTCCTAAGAGCAGATGTTGAGGTCTCCTTCCAAGCCCCAGTGCGGACATCCCCATCCTAACTCAGCCCATCACCAACCTCATGACCCCACGAGACACTGTCGGGACCCTCTCCTTCACCTTCACTCTTCATCCTCATTCTTACGGATGTTTGTCAAGGAAGCTCCCTCGGTCTTTTCCTTGTGAGGTCTCGGTGCCTGGTGACAATGCACCAGCAGCACCGTGGAAACAGCAGAGAGGCTAGTGTGGGGTGTGTGTTGTCATGGTGACGGGAGGCAGCGCTGTCTGATAAGTGGTCCAGAGTGTGGCGTCCTGCTTGACCAGTTCTTAGCTGATCCTGGGCAAGTAGCTTCCCTCCCTGGGTGTGAGTTTCTTCACCTGCAAGATGGAGCTAAGGAGGATGCTGGCCTCATAGAATGGTTGGGAGAATTAAATGACAGTGTGTCAGAGTAAGGGCCAGATACATGGATACTGCTGATGTTTATTATTCAGTTGGATGCCTCCGTATTTGGGTCAATTTCAGTGAATGTCCACAAATGCAGAAATCCCACAGGCCATCTAGGGCAGTGTCTCTCATACTGGTTTTTTTTGGTTTTTTTTTTGTGGTACGCGGGCCTCTTACTGACGTGGCCTCTCCCATTGCAGAGCACAGGCTCCGGACACACAGGCTCAGCGGCCATGGCTCGCGGGCCCAGCCGCTCCGCGGCATGTGGGATCCTCCCGGACCGGGGCACGAACCCGTGTCCCCTGCATCGGCAGGCAGACTCTCAACCACTGCACCACCAGGGAAGCCCCTCTCATACTTTTTTGACCCAGTAAGAAATACATTTACCGCATGACCCAGAGTTCACAGGCACACGTGCAGACACACACACACACAGACACACAGAGACACCAAGCCTTTATAAAACAATGCTTCTCCCCTTACCTCTGATATTTTCTATTCATTCTATTCCATTTCATTAAAGAAATGCTGGCTGCAACCCATTAAGTTAATCTCACAGTTCTCAGTCACAAACCAGAGGTCCAGGAGGAAGGTGAAATATTTGAAGACAAAAAAGGAGTTTAGGTCATCACTGGGTTAATAGATAAGGTAACAGAGGATGAGAGAGGGAACCCAGAAGCATAGCTTAAGAGTAGAGAAGTTTCATCGGGTCCATTTCTGAAGGGAAAACACTGTATATTTACACTAAAATATACACATTCTAGGATTCTCTGAATCTCTGTTTCCATTCATCATTCAATCAATAAGTCACCGTTTTCACTAGGTGACTGCTCTGGGCTCCACCCTGTGCTGGGCAGTGGTGGGGACATGGTGTGCTGGAGACAGTCCCTGGCCCTGTCCTTACGGGGCTCCCAATCCAGTAGGGGAGACAGACTGTCAGTGACGGCCCAGAGGGTTCAGAGCTAGGTGAAGGAGTCACAGGCAGAGTGGTCCGGGCTGGGATGGGAAGCAGAGAAGCCTGGGAGAGCCAGAGAAGGCGCCTGCTCCAGATTTGGGGTGTCAGGGAAAGCTGCCTGGAGGAGGGGAGGTGTAACCTGGCATCTGATGAAGTCGGGCCAAGGACTAGGCAGGTAGCCTTGTACCACCCTCTCTTGGACGCCCCCTGGCCCGTGCCCAACCCGGGATCTGCCCCTTTTCCTGGTCCAGGTTACCAGCCCTGCGATCCGCAGGTCATCTGCAACCGCGTGAACCACGTACACGGCTGTCTGGCGGAGCTGCAGGAGCAGGCGGCTGGGCGCCGCGCGGAACTGGAGGCCTCGCGCAGCCTGTGGGCGCTGCTGCAGGAGCTGGAGGAGGCCGAGAGCTGGGCCCGCGACAAGGAGCGCCTCCTAGAGGCGGCTGGCGGCGGCGGCGCGGCGGGAGCGGCGGACGGCGCCCACGACCTGTACAGCACCGCGCGCCTCCTGGCTCAGCACAAGATCCTGCAGGGCGAGGTGGGCGGGCGGCGGGTGCTGCTGCAGCAGGCCCTGCGGCGCGGCGAGGAGCTGGCCGCGGCCGGTGGCACCGTGGGCCCGGGCGCCGAGACGGTGCACCTGGCGGGCCTGGCGGAGCGCGCGGCGAGCGCGCGGCGGCGCTGGCAGCGGCTGGAAGAGGCGGCGGCGCGGCGCGAGCGGCGGCTGCTGGAGGCGCGGGCGCTGCACCAGTTCGGTGCTGACCTCGACGGGCTCCTGGACTGGCTCCGCGACGCCTACCGCCTAGCAGCCGCGGGCGACTTCGGCCACGACGAAGCATCCAGCCGCCGCCTGGCCCGCCAGCACCGCGCGCTCACCGGCGAGGTGGAGGCGCATCGCGGGCCCGTGGGCGGCCTGCGTCGTCAGCTGGCGACACTGGGGGGCGCCAGCGGCGCCGGGCCACTGGTGGTGGCACTGCAGGTGCGCGTGGTGGAGGCCGAGCAGCTGTTCTCCGAGGTGACCGAGGTGGCTGCTCTGCGGCGCCAGTGGCTGCGGGATGCCCTCGCTGTCTACCGCATGTTCGGCGAGGTGCACGCGTGCGAGCTGTGGATCGGTGAGAAGGAACAGTGGCTGCTCGCCATGCGTGTGCCCGATTCACTCGACGACGTCGAGGTGGTGCAGCACCGGTGAGCGCGCACTGGTGGGATTCCCCGGTCCCCTTCCTCACGCACACAGTCTCGCCTTCCTTGGTTCAACAGTTCCCGTGTCCACTCACCAGGAACCGGTGGTTCCAGTAAAATGGGAATGATATTAGTCCCAACCTCACAGGCTACTGGAGAACAATAAATGACTTAGTATGTGCAAACTACTTAGCAAATGCCTGGGTCCAGGGAGCATTCCATGAGCGGCTGCTATTATTACTATGAGGCTTACAGTCACCTGGCACGAAATTAACCTGAGCTCCTCCAGGGGTGTCCCAGCCTGACCCCTCTCCCTGTGACTCCTACTGCCCTTGCATAGATGTTACCTCCCTAGCTATAAAATTGTTCTGACCCTTGTCACTTTCTCTTCCCTCACCCCACTTCACATTTCTTCACAGCAGTTACCACCATGTGACACATTAGATACTGATTTGTCTGTTGGCAGATTTAGAAACGGGTTGTTAAAATAGTGGATGAACCCTCTGCACCTCTCTCTCTGAGCATGTTCACCCATCCACTCATTCAGTGGGTACTTATTGAGCTCCTGCCCTGTTCCAGGTCTTGGGCTGAGCATTCCTGGAAACCCAGGCCTGGTCCCTGCTGTTACTGTGCCCCCAGTTACCCAAGCCACAGCCTTGGGCATTGTTTTAAACAAGGGAGGACCATGGCCAGCTTAAAACAGATTTCCCTGGCTGCCATGTGGAGGGTAGGTTGGAGGGGGTGAGAGTGGTGGCTGGGAGCCCAGAGAGGCAGCTGGGGTGAGGATTCAGGTAGGAGAGGACAGGACTGGACCAGGGCTGGAGCCCAAGTAGACAGGCCATGGGGGCAGACAGGCTTGGGGGGAGTGTTTGTCAAAAACAGAGCCCAGGGAATGGGGTCGGGGGCTGTCCCTGAGATGGAGACCCAGAAGAAGAACAAATTGGGGGAGATGTTGAAGCTAGTTTGAGTACAGTGAGGACCCTGGAGGAGATGCACAGCAGGCTTTAATGTTGGAGACAGGTTCAAAAGGAATGAGGTTGAAGCTGGAGACAGATGTGTGAGTGATGGGTTCAGGGGCAAGGACTGTGGGAGTGGGTGAGATGGGCCAGGCAGGATGTGAGGGAAAGCTCAGAGGGCCCAGAACAGAGCCCTGAGGAATCTAACATTTAAGTGGCAGGTAGAAGAAGAGAAGCCAGCAAAGGAGCCTAAGGAGGTGAGGTTGGAGAGTTAAGAGAAGAACCAGGGGAAGGCATCTTCCCAAAACCCAGTGAACAGGGCCCCAGGGTCCAGGCCTCTCTGAGCACGTCCATCCTTCTTCCACAGATTTGAGAGTCTGGACCAGGAGATGAGCAGTCTGATGGGCCGTGTCCTGGATGTGAACCGCACAGTTCAGGAACTGGTGGAAGGAGGCCACCCCAGCTCAGAGGAGGTGCGCTCCTGCCAGGACCACCTCAACAGCAGGTAGGTGAGGCCTGGGGCTGGAAGTTCTAGGTATCCCACACCAGTTCTTCCCATCATTCTTTTCCTCATTCACCAACTGTAGAAATCAAGAACGTGCACTTTCAAATCCCTGAGATGATAAGGGCCATCTAGTAAATTAGCAAAATCTTGAAAAAAATTAAAATACCCATTGTTAGTGGTGATGTAGTAAAATGAGGACACAATACATTTTAATGGGATATTAACTTACTTGTTCAGAAATGATTTATTGAGTATCCACTATCTGCTAGGAAATTTTCCAAGTACTTTTGTTTTATCTCCCCATATCCCAATTTCCTAGTAAAGTTTCCAGAATTCAGAGCTCTTTAAGAATAGCAACAACTTAAATCTTTCCTGCTAGAACACTGCCAGTAGTTCTTGCAAGGTAGGGTTTATGGATAAAGACACAGACCCAGAGAGGTGAAATCCTTATTCAAGCTTACTCGGTCTAGTAAGTAGGAGTCAAACCCAGTTCTGCCTGAATCCAGAACTGGGGCTCTTGATCATATTTATATATTCAGTCTTCCAGCAATTCTGTGGGGTGTAAATTACCCACGTGAGAGAGGAGGAAATGGGGGCTCAGAGAGGTGAAGGTGGCCTGAGGTCACATGGCAAGTTATGGGGATCAAGCCTGGATTTGTCTGACTCCAAAGACTGTGCCCTTCACTGCTGTGCTGGAAGATCCCAATATCCAGTGATTTCCTAGTCTCTGTAGACTCAACAATCCCAGGGCACCAGGGCCTAAAAAGACAATGACAGCAATAGTGATTTACGGCGTTTAGTGAGAGGATGTGCTAAGTGGTTCAGCCACATGAACTCATTAAAAACACCCAATGAAGGGGACATAATTATCCCCATTCTCCAAATAAGGAAACGGGATCAGAGATGGAAATGATTTGCCCAAGTTCACATGGCAAATCTGGCCAGAGCAGAACTTGAACTTGAGTCCTTCTGATTTCAGAGTCCTAATTTCTGCCCTTATGGTGTGTCCATGCTAGAGGTGACAGAGAGTTCACAAATAGACTAATACATGAACAAGATATTTAGAGAGTTTGAAGGATTTATGCAGGAAATAGGTGACCTGGTAGGGCATAACTGGAGCTTGGGGGTGATTTTAGATCTTGTGGTCAGCCATAACATTTTGAGCTGGGCCCTCAAAGGGGATGAGAAGGCAGCCAAGGAAGGTCCCCCCATCAGGTGGGTCCTCCAGGTGAGGGACCCGGGGGGCTCGGGTGGACCTGCGGGAAGCCCTTTTTCTTCAGCTTCCCTGAGAAGGGAGGGCAGCCTGCTTTGGGGCCACCTCCCTGGGGGCTGGCTGAGAAAAGGATTTCAGGATGGTGAGGGCAGAGCTTAAAAAAAAGGGGTGGGGGGAACGAGAAGGATCCATCCACAGGAAGAGTACATATGGGGGAGGGGAGGGAGGGTACAGAGCATTCCAGGCAGGGAGCACAGCCAAGGCAAAGGCCCTGATATGGTCTTCGGGACCATATCAAGTCCCCATATCAAGAGTGGGGACTATTACCCCCACTCAATAATAGTAGCTAACAGGTACTGTTTTAAGCACTTCACAAACCATAACTCCTTGGACTCTCACAACACCCCTATGAGGTAGGTACTGTGCTATGTCCATTTTACTGGTGGGGAAACTGAGGCACAGAGAAGGTTACTAACCGAAGGGTACATAGCTCAGATTTGACTTTGAGCCTGACACAGCCAGGCAGTCTGGCTCGGATTCTGTGCTTATAAACTGGACCATACACTGCCTATCAAAGGAAACTGAGGCCCAGAGAAATATCATCTCTTGCCTGAAGGCACAGGGCAATGCGTAATTTTCCCCATTTATTTATTTTGGAATAAAACAGGTTTGCCTTAGCACCTGGCTTATAGTACATGCTCAGTAACTATTCATTGCATCCAACGTATTATCTGATGGCATAAGCCAGCAGTTCCCACACTCTTTGGTTTCAGAACACTTTGCACTCTTAAAAACTATTAAGGACCCCAAAGAGCTTGTTTTAGTGGGTTATAGCTATCAATATTTACTACATTAGAAATTAATACTGAGTAATTTAAAAATATTACGTCGTTAAAAATAACAATAATAAACTTAGTCTGTTAACATAGCTAACATGTTTTAATGAAAAAAAAAACCTTTCAAAACAAAAAAAAATGTAGCGAGAAGGATGGCATTGTTTTGCGTTTTTGCACATCTGTTCAATGTCTGGCTTAAGAGAAGGCAGCTGAGTTCTCAGGTCTGCTTCTGCACTCAGTCTCTGTCCTGCAGCCTCTGGAAAACTCCACTGTACACTCGGGACAGAATGAAAGTGAAAAGGCAAATAGCATCTTAGAATTTTGATGAAGATAGTTTTGCCCTTGCTTAGATTACGTTTTGAGAACCGCTGTTCTAAGCAAATGTACCTGGCAGAGTCCATTTTACACAGACAGAAACTGGGGCTCGGTGAGATAAGATGACATTCTAAGGTCACACAGTGGCTGGGTTCTACCTAGGGTCGATGGGCCCTCCACACCCAAGAGGGGTCTCCGTCCTCCTTAAGCCGCCCTGCTTCCCCTGGGCAGGTGGAACCGCATCGTGGAGCTGGCGGAACAACGCAAAGAGGAGGTGAACGCGGTGCTGCTGGTGGAGAACCACCTGCTGGAGGTGGCGGAGGTGCGCGCCCAGGTGCGCGAGAAGCGGAGGGCTGTGGAGAGCGCGCCCCGTGCGGGCGGCGCCTTGCAGTGGCGCCTCAGCGGCCTGGAAGCTGCTCTGCAAGCGCTAGAGCCGCGCCAGGCGGCCCTCCAGGAGGAGGCGGCCCTGCTGGCTGTGCGCTTCCCGGCTCAGGCTGCGCGGCTGCATCAGGGTGCCGAGGAACTGGGCGCCGAGTGGGGCGCGTTGGCTAGCGCAGCTCAGGCCTGTGGCGAGGCGGTGGCGGCGGCCGGGCGCCTACAGCGCTTCCTGCATGATCTGGACGCTTTTCTGGACTGGCTGGTGCGCGCCCAGGAGACGGCGGGCGGCGGCGAGGGGCCCCTGCCCGGCAGCCTGGAAGAGGCGGACGCGCTGCTGGCGCGCCACGCCGCCCTCAAGGAAGAAGTGGACCAGCGCGAGGAGGACTACGCGCGCATCGTGGCGGCCAGCGAGGCACTGCTGGCGGGCGACGGCACCGAGCTGGGTCCGGGCCTGGCACTCGACGAGTGGCTGCCGCACCTCGAACTTGGTTGGCACAAGCTGCTTGGCTTGTGGGAGGCGCGCAGGGAGGCGCTGGTCCAGGCGCACGTCTACCAGCTCTTTCTGCGCGACCTACGCCAGGCGTGGGCGGTGCTGCGCAACCAGGTGCCCGCTTCCGGGTTGACGAGGGCGGGGGTCTGAGGCCGCGGGGGATTTCGGGGACAAGGAAATGTATGGAGGAGTGTGTTTGCGGGGACCACTGGCTTCGTGGCTTATCTGCTGTCAGCGGCTGTGTGTGTGTGTGTGTGTGTGTGTGTGTGTGTGTGTGCGTGTGTGTGTGTGTGTGTGTGTGTGGCAGGTATCTGGTACGGATGGCTGGGTTTGTGAAGCATCCGGTGTGAACATGTGTGGGCGGGTGTGTAACAGAATTTGAGGATTCTGATGTGTGGGGTGGCGTCTTATTTTAGGTGATTAACAGTTTGTGGACTATTCTGAGTAAGTAATGCATTTGGGTGTTCATTGGAGTGGCTTCTTGGGTTCGTGGATTGTCTGGAAGGAAATAAGAGTATGAGGTTGATTGGTGATGGTCAATGGGGTTTAAAGAAGACCTTGGGGTGGATAACAGAGGATGAAGATTATGGTAGAGGGAATTCAGGCTGAGAGATTATTGGGGTCAGTAAATGGTGGTGGATTAAGTGGTTCTGGGGGCCTAAATTAGCAGATTATCTTCTTATTGCGAATGGCAATTTGCAGAGTCTCTGGAGAGGGTAACTGCCTTTATGGCTTGAGGAATCAAGTGCTGTGGTTATCTGGGAACAGCTGATCCATTTGGGGGAACTTTCTGGGATGGGAACCAAATTTGAGAATTTGGACAGGATGGAACACCCAGTTTTCAGATTGTCCAAGAGTAGGTACCAGCCTTTAGCGATCATTTTATTTATTTATTTGGCTGCATCGGGTCTTAGTTGCGGCCCGTGGGATGTGGGACTTTTCGCTGTGGTGTGGGCTTCTCTCTAGTTGTGGTGCGCGGGTTCCAGAGCGCGTGGGCTCTGTAGTTCGTGGCACACGGTCTCTCTAGTTGAGGCGCGTGAGCTCAGCAGTTGTGGCACGCGGGCTTAGTTGCCCCATGGCATGTGGGATCCCAGTTCCTTGAGCAGGGATCGAACCTGTGTCCCCTGCATTGTAAGGTGGATTCTTTACCACTGGGCCACCAGGGAAGTCCCTAGGGGTCATTTTAGAAAGCATGACTACCTGTGCTGGTTATCTAGAGAAAGCTGACCCAGTTAGAGCATTACCTGGAGAAACAGACAGGGGGCCCCTGGAATCATGAGGTTACTAAACATTGGAGCTGAGGTGGCCTTGAGAGACCCTTTCTGATCCACCCATTTTACCAGTTAGAAAACTAACCCCAGAGAGGGAAAGAACTTCCTTGAAGTCACACAGGAGCCAGGTCAGTCTTCATCAATTAACCAAATATTTTCTGAGTGCCTCCTCTGTGCCAGGCACTGTTCTGCGGCGGAGGCCAGAGGAAACAAAACACAAAATCCCACCCTCGTGTGGCTGGCATTCTAGTGTGTGTGTATATATGTGGGGGAGGAGATGATAAACAAGTAATAGCATATATAATATCGTGTCAGGTATATGCTATGAAAAATAATAAAGCAGGATAAAGGGATATGGCTGGGGGAGGAGGATGCTATTTTAAACAGATGGTCAGAGACCTGAAGAAAGTGAAAGAGCCAGCCGTGGGGGCTATCTGGAGGGACCAGCATGGGAAAAGGATCTGAAGTGGGACCATGCCTGGCGTGTTCAATGCTAGAACAGTGAGCAGGGGAGAGGAAAGTGGTGGCAAGGCAGGCTGGCAGCCTCTCCCTGGTCCTGGAATGAAGCAGGGCTAAAGGGAGCATTACCCCTCCCCCATTCCAGGAGATGGCACTGTCGGGTCTGGACCTGCCGGGCACCGTGGAGTCGGTGGAGGAGGCACTGAAATGGCACCGGGATTTTCTCACCACGATGGAGCTGAACCAGCAGAAGATGCAGGTGGCCATGCAGGCTGCTGAGAGCCTGCTGAGACAGGGCAACGCCTACGGGGAGCAGGCCCAGGAGGCCGTGACTCGGCTGCTGGAGAAGTAGGTCCCTCAGACCCCAGGGGCACAGGGGGTGGGATCTCGGCACAGGGGAGGGGCAAGGAGGCCAGGATTCCCTTTCTTTCCATCACATTTCTGCTCTTCTGTCTCTCTCTCTCTTTTTTTTTTTTCCTTGGCCGTGCCGTGCGGCTTGCGGGATCTTAGTTCCCCGACCAGAGATCGAACCCATGCCCCCTGCAATGGAAGCATGGCGTCCGAACCACTGGACCTCCAGGGAATTCCCTCTCTGTGTCTTTGATTTCTATTTAATTCCATATTGCTTTAGATTCGATTTAAATTGATGATCTGTGAAAAGGTAACTTGTGGTCGATAACCCAAAAGCTGCAAAAATGAAAAGTTTCTCTCCCAAGCCTGCCCTCAGCCTGGGATAGCCGGACTGGTTGTTAAAATGTTAACATCTACTGTGTGCCAGGCACTGGTCTAAGCCCTGAACAAAACAGCAACCCCACCCCGCCGCAAAAAAACACAAAACAAACCCCAGCCCACAAGCAGAGTCCTTTAGAGGATTCCCTTCAGCCCCACTTCTTTCTGTCCATCATTGTTGCTGTTTCTGCCCGTACTGGTGACCCCAGCTTTCTCCTCTCTGGCATGAGCGAGGCAGGAAGAGAGCCCAATGCTGCTGCATCTTCTGTCTCATGATGGAAATCATACCCGGTCCCTCCACCACCGTCCACAGCCCCGAGGCCCCAGCCCCTTGGCTTTTCAGTCTCCGGCGACTTTTTTCCCTAAATTCATTTGGGACAAGGTTGGAGTTTCCTAAAGGAAAACTTTTATGGAGATTCTCATCCTGAGGATGGAAATTCATGATCTAGCATCCTCCGCTCCAGGCCTGGCCCCTTCCTTCTTTTACCCAGCATTTCTTGAGTGTCTGCTGTCTGCCGGGCTCTGCAGAATGGGGAGGAGGAGCCTGGAGAGCTGTTCTTCTGAGTCACGCCTTCATTCCTTTGCAGTCATTAATGGCTCCTTTCATTCTATTGTTTATTCATTTATTCTTTTAAAAAATTTATTTGGCTGTGGTCGTAGTTGCAGCACGTGGGAGCTTCGTTGCCGTGTGTGGGATCTTTAGCTGCGGCATGCGGGGTCTAGTTCCCTGACCAGGGATCGAACCCGAGCCCCCCTGCATTGGGAGCACAGAGTCTTAGCCACTGGACCACCAGGGAAGTCCCTATTCATTTATTCTTCAGCCAATTAAACAAGTACTGAGTCCACGCTGTGTTCCAGGCCCTGTGTGGGGCAATGCTGGGCGCGCATCCTGGGTGACCAGGACAGAACACGATTCCTGCCCTCATAGAGCTCACATGCTGTCTGACAAGGATGGCCCAGGATGGTCAGGGCCAGGATGGGAGAGATGCAGGGGGCCGTGGGAGCCCTGGGGTCAAACAGGGCCAGGTCCTAGTCCCAGCTCTGCCTCTCAACCTGTAGATTCAGAGCAAGTCACTTCCCTCTCCACGAGCCTCACCTCGCCTGGAACCTGGCCCAGCCCTGCGTGCAGGGCACTGTTGCATCTTGGCATGTGAGGCTCAGAGAGGGCAACAGACTTGCCAGAGGTCACAGCTCTTTTCTCACCCTCCCGGAAACAAGGGATTTTCCTCATCCCTAGGACTGATGCTTGACAAGTTGGCTGCTGAAGGCCTGGAGGGATTGAGTCTGGTTCAATTTCAGAGGCATTTCCTATTTCCTGGTTCCTGAGCTGAGTCTTGGCAGGACGGAGTACATATTTTGCTTGTCTCTGGCCCTTCCATCCAGCTCTGCCCTTGGTTCTCTCCGTAACTCTCTCCCACACACTCCATCTCTTTGCCTCCATCTCCCTGTACAACTATGTATCTCTGTTTCCTTGTCTGTCTCTCCTTGTTTTTTCTACCTATACCTTCATCTCTCTTTTTTTCTGCCTCTCTGTCTCTCTTGCTTTCTTTCATTCATAAAATATGTATTGAGTACCTACTGTGTGCCAGCTCCTTTTCCTAGGCATTGGGGATACAGGTGTGAGCAAAACAGACAAAAAATTCCTGCCCTCATGGAATGACGTCCTGGGGGGAGAGACAGACAAGAGAAATCTGTAACATATGCAGTGTGTTAGATAGTGTTAAGTGCAAAGGAGAAAGTTAAAGAAGGAAAGAAAGCCAGAAAGTGTTGGGGAGTGATCAGGAGGGGTCTTGCTAAGAACGTGACATTTGAGTACACTTTGGGGGGAAGACCGTTCCAGGCAGAGGAAACAGCCAGTGCCAAGGCCCTGAGCTGGGAGTTGCTTGTTCAAGGCACAGCAAAGAGGGACCCCCTCAGCCGTCTCCACCAGGCCTCTTGGGCACTTTGCCCTGCACTGTGGGCAGGAGGCCAGACTGCCTGGGGCTGTGGTGCTTGCTGGCTCCGGGGTGGTCGGGCCTGGGTCCAGCCCAGCCAGTTCACTTAGGCCAAGGGCCCGCCCCTCCTTGCCTCCGTGTGGCTCCGGCTGCATCCATCCATGCCCTGCTCTCATCCCTCTCTCCAACTCTGTTGCAGCCTTCTGTCTGTCTGGCTGTGTCTTTTACTGGGGGCATCCGGCCACTTCTCTTCCTGTCCCTTTTTGGGCTGTCCCTCCCCTGACCCTCTCTGTCACTTTCCTTCCCTCTGCTTTCTGTCTACTGCTCTCTTCTCTGTCTCTTTCTCTGTCTCTGGCACTACCCTTGCTTCATTTCTTCCCTCGTGTTTTCCTATTTTCTCTATCTCTGGGTCTCTTTCTTTGTCTGTCTTTCGTCCAAGTCTCTGTCAATCATTCCCTCTTTAAGTCTTTGTTTCTCTTTATCTCTGGTCTTGTGCCTGTATGTGTTCCTGTTTATCTCTCTAAGCCTTTGCATACCCCCCCACCCCCCCCCGTCAATCTATCTCTCCCTCCTAATCTCTCTTTCTCCCTAGGTGTCTCTCATTCTCTAAGTTTTTATCTCTCTCGGTATCTCTTACTCTGTAGGTCTGTTATCTCTCTCTATGGGATTGTGTCTCTCTAAGGGTATTTCTTTCTTTTCAGGTATCTGTCTGTCTCTGTCCCTCTCTCTCCCATTCTCTCTCTCCCCCCACCCCGCCTTCCTCTCCCTCCCTCCTCTCTCTTCCTCCCCCAGCTCTGTCCCTGGCTTTGCCCCCACTGATGTTTCTTTGCCTTTACTCCCATCCCTACCTTGCTCTCTCCTCTTCCTCACTTGTACATATGCCCCAGGTTCCTAGCCCTGACAAGCCTGACGCCCTCACAGCCCTACTGCCAGCGCCCCCAGACACAGGCTTCCCCCAATTCCTATCTCTCCACCCCCAGGAGCCAAGAAAACCAACTACGGGCCCACCAATGGATGCAGAAGCTACACGACCAACTTGGGCTGCAGCACTTCCTCCGAGACTGCCACGAGGTAGGAACTCCAGCTGTGCTGGGGCACAGGGACTTCCTTCCTAGACAGGGAAGTGCTCCAGCACCGAGGCGCAGTGGGGGAGGGGGCGCCCCGTCTAAGTGGGTCGCGGAGCGAAGTTCACTTCGCGCCGCCAGGAGGCGTGCGGATCCTGGCCTCAGTGCGCATGCTCCCCAAGGCTCCTCCACCCACGCGCTGGGGAAGGAGGGAGGGGCCTTGGGTGCCCCTGGCAACGGCGCGCGTCCGCGCCCACAGGTCCCGCGGGGACGCGCGCTGATCTCACCTTTCCCCGCCGGAGGTTCGTGAGCAGCTCTCTGATGGGGAGAGAGGGACGGGAGACAGGAGAGGGGTGGGGGGAGCCGTGGGTGGACCAGAAGCCCAGAGCAAAGCTTCGGTCAGAGACAGTCCCCGACCAAGCCTTCGCCCCTTTAACAGTGTCCAGGAATCAAGCTCTGCCTCCTTAGAGATGAACTACACAACCATTAGGACCAACCCAAATCAGAGGTGGTCCAGGTCCCCTTCTCCATTAGAGAAGCCCAGGAGATATGCTGCCTTTCTCTCCTTACCCTGCATTCCATAGAAACTATTCTGCACCCTGACCACATAAGAGATGGCCCCATGAGAGATGGCCCAGTAAACATTTTCCTAAACCCAAACAGAGATGGTCCTGGTCTCATCTATGTACCTGACTCAGGATAATTCGTACCCCCTCCGCGATGATACAGTACTTAAGTTTCCCCCAACCAAAGATGGTTCAGGAACCAGGTTCGAATCTCCCCAATTAAAGATGATTTGATTCCCCCCATGGTGAACCCCCATGTTCTCCCCACACATGAAATGGATAAGGGCTTCCATATACCCCCTCCCATCTCAAGTCCATTAGAGATGGGTCTGGGACTCGAGCCCACTAGAGATGAGTTCAAGAACCCCCTGTCCCCCTTCTTCCCACTGGAGATTATTCTGGACTGAAGTCTTATAAGAGATATTTCCGGCTCACTCCCATATTTTTTACCCCTGTATAGCTGAGGTAGCCAGGAATCTGAGCCCTTTCCCACCCCACCTCACCCCCTCACATAGCTGACGTAGCCCAGGCCCCAGCCTACCCCCTCTCCCCCCCGCCGTTTGATTTGTCCCAGGAGCCCCTTCCCCCTCTCGTTAGACTGTTCTGGACCAAGCAGCAATCATCTGAGATGGCGCAGGAACACCCCCCTTCCCATGCTTTAGGGAGGGTGATGATTTCTCCTCTACGCGCATCTGGGGCCCGGCAGAGAGGCGGGCACGTAGGCAGGTAGGGGGCGCGCGCGGGCGGGCGCGCTGCCGCTGCGCGGTGGCGGGGGAGGGGGCGCGCGTCCGCCGGAGACTCAGCCGTCACCGCCGCTGCCGCCGCCGTCGCGGTAGAGGGGCGAGAGGCCCGCCCGCCCGCTGCAGGGACCGCCCGCCAACGCCTCCGCCACTTCAGGTCTCGGGGGCGCCCAGGGGAGGGGGCTGACGCGCACCCCCGCCGAGGCGGGCGGGGGAGGGGGCTTGGGCGCGTGCTCGCCCGCCCGCCGCGGGAGGGAGGGGCGCCGGCGGCGCGGGGGCGGGTCGGTAAGGCGCAGGGACCCCAGTCCTGGGGAGGGGCCCAGATGCCGGGAGCTGTCCGCGGTGCTGCTGCGGGCCAGACTGAGGGGCCAGGTCCCAAGGGAGAGTAGCGGAAAGGGAGGACTTCTAAGGCTACTCCTGGGGTAGTGTGGATTTGCCCTGGGGGCTAAGGGGGTCCCAACCTCTCTAGGGGCCTCTCCTCTGGGTAATGGGGCCTCTGAGGTTTGCCCTGGGGTTGGGGGACCCTCAGCCTTTGGAGAGATTCTTCCCTGGTTCTTGCAGAATCTGCGTTAGCCTTAGATGATGGGGGCGAATCACTTTTGCGTGGGTCTGCCGTGGGCGATGAGGGTCTTGGACTTGCTCTGGGTTTGGAGGGCTCTGACACTTGGGAGCTTTTTTCCTGGGTTGTTGGGGACTCTGGCTTTGCCCTCAGTGATGGGGGTCAATCACTTTGGGGGGGGCTTTACCTTGATGACAGAGTACCTCTCCTTCAGGGGCTTTGCCTTCCCTATGCGCTGTGGCTGCCATTGGCAAACTCTTCCCTGCTTGTCGGGAATCTGATAGCATTGGAGGATTCAGCATTTGACCTGGCTCGTGTGTGTGTCTGTGTATGTATGAGGGAGTATGATGCTGTCCTGGACCCCTGGGGAGCACATGCTCAGGGGACATGGAGTGGGGTTTGGCCGACTGGGAATTTGTCCTTGGCTATGACTGTAAAACAGAGTCCGTGATTTTCTGTTGTTTTTTTTCCCAAGAGGGAGGAGGAGGATCTTGTGACTGAGGGGGGAGGAGAAAGGGGAGGAGCAAACTGCCCAGGTGCCAGGTTTGGTCATGAGTGGGGAGGTTCCTGCTTGAGGGACGAGTCTCATTGGGAGGGAGGGGGGGCTCAGAAAGCAGCCCTGTGACGGGTCTGCTGAGGGTGGCGAGAGGGGCCCACTCCTGTTGCTTGCATTTGGGATGACCGGTTTTGTTGGTGAGTGGGGGCGCTAGAAATAGCTTTAGTTTGGGAGGGGGGGTTGGCTGCGGAGGTTCTATCTGGTCCATGCTGGAGAGTCTGATGCTAGATTTGTAGCATCTCATTTGGGGTAGACTCATGTGGGGAGCCAGAAGGTAGCCCTGATGCTTGCATTTGGGGGGTTGGCTTTGGTTGGGGGCCACAATGCATCATGGTTTTGGTGAACTGTGGTCTTGGGCTGGATCCTCAGGGCTGGATTTGGGGAGTTCTGTGGGCTCATTCAGGAGGCTGTATCTGGGTTGCAGGGGATGGGTCTACCCCACATTGGAGGGATGGTTTGGAGGGAACTAGACTTGGCACTAGTTGGGAGGGTTTTTAGGGGTTCATCTGGCCATATTGGGGGTCTGGGACTAGATATGGGGCTTCACCTGATACCTTTGGGAATGGGTTGGAGATCTTGAATTGGTCCTTATTGGAGGTGGCTGAGACTGAATTGAAGGGTCTAAGTATTGCTGGGGGTGAGGGGTGCAAGACTGAATCGGAAGTGAGTTGAATTAGGTTGGAGGGCTTGTTTTGGAGGGCTGATTTGGCTATGGGTGGGAAGACTGGCCTAGGAACCCTACCTTGGGGCTTAGGGCTTATGAGGAGTTGAGAAGGGCTGCCCTGAGGACAGAGGGCTAAGAGACGTTGCATTCTGGGGACCCTTTCATCCATCCCCTACTCCCCAGGAAAGGGCTTAAGCTGCACACCCCTGCCATAAAGGCCTCACTTGCACAGCTTTTTCCATCCCACCCTTCTCTCCTTCCCCAGTCCTAGAAGCCTAGGCCCTGAACCTGGGACATTGTGGAGGGGATGGGGGGGCGGGGCTATGGCAGGTTGTGGGGAATTGGCTGAGCCCCTCCCCCATCCTGCACAGCTGGATGGCTGGATCCATGAGAAGATGCTGATGGCGCGAGACAGCACGCGGGAAGACGGCCACAAGCTGCATAAGAGATGGCTCCGGCATCAGGCGTTCATGGCAGAGCTGGCTCAGAATAAGGAGTGGCTGGAGAAGATTGAGAGGGTGAGTATGCAGAAGGACCCACTGCCCATGCCAGGTGCCAGGGGCCTCCAGGGAACCCATGTCTCACCTCCTTCACCCTCCGCTGCCAGCCCGCTCTTCTCATACCCCTGAACTGGTTCAGATAACTTCCACATCTGCTCCTAGTTTTGTGGCCTTGAGTAATTCACGGAACCTCTCTGAGCCTCAGTTTGCCTGTCTGTGAAATGGCCAACATCTCTTCTGAATGGTTGTTAAATATTTCACCCCTTCTTATAATCTCCCCTACCAGGCTTCCCTCCACACCATTTGGAGCATTTAAAATAGAAAGTCAGGTAGTCAGGTTGGGGCAGCCCTGGGAAGCTGGGGTTAAAGTGAACATTGGGTTCCTACAACCGTGGGTTCTCCTTCTGTCTATGCTGTTACCAGCTCTGGGGCCTTGGGGGAATTGTGTTAACTTCTTTGAGCCCCAGTTTTATTGAAGTATAGTTGATTTACAACATGGTGTTAGTTTCTGGTGTACAGCAAAGTGATTCAGTCATATATATGTGTATACATATATACGTACATATACATATTATTTTTCATATGGTTTATTACAAGATTTTGAATATAGTTCGCTGTGCTATACAATTGGACCTTGTTGTTTATGCTCTGCTTTAAAATTAGGAAATAAGAAATGTAGGCTCTTGAGTACATAAAGTGCTTAACACAAGGCCAGGCACCTAGGAGCTGTAATTGCTATGGTATTGTTCTTTTTAATACGTCATACGATATATGTGGCTCTAGGCCAGCATATATTGGAGCTTGACTTCAGCTTGGAGGGACCCAGGCAGATTTTTGCTCTAAGCATCAACCCCCAAAACTGCCCCTAGACCTGCTGCCCTGGATCCCCCCACTCTTTTCACTCAAAACAGAGGGACCCAGGTGGGTCTTAAACCCTTAAATGGCCACCGATGCCCCATAATGGTGGCACGTGGCAAAGCCACTCTCCTTGACTTGGAGTTTAATGGAGGTTTGTTCTCTCTGTCTCTTTCTTCCACCTCTGTCTCTCGCTCCCCTTCTCTGTCTTATGGTCCTCTTCCGATGTTTCTAACTTTGTGCACATCTCTGTATCCACCACTCTATGGCTATCTGTCTCTCGCTGTCTCCTTTTCATGCCTCTGTGTTGTCTGTCTCCCTCCCCACACCTCTGTCTATCTGTCTGTCTCTCCTCATCTCTCTTCCCATGCTTGGTGCTTTCTCTCCAATCACCCATCATGTCTCTGTCTCTCTGTGTGTCTCCAACTCCTTGATTCTGTCTCTCTCTCCACGTCTCTCCCTATGTTCTGCTGCCCCCATATTTCTCTGTCCCTCCCCACCATCCACTCCCTCCCCCTCATTTCCTGCCTCCCATCGTCTGGGGCAGGAGGGCCAGCAACTGATGCAGGAGAAACCAGAGCTGGCAGCCTCGGTGCGGAAGAAGCTGGGTGAGATCCGGCAGTGCTGGGCGGAGCTGGAGAGCACCACCCAGGCCAAGGCGAGGCAGCTCTTTGAGGCCAGCAAGGCCGACCAGCTGGTGCAGAGCTTCGCTGAGCTGGACAAGAAGCTGCTTCACATGGAAAGCCAGCTGCAAGATGTGGACCCTGGTGGGGACCTGGCCACTGTCAACAGCCAGCTCAAGAAGCTGCAGGTACGGCCTGGCTGACACAGACGGGGGCTTTCTAAACACAGTGGGGCCAGAGTCAGGGTCAGATCCCACTTGAGGTATTTCAGACAGAGGGGATTTAAGATAGGGATTTATTTCAAATGTGTTAGAAGAGCTGGAAACAGAAAGGGAATACTGAGGCAGTCCAGCTAGTAGCCACTATTGGAAGCACCCACCACCCCTAGGGAAGGGGGTACAAAGGGGGAGGAAAGATTTAGAGCCAAAAAGCAGTAGGTAGATCACAAGCACACTGAGCGTTTTCCAGGACCCTGACACCTGTTTCCTGGATGGAGAAACCAAGGCCCAGAGGTAGGGGGCTGGCTTTGCACAGAATAATAACAGCATTCATGGGACTTCCCTGGCGGTCCGATGGTTAAGACTCCGCGCTCCCAGTGCAGGGGGCACAGGTTTGATCCCTGGTGGAGGAACTAAGATGCCCATGCCACTCGGGCAGCCAAAATAAATAAATGAATAAAATAACGGCATTCATGGAGTGCTTCCCCCACCAGCCTCTGTGCCGAGCTCTCACTGACCCCTCCCAGCAACGCTAAGAGATTGGTACTGTTATTATCCCCCATTTGACCAACGGGGAAACTGAGGCATGGAAGGTAGAGAGCCTGGCCCAAGGACGCACAGCTAGCCAGTGTCTCCATTACAAAACAGCGGCTCTTAGAGAACAGACACAGTGTCTGCTTTATCTCTGCTCCTAGCCTGGCAGCCTGTGGTGCTTGGTATCTTACTGTTTGATGCGCTGACTGGAGGTGCGAATGTAGGAGCTGCGTCTCACCTCCCAAGGTGTGACAACTCCTGCCTTTACATCCCAGGAACAATGTCTGAGGCTCTGGGAGGTGAACTAATGGCCCAGGGTAGCCAGTGGCAGAGCTTGGATTCAAATCCAAGTCCCTCAACTCTTCACCACTCCCGCATAGTTATGCTTCTAAAGTGTCTGGCAAAAAAAAAAAAAAAAAAAAGTCGACTGATAATAAAAGCACATGACACTAATTAGTATTTATTCAGTTATCTATGCAGCAAATCTTTATTGAGCACCTATGTCAACACGCTAGGCGCTTTTCTGGAATACAGCAGTAAGCAAAACTGAGAAAAACTCATGGCCCCCATGGGGCTCACATTCTGGCGAGGAAGACGGGCAAAGAAGCAAAGAGCAACAGATCTGAATAGGATGTCAGGGACGTCATTGCTTTCTGTACCCCAGCGGTTCTCAACTGCCTTGTCTCCAGGATCCCTTTACCTCTTACAAATCACTGAGATCCCAAAGAGCTTGTTTGCGTGTTTAATATTTACTATATTAAAAATGAAAACTGGACATATTTAAACGATTGATTTTGTTTAAAAACAACAACAATAAATCAATCACCTATGAACCCCAAAAAATTCTTTTATGAAGAATAACTATATTTTCCAAAACAACAACAAAAAAATGTAGGCAGAAGATTGGCATCGTTTTCAACGTTGCAGCTCCCTTTCATGCCCGGCTTAAAGGAGCACTGGAGGGAATTCCCTGACAGTCCAGTGGTTAGCACAGGTTTGATCCCTGGTCGGGGAACTAAGATCCTGCATGCCACCCGGTGTGGCCAAAAAAAAAAGAGCACTGGCTTCTCACCTCTGCTTCTGCATTCAGTGTCTCTTGCAATAGCACTGGTCATGCGGTCCCTGCAAAACCCTGCTGTGCACCTGGAAGAGAATGAGAGGGATAAAGGCAAATTAACAGCTTAGTATTTTTTTAAACAATGTTGTAACCTTGCAGACCCCTTGAAAAGATCTTGGGAATCCGCAGGAGTACCCGGACCACACTTTGAGAACCGCTGATCTGTGTTCTGTGCCAGCCACTGATAACCTGTCCCTCCTCCCCAGCAGCCCTACGAGGGAAGTGCTGTGGTTATCCTCACTGGACATGTGAGGAAACCACAGCACAGAAAGAGTCCTGGCTCTCCCAAAGTCACACAGCCACCAAGTGGCCATTCAGGACCACATTTAGTTCCCATCCACCCTCCTCCCTCGATACTCCCAGACCATAGTGGGGAACATGACCCTCTCACTGGCCTCTGAAAAATCCATCACTGCCTGAGGTCCATAGCTGCGCAGGCAGTGGTCACGCAGGGATGACTCAGCCCCACGTCTGCTCTGAGGGATCACCTGGAATATCGGCAGAAACAAGTGGTGGCCTGGATGGTCAGACAGAGGAGGGAGCAAGGAGTAGTAGCAGCTAGGGGCCAAGTGATGAAAGCCTAAGGGGTGGCAGACAGACCTGGGTTCAAATCCCAGCCAGGGCGCAAGTGTAGTCCCTCTCTGAACCTCTGTCGTCCCATCTTAAGTAGTACTGCCTCAGCGCGGGCATCCCAGGGCCAGGTGAAGGTGTGCACTGGGATGTGGTGAGTTCCCAGCAAATGGGGATCTGTGACTGTCAGGATCCCAACAGGAACAGAAGGCATGCTCCACTGAGGACGATTTGAAGAGGGCCTATCGAGAGTCTTGACAAAGGTGTGAGCAGGGAATGGGGAAGCCTTGGGGCCGATAGGAGGGAGCTTTACTTCCGGGCAGGGGTGAGGGGGGTGGGGGAGGACAGGGGGTGCAGAGTCACCTGGAAGGAGCGGGGACCCTTAGGCAAGAATGGCCGCTGCTGCAGGGAGGAGCCGGGAAATGATAGGTCCCCTCCGCTACGTTCACAGGACTTACTTCATGGGTGCAGCCCCACAGGACCCCACACTCGGTTTCATGCTCTGCTCTCCTGTTTTGAAATTCTTTTGGCCGTGCCGTGGAGCATGCAGGATCTTAGTTCCCCGACCAGGGATAGAACCCGTGCCCCCTGCAGTGGAAGCGTGGTTTCTTAACCACTGGACTGCCAGGGAAATCCCTGTCCTGTTCTGAAATTCTGAACATTTGAATCAAGGGACCTGCATTTGCATTTTGCACTGGGCCCTGCAAATTATGTAGCCAATCCTGAGCCCAGCCAACCTGGAAGCCAGAAGACAGGGGAGCCAGTTGCTATGGTCCATACAGGTCAGCCCACCCGACTCTGCCCCCAGCGACCCCAGGGCACAGAGCAGGATGGAGAAGCTTAGACTGTGGGTCAGGAGGGGCAAATGGAGACCTCCAGCACAGCAGCAACTATTACTACGACTATTCATCGTCTTACGATGATGACTAACTCTTCCTCAGTAGTTTATTTCAGTGAATAAAAGCACAGACTCAGGACTCAGCAGGTGTGGGTTTGAATCAGAGCTCTGCCACTTACTAGGTGTGCGATGTTGGGCACGTGGCTTTGCCTCAGGTCTGAGCCTCAGGCGCCTCCTCCGTGCAAAGGGAAGGACCCTAATGCTAAGCCATTTGGTGACAGCGGGACTCTGGGTGGCAGTACATGCCAAGGTCAAGGCCATGGATGCTGGAGCCTGGCTGCCTGGGGTCAAGCCCAGCTCTGTGACTTACCAACTGGCTAACTTGGAATTATTTCTCTTTTTGTGCGTCAGTTTCTTCTTCAGTCAAATGGACATAATAACAGTAGTGATTTCATACAAACATTGTAAAGTCTACATACTGCAGGATGTAGTTTCAGAATTGCTGACCCAGCAAATCTGACTAAGAGACAGTTCTCGCTTACAGGTTTTAAATTTTTAATTGTCTTCCACCAGAGGGCACATCGTCACTATACTGTGTTCAAAAGTTGGGTTATTTCTCTGCCTTCCGTAGATTCTGTTATTTATGTGAAATAGTTGTTTCATTTGTTTCTGATTATATTCCAGTTTGGCACGTCCCCCCATCCATGGAGCTTTTAAAAAATGTATTTGGCGGGGCGGGGGGAGGTGCTACATGAGACGTTAATATAGCGCCGAAAGTTACAACTGCCAGTTTACAGTTCACCTGTGACAGATTGCTCGCCTGAGTCCTGATGCCATTTAATGCTCTCGTCCCCAGCAGCAAATGAGAGCTCCTGTTTCTGCCCATGCTTGCCAACACTTGGTGTTGGCAGACTTTTTAGATTTTTTTTCCCAGTCTGGTGAATAGGCAGCATATCTCACTGCGGTCTTTGCGTTTGCATTTTGGGTGGAACTGGTGACCTTGAGCATCCTCGTCTCCCTTTTTGGCCATTTAGGTTTCAGAGGGAAGGTTTGGGGCCTCCTGCCCTACACAAGTGCAGAGCCGGCTCTTCCCTCCACATGGAGGGGGTTAGGCCCACCAAGCCCTGGGGACCAGGAGGTGAGGTCCCCATTGTTTAAGGGAGAGACTGAGGCCCAGGGCGGATGAGAGCCTGGGGGTAGGGGGTCACACAGCGATGGGTAGGCCCAGCACAGGACTCCTGGCCCCTTTCCCCAGCAGAGGGAGCCCGAGGTGGGGAGTGACTCAGTGGGCCAAGGCCCCATATGGAGTCCAGCTGGGCCTCAGGAGCTGCCACTGGGGAGGGGAGCGGCCTCCCAAGGCCCTGCTGTCCCCTGGGGCCTGCCTGAGATCCCAGACCCTGTGCATATGCAGGAGGGAGGGGGTCGGTCCAGCCGGGCACATCTCCTGGCTGCTCTACCCCTCAGGGCACCAGGGCCAGGCTGGGCTGGGGGAGGTGCTGGCTCCGGGTCTGAGGGGGTGTGGCTGTGAGAGTGATCTCTTCCCCCTCTGCCTCACTCTGGGCCTGTCTCCCAGTCTCCCCCAGTTCCTCTGTGTCTCTCTTTCTCTTAGTTTTTTTCTCTCTCTTTCTCACCTGTCTGTCTGTCTCTCTGTCTCTTTATCTCTCTCTGTCTTACTCTCTCACTCTCTTCTCTCCGTCTCTTCATTTCAGTTCTCCATCTCTGCCCCTCTCCCTTGATCTCGCCTCATCCCTGTGTCCTCCTCGTGTCCTTCCCCTTGTCCCCCACCCCAGCTGCTGCAGCAGCCTTCCTGGAACCCCGCCTCCCAGGTCTAGGCCATGTGACCCAGAGTCCTCCTTCAGGGCCTCCTCCAACTGTCCTTGCCGGCTGAGGGGCCAGATGGTAGAGTCCCAAACCCCTGCTTTCCCAATCCCAGGGGTCTGACCAGCTGGCCTGGCTCAGCCATGGGCTCTTGCTTGGGGAGGGAAGCGGGGAGCTGGTCTCCTGCCATCTAAGGGGGACCAGTCAGGGGAAGATGCACGTGGAGTCTTTGCAGCTGCTGAGCTGAGTCCGTAAAGACTACCTCCCACCCTAAGCCAGGCTCTTTTCTCTGGCCGAGAAAACACTCTCTTTGCCCCTTTTCATTCTTTGCCCCACATTTCTTCATCGAGCGCATCATGGCCCAGAGTCAGGGGCTACACAGTCCAGGGTTTGAACTCTTTGCCCCACATTTCTTCATCGAGCTCATCATGGCCCAGAGTCAGGAGCTACATAGTCCAGGGTTTGAACCCTCGTTCTCCTACTGTGTGACTGAGGACAAGTGACCCCACCTTTCTGAGCCGCATCATCCCCAATTACAGAGAAGCAGAGTGACTGAGGGCCACTAGGGTTTCGTGGTCACTTCGTCCTGGGTTCAAATTCTGGTTCTGGCAGTTTTTACTCTGGACCAGGCATTGATCGTCTCTGAGCCTCAGTCTCCCCAGCTGGAATATGGGAAGACAGCAGGTGGATCCGAGAAGGAATCAGGTTGATGTGGGGGTCGGGGCTTGTGTGTCACCATGGGGCAGAGCGCCTGAAGCTCTTTTGGAAGTAGGCTCTTCTGTCTTTTGTTTGTTTGTTTTGTTTTTTACCTTTAATCTCCCTTTTTTTTTTTTTTTTTTTGCGTGTGCTGCGCGGCTTGTGGGATGTTAGTTCCCCGACCGGGGATTGAACCCAGGGCCTCAGCAGTGACAGCACGGAGTTCTAACACTGGACCACCAGGGAATTCCCAAAATACACACTCTTAAAGAGTACAATTCAGTGATTTTTAGTGTATTTACAAAGTCAAGGGAGTCTCACCACTATCTAATTCCAGAACATTTGCATCACCCCAAAGAGAAACCCCGCACCCATTAGTTCCCTCTACTAGTCTACTTTCTGTCTCTACAGACTTGCCTATTTTGGACATTTGACATAAATGGAATCGTACAATATATTGTCCTTTGCGTCTGGCTTCTTTCACTTAATGTTTTCAAGAATCATCCATGTTGTTTCTTTGGTTTTAACGTTTAAAGCTAGTTTACTTTTTTTTCTTTTTAATGTTAACCTTTCATACCAAGAGAAGCAGAAGAGCATGGTGACCAGTCCAACAAACAAAATCAACACGCATTTATGGAGACTTACTCTGTGCCAGGCATGGAGCCAGGAGCTGGGCTCCAGTTGTGAACCATACAAGCATCCCCATCTTCCCTGACCTCATATGCTGTTGTGAGGATTAAACGAATTCATTCTTGTCAAGCGCTTAGAGCAATCAGGGTGTGTTACCCATTATCGCTGCTGTGGCAAGGAGTTCAAACAGAAGGGTATGATGTGTAAAGTGAAGTCTTCCTTCCTCCTCCACAGGCAAGTCCCACTCCGCAGGGGTGTAACTGCTCTCAACTGTTTCTGCTCCATGCTTCTAGAAATATTCTCTGCAGACCCACACACATACACATGACATACAGCCTATAGTGAAGCTTGCCTTTTCACTTGACAAAACACCCTGGGCATCCTTCCTTGTCACAAAATCGAGGATACAGTCTGTCCTTTTAAACTGTTGCCTGGTATTCCAGGGGTAGTTTGACAATGTCATTAACCAGCCTTTGAGAAACCTTCGGGCTGTTTTCAATCTTCCGCTAGTATAAATAATGCCACAACAGACATCCCTGTCCCTATGTATTTGAGCCTATGTGCAAATATTTCTGTAGATAATAATCCTCAAAGTAAAATTCTGGAACCAAAAGGTGTATGCATTAAACTTTTTCACAAATATTGCCAAGTGTTCTCCTGAAACGGCAGTGGACACACTTGCAGTGTGAGAGCCATCCATCTCCCCACATGGCTGACGTCATTAGGTATTAGCAAGCTTTTGCATCTCTGCTAATCTGAGAAGTGAAAGGTACTGTTTCGTAGTTACTTGAATTTGCATTTTCCTAAATATTGAAGGAGGCTGAACATCTTTTCATGTGTTTAAGGACCATTGTACTTCTGTATCCTTAGCCCATGTTTGCAGGAAAGGATACACATTAAATGGCTGTTCAAAATACGTGGCATTTTTGTAGAAGTAGAAAAGTGGCAGCGCCTGGAATTATTCCATCTCGGGTCACACGGCCACTTGCTGGAGAGGTGGTAGAGGAGTTTTCATTTCATGGGGAAGTGGAACTTATAACCTTCATATTTCAGACTATATTTGAAAGTTTCCTGAATTCTAATGCATTTTTAGTTTTCTACACATCACGACAATGTTCTTCTTAGCGAAAAAGTTTGGGGGATGACTATTTCATTTTTCTTTGATTTCTGCCACTTATAATTGTGCCTTTAAAATTTTTTCCATTGTACATGGTTTTGACTTGTTATAAGGTTTGATTTTTTACCCATTTTTATGACTCCTACAGATTGTGAACTGTATCAGCTGGGATTCTTTGGGGTGCAGTTCATAGGACTTAGGCTAGAAGGGGACAGTGTTGGCTCACATAGCTGGAAGATCCAGGGGGTATGAGCTTGGGGCATGGCTGGATCAGTTCCTCAAATTACATCCTCAGGAATCTCTCTGTCTTTGTTTCTGCACCCTGCTTTTCTCTGTGTTGGCCTCGTCACTGGGGAGCCTGTTCCCTCCTGGTGGCAAAATTGTCTCCAGTATCCCAGGTCTGTGTTCTTCTACCTTTAGGAATACGATGAGAAGGAGACCACCCCTTTTGAGCTCACGCACCTTTCCAGCAAAAGTGGGAAGAGTTTTCATTGGCTGATCTTAGGTTACATGCCATCTCTTACCCAATCCTTGTGGCCAGGGTGATTCAGTGTTTCTCATTGACCAGGCCTGACTCACATGGCCATTCTTGGACCGCTTGGTTTCATCAGCCCCTTAGGAAACTGTAATAGTTTTCATTGGCCCAGCTTAGGTAATAGGACCATCCCTGACCCAGTGTTCTGATTGGCCAGGTTTAGAACATGTGGCCACCTTGGCCCTCTAGGTTTTATCAGTTCCTCAAGAAGTTCAGGATCTGAGAGTGGATTTTCAGGTGCTGCAAAGGAAGGGACGGATGTTAGGCAGGGAAAACCAACCCCTCTGCACTACAGAACCTCCCAACAAAAGTCTTAATTTGGTTCTTAAGTTTCCAGCTTTGGGTTTCAGTCTTTTGCTGTAATCTGTTACCACTTAATTTCATTATTTTGTTTTCTTTTCTAGACTTCCCCCATCTGTTTAGAATCACACAATACATAAAATTTGGGGTGGGGGGAAGATCCTACTAACCTAGATATCTTTGGTAAAACAAAGTCTCACTTCAACGTGCCTCCGGATCCCACACTCCAAAGGGGACTTCAACTATTATTTGGTGTGCATCCTTCTAGATGTCTTTCTATGTGTTCATAGATGTGCCTATATGGATTACCAGTGGTTTCATTTTCTTTGTATTTCATGCTTAATTTAAATTCTTGAATAAATAAATATCATGGTCCAGACATCAAAAACTATCTAAAAAATCCTATGTGAAAAGTTTCTCCTTCGTCCCTGTCCACATTCACTAAATTCTCATCCCCCCAATAGGTACCATCTGTTATTAATTTCTTGTTTATTCCAGGGAATTTTTATGCATGTGTAATCCACTGCAAATATCTATTCATAAGTAGGTTCTAAAATTGTTTTCCTCTTAACAGTAAATCTTGGGTATTATTCAATACTGATGTGGATTTGTTTAACCGTTTCAATCTTCATGAGCATCGAGGTTGTTTCCATTTTTTTTTCCCCCATTATAAGCTCTGCTATGATGAGGTCTTTGGACAAACATCTCTGCTATGATGACCATCCTCAGACAAACATCTTTGTGCGTATGTGCCAGTGTTTCTTTTTTTTATTAATTTAGTTTTATTATTATCATTTATTATATTTTTGGCTGCGTAGGATCTTCGTTGCTGTGCGTGGGCTTTCTCTAGTTGCAGCGAGTGGGGACTACTCTTCATTGCGGTGTGCGGGCTTCTCATTGCGGTGGCTTCTCTTGTTGTGGAGCACAGGCTCTAGGCGCGCAGGCTTCAGTAGTTGTGGCACGCGGGCTCAGTCGTTGTGGCTCGCGGGCTCCAGAGCGCGGGCACAGTAGTTGTGGCGCACAGGCTTAGCTGCTCCGCAGCATGTGGGATCTTCCCGGACCAGGGCTCGAGCCCATGTCCCCTGCATTGGCAGGCAGATTCTTAACCACTGCGCCACCCGGAAAGTCCCTGTGCCAGTGTTTCTTTAAATACATTCCTAGAAGTGCAAGTACCAGTGCTGGATCAAAGCATTTTGACACGTATTGCATTTGGATAGGACCTGCCAAACTGCCTTCCAAAAAGGCTCTACTAATTTACACCACCACTGACAGTGGCTGAGTGTGCCCATCTCCCTGGATCTTTGCCAACACTAGATATTATTGATCTTTTAAATTTTTGCCAATCTGATGAATAGAAGAGGATACCTTGTTTTAATCTGTATTATCCTGCCGATTAGTGAGACTGGGACTCTTTTCGTGCACTTATTTTTTCTTCTTTGTGTTGCCTGTTCACATCTAATGCCCATTTCTCTTTTGGGCCATCTCTCTTTGCTGATGTCATTCATCTGTGCATTGAACAAACCGCAACTGAAGGCCCATTACATGCTGGACACTGTTCTAGGCACTTGGGAATACAGAGGTGAATTGACACAGCCTCTGCCCTCATGAAGCTAACATTCCAGAAGCAGGAGACCAATTAAAAAAGGCTTCACAAGTAAAGACAGTTATCGGATGGTGGTTAAGTGCTGCAGAGACAAAGGAAGCAGGATAAAAGGGAATTCTTTTACTGTTAAAGAAACTAGTACCTTGCTCTAACACATACTATTTTTCCAGCTTGTTATTTGCCTTTAACTGAATCTAGAAATTTAGGTTGTTGCAAAAGTATTTTTTTAAAAACAAAAGTATTTTTTGTGGCCAAATTTATAAATCTTTCCCTTTACGGTTTATGTGCTTGGAAAGATTTCCTCCATCCCAAGATTATAAAAGCTTTTGCCCCGGTTTTCTTAGGATGCCTTATGGATTTACTTATTCCACTTAAGTCTTTAATCCATCTGGAATTATTTTCAGCATAAAGAGTGAGGAAGGGATCCAGCTAAATTGGTCAGCGACTTGGCCCCTGACCATTCATTGAATAACCCATCCTTTCCTCGGAGGTTGGAAATGGCATCTATAAACTGTCTGAATTCTCCTGTGTACTTGGGTCTGCTTTTCCACTTTCTGTCTATCCCTGTGGCACATCAACCATTATAGCTTTGTATTTATTTTTGATATTTGGAAAGGTTGACTCTTTGGACAAATTACCTAACTTTTCTGGGCCTCAGTTTCCTCCTCTGTAACATAGGGATACCACCAACCTCGAAGGGTTTTTCTGAGAACTAATGAACTAATGGGCCACTTTAGTCCAGGGGGTCAGGAAAGACTCTTTGAAAAGGTAACAGCTAAGCTGAAATCTGATTGACTGGGAAGAGCATGCCTGGTAGAGGGAATAGTTACGGCAGAGGCCTTGAGACAGGAACTAGCTTAGTGGGTTGCAGGATCAGAGAGGAGGGCAGCGCTTCTGGAAGGAATTGGGCCAGGGGAGAGTGGAATAGTGGGCCTCGACCAGGGGTTTGGCTGTCACCATAAAGGTACTGGAGAGCCACAGCGGGATCAGGAGGGAGGGTGGGGCCTGCTGACCCTACCCTTGTCCCTACAGTCGATGGAGTCTCAAGTGGAGGAGTGGTACCGCGAGGTGGGAGAGTTGCAGGCGCAGACGGCGGCGCTGCCGCTGGAGCCGGCGAGCAAGGAGCTGGTGGGCGAGCGGCAGAACGCGGTGGGCGAGCGCCTGGTGCGTCTGCTCGAGCCGCTGCAGGAGCGCCGCCGCCTGCTGCTCGCCTCCAAGGAGCTGCACCAGGTGGCGCACGACGTCGAGGACGAGCTGGTGAGGATCCGCGCGGGGATCTGGGGCGGGAGGGGTGTGCGAGGGTGGGGCGGGGCATGAGGCCAGAGGCGGGCCAGCCGGCAGAGGGGGTGGAGACTGGGATGGGGGCGGGGCCATGGGACTTAGGAGGGTTCAAGGGTGGAGATGGCTGAGGGACCTATCCACTAATAAGCAGATAGACTCAGTCATTCAGTCCTTAAGTTTTTCACTTATTCACTCATTCATTCACTTTTCCACATTTCATTAACACTTTCAATCACTCATTGATTTATTCATGAAGTTATTGATTTATTCATCCACTCATCCTTTATTCATTCTTTCACTCATTTATTTATTATTCACTTACTCACTTGTCACTCATCCATTCATTTCCTCATTCAGCCATTCACTAATTTGTTCATTCAGACTTGTCCTAAGTCAGTGACAACCCAGTGTGGTTAGGAATGTGATGCGGGAAGCAGGGGGCTGTGAAAGCCGGGAGGAGGCATCTGGCCAAGTTCAAAAGTCAGGGAGAGTTTCCTGGAGGAGGGGATGTCTGAGCTGAGACGTGAAGGAAGAGTCCATTTGAGGGAGCCTGCTGAGGGAGTGGGAAGGGAATTCCAGGAAGCAAGACCTGCCTGTGCAAAGGCCAGAGGTAAGCGTGAGCCTGGCTCGCGTGCAGAGAGCAAGACAGAACATGTCCAGAGAGGAGGCTGAAGACATGACCAGACTTTTAGGCGAGGAAGGGCCTTGGATGCCGGGGAGGTCTGGATGCTTACAGTTTAGCTGGGAGGGAGGGGTCCTTGCCCTGCTCCCTGTGTCCTTCCCTTGACCTTATCCCTGATTTCCTCTCCAGGCATGGGTCCAGGAGCGGCTGCCACTGGCCATGCAGACAGAGCGAGGCAGTGGTTTGCAGGCCGTCCAGCAGTACATCAAAAAGAACCAGGTGAGCAGAGCCACGTCAAGGGAGTGGGTTAGGACACATTTGGATACAAATGATAGAAAACAGCTCAAGGTGGTTAAAGCCAAAGAGGGGAATTTATAGGCTCTTGTAACTGCGGAGACCGCGGACCGCAGATAGATGCATCAGGTGCTTCCAAGACGTCATGAATCTCTCATTTCCATTTTTTTTTTTTCCTGTTAGCTTTGTTCTCAGGCCAGCTCTCCTCTCCTGCTGGTAAAAGAACTCCAACAGATTCAAGTTTATATCCCACCAGTAAAACTGAAGAGAATTTTTCTCTCTCAGTAATTTCAGCAGTAGTCCCAGGAATAACTCTTTTGGGCTCAACTTGAATCACATGTCCACACTGAACTAATCATGGTGGTCAGGGATTTAGACAGCTCTGAATGGCCTGGTCTGGACTAAGGGCTCGCCCTTGGAACCTGTAGGTGGGGTCAGCCTTAACTTTATCTGGGCTGAGATGGAGACAAGGGGATTCCCCACATGAAAATTAGGGTCCTGTGACTAGAAGTAAGGACACTGGCTACTGGGCCACGAAAAAGAAAACAACAAACCAACAAGAACCGCAGACACCTATAGGGAGAGAGGACAGAGATGATCGGAGGGCTGACACCTACACCGAGCACAGTGGGGGGCTTCTGAGCCGCTAAAAATCTCTGGACCTTTATTTACTTCCCTGAGACTCAATTTCCACATCTAAATAAGTAGAGACTTGGTCTAGAGCCGTGGGTCTCCAGTTGCTTAGGGAACCCTTTTGCAGAGGAACCCAATTGCAGAGGAACACTTTGATCAAAGCCACTCTCTCACCAAAGCCCAAAGTAAGACATATATAAGAGGAGTAATAATAATACAGTGATGGGACCTCCCTGATGGTCCAGTGGTTAAGACTCTACGCTTCAAGAGGGAGGGGATATGGGAATATATGTATACATATAGCTGATTCACTTCGTTATACAGCAGAAACTAACACACCATTGTAAAGCAATTATACTCCAATAAAGATGTTAAAAAAAAAAAGAAACTCCCATCCCCCCCCAAAAAAAGACTCTACGCTTCCACTGTAGGGACACGCACAGGTTCGATCCCTGGTCAGGGGAACTAATATCCCGAATACCACGCGGCATGGCCAAAAAATAATAATAATAATGATAACAATAATAATAATACATCGATTAAAGACTTACTGTGTGCCACATACTGTCCTAGGGGGTTATATCAGTTACTTAATTTAATCTCCACAATAACCCTGTGAGGTAGGTATTGTCATTACCACCTTTTATTTTTAAAAAAATCTAAGTTGGGAGAATAGGGCATTGAAGGATGGTGGGAAGGTGAGTACAGAAATTATTTTGGAAAGATTCGTGATTATGCTGCACTTGGTGGAATTCTTTAAGAGGCTGAAGTTTTGCTTTGAGTTTTGTTTTTCTATCTTGATGAAAATACTCCTGGCTGTCAACAGTGTTGGGAACAAACAAAATTGGCCCATCGTTTTCACAGTTGAGGAAACTGATCAAGGGCACTTAATGCTTATAATTGGGGGAGCTCAGCTGTGTGTGTGAGAGAATGTTGGCTACCCAGGGGCTGTTAAACACATACTAGCCGCTGGTGTTGATTGAGCACCTACTGCCTGCTGGACACGGTTCTAAGTGCTCCACAGGACAGCAACCCCACAAGGTAGATATTAGGGGGCCACCACTAGCCATGTGCCTTCAGCAAGTTCCTCAACCTCCCTGTGCCTCAGTTTCCTCATCTGTGAAATGAGAATGAGAACGATGTCTGGCTCCTGGCTTTGGAGTGAGGAGTAAATGAGTGGCTGCAGGGAATTCCCTGGCAGTGCAGTGATTAGGGCTCTGCGCTTCCACTGCGGGAGGCACAGGTTCGCTCCATGCCATGAGGTGTGGCAGGAAAAAAAAAAAAGAGTGGCTACATTATGCAAAGCCCTTACTTAGCAAAGTGTCTGGCAGGCGCTTGGTGTTGGCTATTATTATTAACTCCATTTACCAGTTGGGGAACCGAGGCATAGAAGAGGTTAACTAAAGTACTCAGCAATTACAGAGCTGGTGGAGAGAACCTTCTGGGGGTGACAGAAGAATTCTGTATCCTGATCTGGGTACACAGGTGTATAATGTGTAAAAATGTGTCGAGCTGCACCCCTAAGATTGGTGCACTTCACTGTATGTAAATGATACGCATGTAAATGATACCTGTGTTTAGGTCTGTGTTGCAGCCATTAAGGGGGTAATCTTGCAATCACCGGTCATCTTGTTTGAGAGCAGAGTCTCTGGACCCAGCCTCCTGTGTTCAAATCCTGTCACCCCCTTACTAGCTGCTTGTTCTCTGGCAACATACGTCACCTCTCCGTGCCTGTTTTCCCACCTGCAACGTGGGGGTGGGGGGGGATGAGTGAGCGAGGAACCGCAAAATGCTTAAGTGGTACCCGGCACGTGGTGGGCCATCTGCGGCTGTTTGTTCTCCTCTCCTGGGCGGCGCCAGTCGTGGAGGTGCCCTCTGAACGCTCCCACCCCCAGGGCCTGCGGCGGGAGATCCAGGCGCACGGGACGCGCCTGGAGGAGGTGCTGGAGCGCGCGGGCGCCCTGGCGTCGCTGCGCAGCCCCGAAGCTGAGGCCGTGCGCCGCGGCCAAGAGCAGCTGCAGAGCGCCTGGGCCGGACTGCGGGAGGCGGCCGAGCGGCGGCAGCAGGTGCTGGACGCCGCCTTCCAAGTGGAGCAGTATTACTTCGACGTGGCCGAGGTGGAGGCGTGGCTGGGCGAGCAGGAGCTGCTCATGATGAGTGAGGACAAGGGCAAGGTGCGCCCGGGCTGGGGGTGCGGGGGGGCCTGGGGGCGCTGGAGCCCGGGGCCGGCCCCTGCCTCCTCATCGCGGGCGCCGTGTGCCCCCAGGACGAACAGAGTACCCTGCAGCTGCTCAAGAAGCACCTGCAGCTGGAGCAGGGCGTGGAGAACTACGAGGAAAGCATCGCGCAGCTGTCGCGCCAGTGCCGGGCGCTGCTGGAGATGGGGCACCCGGACAGGTGGGCGGGCGGGGGATCGGGGCCACGCAGGGGCGCGGGGCCGCTTCTTAGGGAATGATCCAGCAGGATCTGGAGCTTCGCTGTTGGAAATTGGGGCAAGGCCAGGATTGGACATTGGGGTGGGGGTGGGGTCCCTCACTGCCCCGGGCTGGTGCTTTCGGATTTTGGCAAGTGGCTGGGGGCCGGGAAGAGAGGAGCGCTGCGCAGGGATGTTTGAGGGGGTGGGGCCGTGAGCACTAGGATTTGAGTGTAGGGGAGGGGGGTGATGTCTAGGTCTGAGGGGAGAAGTAAGAGCTCAGGACAGAGAAGGGTCCTCTCCCTAGGACAAAAAAGCCTGGAGCACTGGGATTGGGCATGGCCTGAGACCTCTTGGACAGCGGGTCATATGGCCTCCCTGAGTTTAAGTGCAGGGCCCACATCTAGGAGGCTGGGCCGAGGGGTGAGATCTGAGACAGAGGCACAGAGCTAGACCTCTGTCCGCCTGAGCCTGGAGACTGGGACTGGAGGTGAGGTGGGTTGTCTGGGGACCCAAGTAGGGGGTCTGGAGTCCCACTCAGGTCGCTGGAGGGGCCAAGTGTGGGACCACGGACTGGAAGGCTGGGAGGGGGTGGAGGGAGGGGGTGATGAGCTTATCAAGCTTAGGAAAGCAGAGTTTTCCCTGAGCGCTGAGATGCAAGTGCTGGGTTGGCTGCATCCAAGGCTTGCAGAACAGAGTCCCGCGTGAAGGAGTCTGACGGGACTCAACCTTGCCTGAAGGGTGGCCTGCCTGCAGGGTTGCACAGCTCTGCCCTGAGCTGGGGCGGGGGGTGGCAGGGGGTCAGAGCTCTGTCCTGGAAGTCTCAGGGGGCTCCATCCCTGCCCCTCCCTGTCCCCCAGCAGCGAGCAGATCAGCCGGCGGCAGTCTCAGGTGGACCGCCTGTACGTGGCACTCAAGGAGCTGGGCGAGGAGCGCCGGGTGGGCCTGGAGCAGCAGTACTGGCTGTACCAGCTCAGCCGCCAGGTGGACGAGCTCGAGCACTGGATCGCAGAGAAGGAGGTGGTAGCTGGCTCACCTGAGCTCGGCCAGGACTTTGAGCACGTCACGGTGAGCAGCATTAGGAAGGAGCAATGATCCAGTGGCCACTGTGTCTGCTACTAAGGTTCTCTGGGCCTCAGTTTCCCCATCCATCATAGGAGAATTGTAATAGCGCCACCGCATGGCTCTGTTGAGACACAGATGGATTAATATAACGTAAAGCCCTTAGGACAGTGCCGAGCACACACAGGGCCTAACACAGCGTTAGTTATTATTCTCGTCGTCTTATTTTTATTCTTGTTGTTACTATTATCGCTACAGAATGAGCGCTCAGTAAGTGTTGGATATTTTTTGATTGTCTTCATTAGTGTTGTTACTGTTCTCACCTGCCACAAGATGGTGGGCTGGAGGGGGCCGGCGTGTACGGCACCTTTGCCCACGCTGGGGCCCCCATTTCCCGGTGGCAGGTGCTGCAGGAGAAATTCTCGGAGTTCGCCAGTGAGACCGGCACGGCAGGGCGGGAGCGGCTGGCGGCGGTGAACCAGATGGTGGACGAGCTGATCGAGGGCGGCCACACGGCGGCGGCCACCATGGCTGAGTGGAAGGACGGGCTGAACGAGGCCTGGGCCGAGCTTCTGGAGCTAATGGGCACACGGGCCCAGCTGCTGGCCGCCTCTCGGGAGCTGCACAAGTTCTTCAGCGATGCCCGAGAGCTTCAAGGACAGATCGAGGAGAAGCGGAGGCGACTGCCTCGCCTGACCACCCCGCCTGAGCCGAGGCCCAGCGCCGGCTCCATGCAGCGGACCCTGCGCGCCTTTGAACATGACCTGCAGCTCCTCGTGTCCCAGGTGGGGAGCTGGCGGCCAGGAGGGACAGGTGGGAGGGCCTGGACAGTGTGACCAAGGGATGGGGGCAGCAGAGCAGGCAAAAATCGGGCTGTGGACCACATTGAAATTAGTGGTGAGATAGATAGAAAACAGACCACGGAACAGGGAGAAATCACACGATGCGGCAGGTGGAAAACGGACTGATGGCATGCTGCGTAGACTCAGACAGTGACGGAAGAAAAGTGGTATAGCGTGCCTGATAGAAATTAGACGGTGTTTCCAGTGGAGATTGGGCAGGGGTTCTCCTAGAAACTGTTACCCAAATCCAGATGGAGAGTCTAAAAGGAATTGCGAGGGCATTGAGAGAAATTTGGCTGTGGGGCAGATAGAAATTAGGCAGCAGGTCTCTGACAGAAATCACATGATTTTCCTCGAAGAAATTGGTGGGTTTGGATTTAATGAATGGAAATCAGAGCTAATAGGAATCAGGCAGTGGGTCTGATAGGAATTAGGAGGTGGATCTGAGACATCACATGGAAATGAAGCTGTGGGCCTAATAGGACTCAAGCAGTAGAACCGAAGGAAATTGGGTTGCAAGTCTAATAGAAGGTAGAAATTGGACAATTATTGTATGTGCATCGTACAGATGACTGTTAGAAATCAGGCAGAGAGACTGATAGTGATTACATGGTGGGTCTGATACAAGTATGGTGGTCCCGCCAAAAGAAATCAGGTGGTTGAGCTCGTGGAGAGTGAGCAGTGGGTCTAACACACACAGCAGAACCAACGGAAAGTGGGCAGGAGACCTGATAGTAATTGGATAGCGATTCTGAAGGAAATTGGGTAGTAGGGAGTGGGTCTGAAAAAAATGGAGTGGAAAATATTGGACAGCATGTCTAATAGATGTCAGGGTGGAGGAAGGGTTTCCTGAAAGAAACAAGATAGAGGTGGGCCTGAAAAAATGAGGTGGCAGACCCAATAGAAATAGAGCTCTCAGACTAAAAGAAATCAGACAGTAGACTGAAAGAAACCTGATGGTAGGTGTAAAAGAAGTCAGAATGCAGGGAAGTCAAAGAAACATCAGGCAGCAGACATGAGAGAAATACGGTAGTGGGTTTAAAAGAAGTCAGAAAGTGGGAAAGTCAAAAAGAAATCAGGCAGCGGATAGGAATGAAACCCAGTTGGAATCTCAAGGGTGCAGGCTCCTTACTTCTTTAGGCTCTGCATCCAGCCAGCAGATGGGGGAAAGAGAGGGTGGAGCCTGGACCCCGTGGAGGGCTGGTGCTCGACCTGGCATGCCCCTCAGGTACGGCAGCTCCAGGAGGGGGCAGCCCAGCTGCGGACGGTGTACGCGGGCGAGTACGCGGAGGCCATCGCCAGCCGGGAGCAGGAGGTGCTGCTGGGCTGGAAGGAGCTGCTGGCAGCCTGCGAGGATGCCCGCCTGCACGTGAGCTCCACGGCTGACGCCCTGCGATTCCACAGCCAGGCCCGTGACCTGCTCTCCTGGATGGATGGCATCGCCGGCCAGATTGGGGCAGCTGACAAGCCCAGGTGCCCCTCATCCCACCTTGGGCTTCTTACCTGCCTTTGGGCAGCAACCCCCAGCCCATCAGCAGTCCCCTTCCCATAAAAGAAATCACAATAGCCAATACCTGTGTAGCACCTCTGCCTACCATGCACTGTTCCACATGCTTCTTGTGTTTTAAGACCCCTTGTCAGGCCTGGCATTGGGGCTCAGAGCACAGTGCATCCTCCTGCCTTTGTGGAGGGGTCGCAGCATGGAATGGGCTGACTCAAGATAGGGACAGGGAGGTGTACTGGAGGCTTAACCTAGTAGGCACTGATTTATTGCTCACATAACAGTTCGATATAAGTATCCAGCAGAAGCCTGTCCCACGGTGATTGGGAGCCAGTGTTCTTCCATCATCAGCCCTGGGGTGATTTGCTGGACCTTCTGCATCCAGCTACAGATGAGAAAAAGAAAGTGAGAGGATACCGTGGGAGCTTTCAGGGATTAAACCTGCACTCATGTTCTGTTGGCTCAGTGGTCCCAACCTATCTGCCAGGGAGGCTGGGAAATGTTAGCCCAGCAGTGCGTCCAGGAAAACAAGGGCCTGGAGAGTGGTGGATACATAACATTGTTTTTGTGAACTGTAGGCCCTTGAGCCTGCGTTCGTTTACTCAGCAAATATTTATTGATGCCTACTGTACGCCAGATGGTGAGCAAGGTCCAGCCCCTGCCCTGATGCAGCTTACATTCTGAGGGAGGAAGCAGGCAACAGATAAGTAAATAAACAAACACGTGATGTTATTTCAGAGAGTAATAAAAGAAAAATAGAGCAAGGTAAGGGGACCTGAGTGAAGTGATCGTGAGTTGGGTAAAGTTCTGGGGGGAAGGGTCTTCCAGGTGGAGGGATCAGCAAGTGCAAAGGCCCTGAGGTAGGCTGTCGTTAAACATGTTTCAGCAAAGGCTAGGTGGTCCTTGTGGCTGGATGGAGTGAGGGGGGAGAGTGGGGAATGGTAGGAAATGACGTCAGAGGGGCCATAGGGCATGGTGAGGAGTTTCCCTTTGCTTGGAGTGAGATGGGAGCCATGGGAGAACTTAGGGCAGGGGAGTGATGTGATATGATACACATTTGAGAAAGATCACTCCAGGTACCTGTGACAAGTAGATGATGGAGAGCCAGGGTGGAAGCAGGTAGGCCAGTCAGGAGGCTGCCGCCATCACCCAAGTGAGAGGTGATGTTGGCTTGGCCCAGTGTGGCCGTTGAAGAAATGAGGCAGCATGATTGATTTTAGGAATTGAAAAAAATCTTTTCATTATGGAAAATTTCAACTCTACACAGATGTAGCAGTAACACATAGGAAACCCACGTGTGTACAGTGAACACCTGGCCCATCTTCATCTATACACTCCCCCACGTCCCCTCCACCCTTGACGGAGTTATTTTAAAACAAATCTCAGATTTCATATCATTTCACAGAGTATGTTTTCAAGTTATAAATGTCCAGTCTTGACTGATGGATTAGCTTAAGGGGCTGAGGGAAAAAGAGGAGTCACGGATGAATGATGGGTGAATTTACTGAGGTAGACAGTTTCGGGGAGGGTACATTTGGGAGACAGGGGAGAATCAGGGAGATTGTTCTAGGCATACTAAGTCTTAGGTAGGAATCATTACAATGTGGGACCATCAGAAATAAATTTGGACATATTAAGTCTTTTTTTTTTTTCCCCTGCACCGTGTGGCTTGTGGGATCCTAGTTCCCTAACCAGGGATCGAACCCAGGCCCTCAGCAGTGAAAGCGTGGAGTCCTAACCACTGGACCACCAGAGAAGTCCCTGGACATATTAAGACTTATAAAGCTACACTTGTTGACTGACAGAACCTTCAGAAATTTGGAATTTGCTTTGACCGTATAACAGCTTAGAACGGCACTGTCCAATAGTTATACAATGCAGGCCACAGATGTGAGCCACATATATAACTTAAGATTTTCTTGGGCTTCCCTGGTGGTGCAGTGGTTGAGAGTCCGCCTGCCGATGCGGGTGACAATGGGTTCGTGCCCCGGTCCGCGAGGATCCCACGTGCTGCGGAGCAGCTGGGCCCGTGAGCCATGGCCGCTGGGCCTGCGCGTCTAGAGCCTGTGCTCCGCAACGGGAGAGGCCGCAGCAGTGGGAGGCCTGTGTACCGCAAAAAAAAAAAAAAAGATTTTCTTGTAACCACATTAGAAAAAGTAAAGAGAAGCAAGTGAAAATTAATTTTAGTAATTCATTTTATTTAACCCATTATACCCCAAATATTGTTACTTCAACATGTAGTCAATATTAAAATTATTGAGATAATTTTACCTTCTTCTTTATACTAAATCTTCAAAATATGGTGTCTGCTTTACACTTGAACACATCTCAAGTCAGACCAGCCACACTTCAAGTGCTCACCTGCCACACATGTCTAGTGGTTACCATATGGGACAGCACAGCCTTAGGTTAGAATCATTGGTTAGTGGAAGCTTCAGAAGTATAGCTTTAGAAAATTAGAAAAATTGGATCTTGAAATTCTAGGTTAGAATCACCAAAGTGGGACATTTTAGCCCTCTGGGAAAGTTGGAATCATTGAATCAGTGAAGAAGATTGGCCCTTGAGAACTTGATCATGGGAGGGGGGTGTCCCAAGGTGGTGTAATCCCAGCTCAGGGATTTGGGCTTATCAGGAGCTGCGTACGTGGAGGGGTGGGGGAGGTCGAGGGAGGCGGCCCATGGCTCAGATTCCTACCCACCACCCACTGTAGGGACGTGTCATCGGTGGAGGTGCTCATGAACTACCACCAGGGCCTGAAGACTGAGCTGGAGGCACGGGTGCCCGAGCTGACAGCCTGCCAGGAGCTGGGGCGCTCTCTGCTGCTCAACAAGAGTGCCGTGGCTGATGAGGTGGGAGGGGAGCAGGGGTCTCCCTCTGCCATCTATGCCCATCGGGGTGGGAGCCATCCCTGACGCCTCTCCCTACCCACCCGCCACTCCCAGATCCAGGCACAGCTGGACAAGCTGGGAACCAGGAAGGAGGAGGTGTCGGACAAGTGGGACCGCCATTGGGAGTGGCTGCAGCAGAGTGAGTGGGGCCCCAGACACACGTGGCTCAAGGGCACAGGGATATGCCCCGGCGTGTCAGGAAAAGCCCAGAGGGTGACAGTCATACTTTGCACACCCCATGGGTCCTCAGCAGCAAACATGAAGGCCTGGGAGGGTGGACAAGGGGGCTGCCCTATCATTGACTCCCTGATGGCAGACACCTAGGGGGGAAGCTGGTGCCCTCAGAAATAGCCCCTGCCTCTCTCCTTCCTGCAGAGCCCAGAGCGGTCAGGGCTGGGAAACCAGAGGGGGTGTGGAAGGCCAGAAAAAATAGCCAGTGCCCCTGTGAAGGGCCCACAGGTGCCCCCAGCACCCTTACCCCAAATGTCTCTCCTCAGTGCTGGAAGTGCACCAGTTTGCCCAGGAGGCAGTGGTGGCTGATGCCTGGCTGACGGCCCAGGAGCCGCTCCTGCAGAGCCGGGAGCTGGGGAGCAGCGTGGACGAGGTGGAGCAGCTTATCCGGCGACACGAGGCCTTCCGCAAAGCGGCTGCGGCCTGGGAAGAAAGGTTCAGCTCTCTACGGCGCCTGACCACGGTCAGCACCCCATTTCCTGCCCCAGCGCCCCTCCCACGGCTCCACACCCATCTCTCTGTATGAGACAAACACAGGGGCTCAGCGCTGTGTTGAATGAGAGCCGGGACACACCCTCATTGGGCTCCCAGTCCCGGGGGGGACGGGGGTGGGGGGAGAGGGTTGAAGGGGGTAGGGGACAGACCTGTCACCTGTCACCAATGACAGTCCAGGGCTAGGATGGGAGAAGCACAGGGGGACATGAGAGCCCAGAAACACTTGTCTTGGCCTGGGGGAGTCTGATCTGAGACTTGAAAAATGAGGAGAAGAGACCATTGTAATTAAAAGTCTTAAGGTCTGGAAGGAAGGAGGCAATGGGGGGGGGCAGAAAGGCACCTAGAGAAAGTGATGATTTAGCCAATTCTTAAAAGAACCCTAGGTGTTTGCAGGAGAAGATAGGAATTAAGCTCCTGGCAGAGACAGGCCTGGACAACCTTGCTTTTTCACTAATAACTAATAAACTAGATGGTGAGGCAGACGACCCAGAGCCACCTTCCTAGGCCCCGCCCCCACCCCGCCTTTCCGCCTGAGCCTGGCCCCTCTGTCCCCAGATCGAGAAACTCAAGGCAGAACAGAGCAAGCAGCCACCCACCCCACTACTGGGACGCAAGTTCTTTGGAGACCCTACGGAACTGGCGGCCAAGGCTGCGCCCCTGCTGCGACCAGGGGGCTATGAGAGGGGCTTGGAGCCCCTGGCCCGCCGGGCCTCGGACACGCTCTCGGCCGAGGTGCGGACCCGGGTGGGGTACGTGCGCCAGGAGCTCAAGCCGGAGCGCCTCCAGCCGCGCATCGACCGGCTGCCGGAGGTCCCGGCGAGGGTGGAGCCCACGGCCCTGCCGGCTGCACCAGAGGACGCCGCGGAGACCCCTGGGGCCCCCGCGGCAGCGGAGCAGGTCCGGCCGCGGCCAGAGCGCCAGGAGTCCGCTGATCGCGCGGAGGAGCTGCCCAGGAGGCGGCGGCAGGAGCGGCAGGAATCGGCCGAGCAATCTGAGGAGGCTGCGCGGAGGCGGCGGCCAGAGCGGCCGGAGTCAACGGAACATGAGGTGGCACACAGCCTTACCCTGGGCCGCTACGAGCAGATGGAGAGGCGGCGCGAGCGGCGGGAGCGGCGATTGGAGCGGCAGGAGTCCAGCGAACAGGAGATGCCCACCAGAGGAGACCTGGCCAAGGGGTGAGGCCCCATGTGCCCAGGGAGTGGAGGAAGGGGAACACGGAGAGCTCCTGGAGCCGCACAGGCCCAGCGGAGAGGGCTTCCGGGCTCAGAACTGCCTAGGGAGGGAGATACATTTGTGGCACCCGTTCTGCAGAGATGTAAACTGAGGCTGGAAGAGGTTGGGAGTCATTCCCACTATCCCACAGTGGCAGTGGCTTCCTCCAGGTGCAGGTTCTCTGCTACTGAGTTTCTGACCCCTGCATCAAATCCCCTGGATGACCCTGGGCAGGGATTTTATCCTCTCTGCATCTCAGTTTCTCCACTGGGCTAATGGTGGAACCATCGCCTCCCTGATTGGAGTTAAGACCCTTTATCACAGTCTCTCTCAACCTTATAAACTGGGTGCTGTAATCATATCCATTTTATGGATGGAGCAACTGAGGCTCACAGAGGGCAAGTCACTCAGCTTGGGTGAAGCATGACTGGAACCCAGGCCTTTCAGAATCCTGAGTGTGCTGTGCACATCACTTCAACCAGCTGTGTCCCCAGAAAGAGGCCTTTGGTCAAATACGTTTCAGTGACAGTGACTTCCTGACCCCTTTTAATTTTGTATTTCGTGAACATTGGCTGAGTGCCCACTCTGTGTGTAGTATGTGCTGGGGAGAGCAATGACCCAACCAGCTCCAGCCCTGCTTTCATGGGGCTCACAGTCCAGTGGGGGAAACAGACTTGTCACCAGAGACTGTGACCCAGAATGATCAGGGCTGGGATGGGGGAAGCCCAGGGAGCTTGAAAGCTTAGGGGGTGGGTGGGAAAAGGCAACAGTATGTTCAAAGGCTTGAAGGCACCAGTTTGCATTTTGGTCTCTGTGTTGCTTAAAACTCAAGAGGGGAGAGAGGTTCCATCTTCCATTTGGCAGACATGTGCTGAGCACCTGTGGTGTGTAAGGCAGACATCTGAGACAGGCAGCTGCAGAAGTGGACAGGGACCCGGCATCTCAGGCTAAGAGGTTGAGGCTCCTCTGGCCAGCCAGGCTGGTCTCTGGGAGAAGCCATTCCAGTTCCATTGGGTCTTTCTGTGCCCACCCCCCCCCACCTCCAGGAAGGCCACCCTGGCTGACATTGTGGAGCAGCTGCAGGAGAAGGAGGCAGGCCCAGGGCTCCCTGTTGGGGTAAGTTGAGCCTCGGTGTGGGTGGGGGTATGGGGGCCCCTCTCCTCAGCACCGGAGTCAGAATCCCAAAAACACCAGTGCCTAGCCCTGCCCCCCTATCTGAACCCTGCAGAGGCTCTCAGGGGATGGAGAGGGCTCCCAGATGCCTCCCACAATCTGAAATTTTCTCCCTTCGAAAGATGAGGCCACCGACCTAAGAGACTCCTACCGCCCTACACACACACACACACACACACACACACACACACACACACAAGTAGACTCCAGACTCTTCCCACATCTGTCCTGGACTTTTTCTCTAGCCCAATGGGGGTCTCAAATTTCCTTACGGACAGTCGTACGCACACAGGAGGCCCCAGATTCCTCCTACAAAGATGCTGGGACATCTACCTGCCTGCACTCCCTACCTCCATAGGTCTAACTCCCTTCCCCCTAAGATAGAGAGGGATTCCAAACGTAGGAGTCCTGACAGACCCACTCCCAAGACCGGGGGAGCCCTTAAGAGTTGGGCCTCCAACCCTGAGATCCTCCCATACTCGCCTTCAAGACAGATTGCCCTGCAGACAGATGGGACCCCCAGACCTGTGAGTTCCCCCAGACAGATGGCTCCCACACCCCACTATGGACAGCACCCCTCTTCCCCCTCCCTTCACACAGCCGTCGCTGCCTCAGCCTCGCGAGCTTCCCCCCGGCCGCCTGCCCAACGGGCTTGAGCCGCCCGAGCGGACACCTCGGCCGGACCGGCCGCGGGCGCGGGACCGGCCCAAGCCGCGACGGCGGCCGCGGCCCCGAGAGGGTGGTGAGGGCGGGGGAAGCCGGCGCTCGCGGTCCGCCCCGGCCCAGGGCAGCTCCGCCCCCGCGCCTCCGCCACCGCCCACTCATACAGTGCAGCACGAGGGCTTCCTGCTGCGCAAGCGCGAGCTCGACGCTAACCGCAAGTCGTCCAACCGGTGAGCGTGTGGGCGGGGCTTTGGAAGGCGGGTCCCAAGCTCAGGGTCGAATGAATGAATAAGTGGGTCTGAAGAGGGCGGTGGGGCTAAACTTTAGGGCGCCCAACGCGTGGCGGGGTAGGCGAGGCCTGAAAAGGGGGCCTTAACGTCAAAGAATCAATCAATGAACCGGAGGAGCGAGGCTTAAGGTTAGTGCGTCCAATGGGTGAGTGGGTGGAGCTTAGGTGGGGGCGGGGCCTGAAGAAAAAGTTATTACTACCCAATCTCATAGCAACCAACCCAAGAGTTAACTAGAGCTAATAGCAAACGGTGTGGGGTCTCGTCTAGAGGGTTCTCAAGGCTCGCGAGGTGGAGCCTGGAGAGGTCCTTCAACCAGTGAGTGGGGTGGGTTCATTTATTTCAATTTCAAATTGAGGAAGGGCCTGATAAGGGGCGGATCCCAAACTGAGGGCTGAGGGGTGGGGGGCACCTCATATAGGTTTCCAGATGGGGGCCTAACAGTGATGTGTCTACTCTTGGAGTCCAGCTCCGGATTGTCCAACCCTTTTTTGTCCAACTGAGAGGCAGAATCTGGGGAGAGGTGGAGCCCATAAGGGAAAGGTTGAACAAGCAGAAGGAGTTGGGCAGAACAGATTGAGGTTTTGCCTGTGGAGGTAGTCTTTCCTCCTTGTGCTGAGAGCAAGGTGGGAATAAACAGAGGCACCTGGATGTATTTTGATCGTGGGAGACTTCCTCCTCGGTTGGGGCTTCCGCTGAATGGGGAGACAAGAATTCCTCACTCCAGACAGTAGACCAATAGACTAATAGATCTCCCTTCAGGGAATTCGGGGTTCGGGGTGGGGGTGGTGGAGGAGTGGCGAGGAACATGCCCAAGCAGAGGCCTGTGGAGGAGACAGCTTAAGTGTTGCCTTCAGGAAATTCAGTGTGGGAGGGGATAAGGAAGGCCAACCCCAGCAGGGGCCAGCCTGGACAAAGGCTTGGTACCCAGAGACTTAGACCCTCCTCTCAGCTCAGCAGCTGCCATAAGGAAGAGCACTCCAGGTGTGTGGCCCAACTAGGGCAAAGGTCCCAGCGAGGAAGGCTCAAGCATATTCAGCCCACGAAGGGTATTAATGAAGAGTACTCAGGCAGAGTGCTGCGACTCTGCCTTGAGCCCCATGTCGTCACCCCAGGTCGTGGGTGAGCCTGTACTGCGTGCTCAGCAAGGGGGAGCTGGGCTTCTACAAGGACGCCAAGGGCCCAGCATCGGGGGGCACGCATGGCGGGGAGCCACTGCTCAGCCTGCACAAGGCCACCAGCGAGGTGGCTAGTGACTACAAGAAAAAGAAGCACGTCTTCAAGCTCCAGTGAGCCCCCTCAATGGGCAAGAGGGAGGGTCCAAGACCCACCTTCCCCCTCCCAGCAATACCCTGCTTCCCTGGACGGTTGGTGGATGGGTGGGCTGGGCCTCTGCCTCAGAGCCCCTAGATCCTGTGTCCTCTCCCACAGAACCCAGGACGGCAGTGAGTTTTTGCTCCAGGCTAAAGATGAGGTGAGATCTGTTCCTTTCTCTCCCCTATTCGACCTCAGGAACCATCTGGCTGGCTGACTCCTGGCCCAGAGTGATGGGGCTGTGAAGAGGAGAAGCACAAGCCAGAGTTACCAGGGCTGAACTGGGAAAGCCCATGGGCAATGAGAAACCAGAAGTTTCTAATCTAGCTGGGGGGAGGTGGAAGATCAGGGGCTGGCCTGGAGGCCCCAGGACAACGTCCAACCTCCTTGCCTTGGCCTCTGAGATGAAACTGGAAAGTTGGGAGGGAGTTAGCTTAAAAAAAAAAAAAAAAAAAAGATGAACTACAAGTGCAAAGAACCAGAAGTACAGAATCGCAAAGGGTTAACTGTGCTGGAGGAGAGAGTTCAAGGAGGAAAGTTCTCAGAAAGGTTCCCAGAGGCTGGATCTCTAACGACACCATGGGTCATTCGGAGGCTGGAGTTTATTCTAAGGGCACTAGGGAGCCATGGCAGAGTTTTGAGCAAGGGAGGGTTACAGTGATGCATAAGAAAGATCCATTTGGTTACCATGTGCAGGGTAGATTGGAGAGGGTGAGAGTGGAGGTGTGGAGCACAGGAGGTGGCCAGGGCAGGAACCCAAGTGGGAGACCACAAGGCTGGATTAGGGCAGGCCTGTGGGGAGGGGAGGAGGAGGTGGGTGAGAGACAAGAATGTGAGTGGACCTTGGGACTGGGGCTAAGGGGAGAGGTCAGGGGAGGAGGAGCAGGCATGGAGGTGGTTTGAAGAGATGCTGAAAATAGTAACACTTGTTACCTCATTCATCATCACAAGAGGCTATGAAGTAGGCCTTTCTTCCCTCCATGCCTCTTTTACTTATCTTTAAAATGGAGATAAAAATAGTTTTCCATCATAGGATTATTGTGAGAATTAAATAAGTTGATACAGGTAGAGAGCACTTACAGGGCCTGTAAAATTACAGTGCTTTGTGTCTGCTGATATTATTGCTTCCTGCTGTTTATCTCTATAGTGGGAGTTAGATATAATCCAAATGCATAGGATGAAGTGAATTAATCCACAAAAGTGCTTAGGACAGAGCTAGGCACAAAATAAGTGCTATGTAACTATGTACATCATCATCATCATTACTGTTATTGTTATTATTATCCATTTAATAGATGAGGAAACTTAGGTTCAGAGTGGGCAGTCTGATTCTAGATTCATCAGTCTCTTCTCTTCCGAATATAGACTGTGTCCTGTTTCTCTCTCCAGGAGGAGATGAACGGCTGGCTGGAGGCTGTGGCCGCCTCGGTGGGGGAACACGCCGAGGTCGCCCGCTGGGGCCAGACACAACCCACCACGTCGTCCACAGACGAGGGCAATCCCAAGCGGGAGGCGGGGGAGCGCAGGGCCAGCGGGCGCCGGAAGTGACTTCCCACCCGCAGGGCCTGACTCACCTCCCCGCCCCTCCTCCCCGCACTGTGGGCACAAAGACACTTTCTCTTCCGCAGGGGCTGGAGGCCCTAGTCCCACCAACACTGCGGACGCGCCCTGACCGGCACCGGAAAGGAGGGGACTTCTCCTGCACCCCAAGAAGTGGTGGGGGGATTGCTGCCCCTATAGCCATATCTCGGCCCCTTCCCGCTCGCCACCTCCACCCCAGGTGCTGGGGCTCCATTATTTTTATGCAATAACTGAGCTTGTTGGGGGGGCGGGTAAGGGGCCAGTTGAACCAAGCTCCCTGCCCGAATGCCCAGATCCAGCCCCAAGAAGCTGGGGTGGTAGGGGCGATAATTCCCGCCCTAGGGATGGGCATGGGGGCGCTGGTGAGGTCCCCTGGACCATCCAGGGTGCTAGGGGGTGGGGAGGGGACGCCCCCCTCCCCGCCTTTACCTCACTTCCAATGCTGCCTTGATCTCTGTCTGGGAAGGGGGAGTGAAGGGGCCCTAGCCCCCGAACTCCGCCGTCTCAGAGCCATGCGGTTAATTCCTGACTTAGTTTATTTTTGCAAAACGTCGACCTCCTCCTCCCCCCGCCCCGCATCCGCGAAGGCTTTTAATGGGAGGGGCGTCAGAGCTCAAAACTGTCTTCCTCTCTCCTCCCCCCTCCAGCTGTAAATGCCACTTCGGGAGGGGAGGGGCGAGGGGAAGCCCTCCCCCTGCATGCTTCTGGCTGGAGCATTTCCCTGGGGAGTGGGGGAACCGGGTTGTGGGCAGCCCCCATGGCCACCTGGAGAAGCCGCTGGGACCCAGGGGTGTGGGGGAGTGTGGCAGGCGCGCACTCTGTGTACCTATAATAAATCCTTTGGCTTTGACGGTCTGTGCTGGTTTTTTCGCGTTTCATGGGCTGCGCCCAGGAGGACTGGGTGGGGCGAGGGGAAGAAACTGTTTTGCGGAGAACATTTAGATGTCCCTCTTGGTGTGGACTAATTTCGAGGTCTAAACACGTGTCCCCGACGAATCACCTAGATGCCATTCCTAAATCGGGAACCCCAGAGGGATGGAGGAACGTTTTGCTATCCGTGGTAACTAAACTTCCCCAAAGGAGCCGTTCGGTCCGTCCCGTCCAGGACAGGAAAGGCGGGACCCTTTAAGGAGGCGGAGAAATTAACTGCGACGGGTGAGCGCTTTACCCAATCGCCGGTGGCTCCGGGAGTCTCCTGCCCAATGAGCACCCGGTGGGGGCGGGGCGGGATCCACACCCGGAAGCGGGTGCAGGCCGGCCGGCTAACCCGGGGGCCATGGCAGCCGCGGCCCCTGCAGCAGACGGGGTCCCAGGTCGGGGACCTCCCGGGGAGGTGATTCATCTGAACGTGGGAGGCAAAAGGTGAGTGTAGGAGTTTCCTGAGGCGCTACTCTCAGGAACGGGGAACGGGGTGGGAGTACCCGCCTCTACCGGGGGAATTCCTGTCCATCAGGGATTGCTCCGCCCCCTGCTGGAGGTGGGGAGCCTGGATGGGTGCTGGGGGAAGGAAGGGAACTCACCGGGTTGAGACTGGGGGCCCCATTCCTCATCATCTCGCGTCCGCTCACGGTCCCCGCACAGATTCAGTACCTCTCGCCAGACTCTCACCTGGATCCCAGACTCCTTCTTCTCCAGGTGATTGGGAGAGCGAGTTTGGGGTGGGGGGGCGGAAGGAGAGGGTATGGGGAGACCTAATCTCCCCCTCACACACACACCCCGGCCCGTGACACCTGCTCTGCGTCCCCTCCCTGCAGTCTTCTGAGCGGACGCATCTCAACACTGAAAGATGAGACCGGAGCCGTGAGTAGAGCAAGAGCTGATATGGGGCGGCCGGTAGGAGGAGGGACAGGATCCGCACTCAGCCCGGCTCTTTGCCCTATCTATCCTCTGCCTCCCTTCCCCGCAGATCTTCATCGACAGGGACCCCACCGTCTTCGCCCCTATCCTCAACTTCCTGCGCACCAAAGAGTTGGACCCCAGGTTGGCATGGAAGATAAAGGGGAGTCCCCCACCGTCTTCACCGCCCCCCCCCGGAAGTCTCTTCTTCCCCTCAGAATGTTCACTTAAGCTCCTTGATCATATTTAAATTATGCGTCCTTAGAATTCTCCCCCACAAAACACAGACACACACATACACACACATTTTCACCTTAGAATCTTGATCCAATCAAAATTTTCTACCTCTTGAGATTCTCTGTGCAGTTTTGAAAACTTCGTCCTCAGCATTCTCTGTCCACTCCCACTCCCCAGACCCTGACCCCTAGTCAATTCTACTACCCAGGGGTATCCACGGTTCCAGCCTCCTCCACGAAGCCCAGTTCTATGGACTCACTCCTCTGGGTAAGTGGGGCCCCCTTTAGCATCCTCATCCCATAGAAAACCAGCTCACTAGTGATGCTCCCCCTTTCGCCTCTCTCCTGAAAGAAGGTTGGGTTAGAGCTGAGAGCCCTGGGTTTGGTCCTGGGTCTCAGGAGGGTGGTGATATTCTGTGGAGAAAGAGATGGGGGAGGGGGAAAGGAATCTGCCTCAGTGTTCTCCAAGTCCCAGCCTTTGAGTCCTTCCGTCTTAGTTCGTCGTCTGCAGCTTCGGGAAGAGTTGGATCGATCTTCTTGCGGAAACGTCCTCTTCAATGGTTACCTGCCTCCACCAGGTGGGAACTACTAAGGAATGGAGGGGGGGCTAAAGACTACATTTCCCATAAGGCTGCAGCTCTTGGGTGACTGAGCTGTGGGCCCTGAGACACTATGGGATTTGTAGTTCTATATCAAATGCTTGGACTGATGCTTGGAAAGGAAGTAAGAAACAGCATTTCCAATGAGGCAATGGGCCAAGCTAGTCCCCCTGAGGCTCAGAAGCTTACCCTAGAGCCCAATGGGAGTTGTAGTCCAGGTTTGATTTCCTTGTAGGAAGGCTTAGGGAGAACTGGTGTCCCTTGCATGGAGGGGAGAAATATAGAAGGAGAGTTATTGACTATAATCTCCATGGAGCAGCCAGCCCACTGGCCATGGAAAATATGCACCCGTGGTTATTGGGAACTGTAATCTACTAGGTTTTGCTGATAGGTAGAAGGAACAGAGTGGGGAAATTCAGTTTATGGCTTTATTTCCCTAACCTCAGTCAAGATCTACTGCCTTCATGAAGTTTGTCAAATATGAAGACGTATTGTTCTCTTAACTTAGTTTGACCCTGTTTTTTTTTTAATTGTTTTAAACAGAAGCTTTTTGTCACTACCTTCATGCCATAAATAAGTAGACGTGAAATAAACCCCAAACATAACAGTGTAATTAAACTCTGGGTAGATGCTGTTGTCTGCCAATGAGACAGGCTTCCATTTCTTAAAAGGAAAGATTGCCAAATATTGAAGAGGTATTAATATCGTGGCAGCCCCAAACTGATTCTTTCTTTGTGATGGGCTCAAAGGAACTGAAAAGGGAGCAGCTCGCTGTGTGATTCAGTCTCATTTAACGCCATGTCCCTGCACCACCGAAAACCTTTTCTCTAGGAGACGATGCTACCCACGTGGCAAAATCAGCATCTGGCACACTTTAAGTGCTTGCTATGTGACAATTATTACAATTATTACAATGATTGTCACTCTGCCCCTTCTCCCTGCCACAGTGTTCCCGGTGAAGCGGCGGAACAGGCATAGCCTGGTGGGGCCCCAGCAAGGAGGGGGACGCCCAGCCCCTGTTCGACGGAGCAACACGATGCCCCCCAACCTGGGCAATGCAGGGCTGCTGGGCCGAATGCTAGATGAGAAAGCCCCTCCCTCCCCATCAGGTACATTTCTGTCTCTTGGGAGACTGGGGCAGCCAGTGGGCCCCTGTGACCCTGCCCTGATCCCTGCCTTTCCCCACAAGGGCTACCAGAGGAGCCGGGAATGGTGCGCCTGGTGTGTGGACACCACAACTGGATCGCCGTGGCCTATACCCAGTTTCTTGTCTGCTATAGGTGCTCAGGGAGGGTGGTGGGAGGACACCTTAAGCCCTGTTGATGGGGAGGGCTCAGGGTGAGGGTTCACGACGTCCCTCAATCTTCCAGGCTGAAGGAAGCCTCTGGCTGGCAGCTGGTGTTTTCCAGTCCCCGCCTGGACTGGCCCATAGAGCGACTGGCACTCACAGCCCGGGTGCTCAGTGGGGCCCTGGGTGAGCATGACAAGATGGTGGCAGCAGCCACGGGCAGCGAGATTCTGCTGTGGGCTCTGCAGGCAGAAGGCGGCGGCTCTGAGATAGGTATGGCACCAGGCTTTTTCCAGAACCCTTTTGCCCTTTAGAATTCTACTCCAACTTGTGGCCTGTTAAAACAGCCCACGGGCCACAATTCTCTTTGCGTTATTAGGCTGCTCCAGCCCTTTAGAATTCCGTATCCTGTTAGCATTCGTTGGTCTGGTAGAAAAATCCACCCACATACAATTCTCTCCTCCATCAGAATTCACTGCCCTGTTAGATCTCTTTGCTTGGGTAGAATTCTCCATGCCAGTGCAATCCCAGACCTGTTAGAATCTGTTCCCGTTAGAAATCTGACTCCTTAGACTAGTTCGCTAACAAATCTTAATCCTCGTGAGAATCCTCTGCCGCCCATAGAGTTTTTTGCCTTTGTTGAAAATCTTAGCTGTGTTAGAATTCCACACCCTGTTAGAGTCCCACGCCGCAGCAGGAATCTGGCCCGTTGTAATCCTCTGTAATTCCTGCTGGAATCCTCTAGCCTGTAAAGATTCTCTGACCAAGTTGAATCCTCTGGCCCTTGGAGTTCTTCCTGCCACCCCTCTTCTCCCCCGTGAAAGGGGGTCCTGACTCAGCCTTCCTCACCCTGTGCAGGAGTCTTCCATCTGGGCGTGCCTGTGGAGGCCTTATTCTTCGTCGGGAACCAGCTCATCGCCACAAGCCACACAGGGCGCATCGGGGTGTGGAATGCCGTCACCAAGCACTGGCAGGTCAGGGCACTGGCCAGCCTGGCTGCCTCTTTCTCGGGTGCCCAGACCAGTCAGACCCAGGGAGGGGTTCCTTTCTGCCCCACCCGACCTGGAGAGAACCAGGGGACCCAGCAGTGGGCCAGATCCAGTGGTGGGGTAGGATGGGGTATGATAAAGGCCAAAGGAGGATCCAGGAGGCCTTCGTGGCTGACGTGAAGGATGGTGGGTTTGGAAAGGAAGAGAGGGTTCTCCAGACACTGGGTGGGAGACCGGGTGAGGGGAGATGGTAGAGGAGGCGGAAACCCAGAGACAGACGTGCAAACGTCCGTCATTCTCTCTGCACTCGCCCCAAGCTCTGTCCAACATATAAAACAGAAAATACACCCACAGCGTTGTTTTCTAAAGTGTGAGCGTTCGGCTGAGAGAGACAGACAAACAGAGAAAGGACAGAGAAAGAAACAGAGATCGAGAGAAACAGACAAATAGAAACAGGAGGTCAGAGGTGCCAGAGAGACAGAAAGAGGGTGGATGGAGAGAAACCAGGACTAAATGACTGTAGTAGATGAAGGGACACAGAGAGAAAGAGGGAGATGAATAAAGAAATGTCAGAAATACAGAGTCAAGGAGAGGCCACGAGACAGCAGCGCCAACCAAGAGCCATTCAGAGACAGACGCCGATGATGCAGGCCTGGAGCAGGCAAGGCTGGGGAGGAGTGGGCCTAGAAACTGGAGGGAGGGTGCTGGAGCAGGGAGGCATGGGCATGCGGGGGGGGGGGGGTACTGCAGAGGCAAAGGCAGGAAGGGACGGCACCATGGCCACAGCCCACCCCGCCCCGCCCCCAGGTCCAGGAGGTGCAGCCCATCACCAGTTACGATGCTGCAGGCTCCTTCCTCCTCCTGGGCTGCAACAACGGCTCCATCTACTACGTGGGTGAGCAGCAGCTGGCACCCCAGCTGCCTGAGAACCTCCCCTGAGAGGTGGGAGAGGAGGGGAAAGGCTGGGGTACCTTGAACAAACCCACTCTATCCTCCCTGTTCACCCCAGATGTGCAGAAATTCCCCCTGCGCATGAAGGACAATGACCTCCTTGTCAGCGAGCTCTACCGGGACCCGGCGGAGGATGGAGTCACAGCCCTGAGTGTCTACCTCACTCCAAAGACCAGTAAGCTATAGCTCAGCTCCCTGCCCTGCCGTCAGCAGCCAGCCCCGGCCGCAGCCCGGAGCTGTCTCCCCATCACTTGTGTAGCATGACCCAGTGAGATTTATGGAGAAGCAGACAGATTCAACTCATACAGTCATTCAACAGTTACTGAGCACCACTTACATATAGGCACTGTTCTAGGCGCTCCGCCATGGCGGGCCTCTTCACCAGGGGCAAAATTGACCTCTAGTTGTTGATCTTGGTGTTTCTTTCCCATATCTGTGATTAGGGCGTGCTGCTTGCACGCTCCTGAAACAAAGAGGATGCATGTCTTGGGAATTCCCAGGCGGCCCAGTGGTTAGGACTCCAGGTTCTCACTACCAAGGGCCCAGGTTCGATTCCTAGTCGGAAACTAAAATCCCATAAGCTGTGTAGCGTGGCCAAACGCACACACACACACACCAGAACAGCAACAACAACAACAACAAACAAAAACCCAAAACAAACAAAATCAAAAAAACATAAACAGTCAACCAAAAAGAGGATGCATGTGTTACAGTGGATGAAGCTGAGTTCTCTCCCTTGAGACAGTCTTTGTGTTTTGTTTTCTTGATGGTAAATGCAGAGAAATAGTTTTTTTGTTTGTTTTTTCTGAGATATAATTCCCATACCAGAAAATTCACAACTGAGTAATTTTAGTAGATTCACAAAGTGGTACCACCATCACCACTGTCTAATTCCAGAACGTTTTTATCAGCCCCCAAAACAACCCACGCTCGTTAGCAGTCACACCCCAGTCCTCCCTCCTGGCAGCGCCTGGACACCTCTGATCCACTTTCTGTCTCTCTGGATTTGCCTGTTCTAGACATTTAATGTAAATGGAATCATGCAGTGTGTGGCTTTTTGTGTCTGACTTTTTTCACTTTGGTTAACGATTAATTTCTTTTAATGGTTAGTGCTTTTTTGGAGCTTAAGATCTCTTACCCTACCCCCAGGTTGTGAAGATTTTTCCCTATGTTTTCTTCTAGAAGCTTTGCAGTTTTAGCTTTTACACGTAGGTTTCTGTTCCATTTCAAATTAACTTTTAGGTATGGCGTGAGGTAGGGGTCACAGTGCATTTTTTTCTAGCAGGCGTAAACTAATAATAAACTTAACTTCACAGCATGTCATCACATAAGGCCCCTTTCTTTTTTTAAACTGTATTTATTTATTTATTTGGCCACACTGTGTGGCTTGTGGGATCTTAGTTCCCTGACCAGGGATTGAGCCCAGGCCCTTGGCCGTGAGAGCGCGGAGCCCCAACCACTGGACTGCCAGGGGATTCCTAAGGCCCCTTTCTTATGTCATTGATTTACTCCTTTCCTCCCCATCCCCCTCCTCACCACGTGCCACTGTTCTGTCACGTTTAGCATTTATATTTTCATTTGTTTGTGTCCTTACAAAATGGATATTATGGGCATGTTTTTGAATTTGCATAAATGGTATGGGGTATATAACTCAGTTTATATATCTTACTTTTGTGCATCCTGCCCTAGGTTAAACATCCATCCATGTTGCTATTCATAACCTGAATCCACTGCTTCTAACTCCTGCATAAAATATTAAAACCACATTTTACCCACATTCCCTAAGATGGTCCATTAAGTTTGTGACGTTACAACATACCTTTCCCCTGTGGAAATTTGGCAAGGTTGGGGAGTTCCTCAGGCACGCTGTGTCGAGTTTCATTTTCTTGCCTTGCTGTCTGTCTGGTTTTGTTTGTTTGCTTGACCCCACCCCACCATGTGGCTTGCAGGATCTTAGTTCCCTGAAGAGACTGAACCCGGGCCTGTTTGTTTATATGTCCCTTTCTATGTTTCTCTGTCTTTCTCTCGAATTCCATCTCTCTCTCTGTCAGTCTCTGTCTCTGTATCCCTCCCTGTGATTTGTTTCTTGGTTCCCTGTTTCTCTATTTTTCTATCTTTCTTCCCCCCCTTCTCAGCTTTGTCTCTCTCTGTCTTCTTTTTTTTTTTTTTTTTTTTTTTTTTTTTGCGGTACACAGGCCTCTCACTGTTGTGGCCTCTCCCGTTGCGAGCACAGGCTCAACAGCCATGGCTCATGGGCCCAGCTGCTCCTCAGCATGTGGGATCTTCCCGGACCAGGGCACGAACCCGTGTCCCCTGCATTGGCAGGCGGACTCTCAACCACTGCGCCACCAGGGAAGCCCTCTCTCTGTCTTTTTTAAAATTTTAATTTATTTTTTATATAGCACGTTCTTATTAGTTATCTATTTTACACATATTAGTGTACATATGTCAATCTGTCTCCCTCTCTGTCTTAATTTCTGTCTCTGGTTTCTCTGCCCCGTCCCTCTGTCTCCCATTCCTCCGTTTCCCACGTCTCGCCACCTTGTTCTCTCCATCTCTCCCTCTCCCTTTACTTTCTGACTCTGCATCTGTTCTTTGTCTGTTGCCTCTTCTCTCTGCCTTGGTTTCTGTCTCTCTGTGACCCTGTCCCTCTCTTCCTCCTCGGCCCCTCCCCAGGTGACAGTGGGAACTGGATTGAGATCGCCTACGGCACGAGCTCAGGGGGTGTGCGTGTCATCGTGCAGCATCCCGAGACCGTGGGCTCGGGGCCTCAGCTCTTTCAGACCTTCACCGTGCACCGCAGCCCCGTCACCAAGATCATGCTGTCAGAGAAGCACCTCATCTCAGGTGAGCCTTGGCCGGCTGCCCCACAAGCCCATCTCCCTGCAGGAGGGATGGCTTAGCTGTGAGCACGAAGCCAGGTGGATGAGGGTTTATACTGGGGAGAGACAGTGTGTGGGGAGTGGCCTCTGGAGAATTCCGTGAAGGGGACCAGTCTGGGGGAGAGTGGATTTGCCAGGGAGAGGGGAAAATTAATCAATTTAGCAATTGCCAGGCACGGGGGAAACAGTGATAAGACAGGCCAAGTCCCTACCCTCGTGGAGCTGACGCTTTAGCGGGGGCAGCAGACAATAAATCAATAAAAATATAAATCACTATCTGGCAATGGGGATGGGGGCCATGAATAAAAACAAAGCTATGTGAGAGGCCAAGAGAGTGCCAGGATCACTGGAGAGTGCATGGTTTGGGAAGTTCTTCCTGAGGAAGGCGCTCTGAACAGAAATGAACAGTGCAGGTCAGTGGGGACAAGCATTCCAGGCAGAGGGAACAGGCATTGCAAAGGCTCTGAGGTGGGAGGATGTTTGGTGTGTCTAAGGAAGAGCAGGGGCCCACTGGGCCCAGAGTGGAGTGGGTGAGGAAGAGGGTGGAGGGTGATGGGGTAAGTCAGTGGGACCTTGTAACCCATGGAGAAGACTTTGTCCTTAACCCTGAATGAGATGGCGCCGCGGGAGGTCTCACAGCAGAGGAGGGCTGTGACCTGACACAGGTGTTCACAGGGTCCCTCTGACTGCATGTGGGGACAGGATGGGAGCAGGAAGGCCAAGGAGGAGGCTGCTGCAGTGGTCCAGGCAGGAGATGAGATGGACAGGACCAGGGCAGGGGTGAGGTGGGAGCAGTGGACAGGGAAAAGTGAGATCAGGCCCTGGAATGATTTGGAGGCAGAGCCACCGGGATTGTTAACTCTTTGGAGTTCTGGGGAAGAGAGAATTCTCTGAAAGGGAAGCATTCAGAGGGGCCTGAATCCTGACACCTTTGAAAGGAGGTCATCCCGGGGCTCAGGAAGGTCGGGCAGTGGTGATGCCACGGCCGGGCCTGACCTGCTGCTGCCCCCTGGCTCCTCAGTCTGTGCCGACAACAACCACGTGCGGACGTGGTCTGTGACTCGCTTCCGTGGCATGATTTCCACCCAGCCTGGCTCCACCCCGCTCGCTTCATTCAAGATCCTGGCGCTGGAATCGGCCGACGGGCATGGCGGCTGCAGTGCTGGCAATGACATTGGTGCCTCCTGGCCCCGGGTCCCCCACCGCACGGACCTTGCCTGACCTCCATTGGCCTCCACTGATCCCTTTCCTGACCCCTGTAGACCTCTCTTGACCCACCCAGCTACTGGGGTTGACCTCCACCCATCACCACCTGACCCCTATTGACCGCCACTTACTCCCAGCTATCCCAGTTGAATTCTGTTACCCCCATTGATTCCTGCTGACCCAGGATCCGCCCCCTGCCCCTGATGTGCCTGAACTGCACTGACTGTTGCTGACACCCAACCCTGTCTGACCTCGCCCAACCTTAGCCACCTGGGGATGGGGACCTGGTCCTGGGGGGGAGGTTCAGCAGTGGGGAAGGAGGCAGAGTCTTGGGATCTGGAGGTCACAGGGACCCCAGCTGGCCCTGACTGCCCCCCTCTCCCTGGCCCAGGCCCCTACGGCGAGCGGGACGACCAGCAAGTGTTCATTCAGAAGGTGGTACCGAATGCCAGCCAGCTCTTCGTGCGTCTTTCCTCCACTGGTCAGCGGTGAGGACCATCCCGTCAGACGGAGGGGGGGCGGTCAGAGGAGAAGGCAAGATGCCAGGGAGGTCAGAAGGGCATCCCAGCCAAGGGACACCGCAGGAGCAGAGGCTGGGAAGGAGCACAAGCCTGGTCCTAGATTTGGAGTTTGGGGTATCAAAGGTGTGACATGTGTGGATGGGAGTGAAGCTGGAACAATCCCAGGTGCCCCTGCTGGACCGCAAGCAGAGATCGCCCAGTGTAGTCAGGGCCGGGCTGGGGGCTGGGGGTGTGTGCACAGGCTGGGGGGTGAGGGCCAGGATGGGGGAGGGACGGGAAGCTGTGGGAGCCCAGAGGCGGTGCTTGCTCCAGCCTGGGAAGGGGGCCTGTTGGAGGGGAGTCTCTGAGCAGAGACCTTGAGGATAAATAGGAATGAGCAGAAGAAAGGAGGGAGGGGAAAGTCTGTGCCTGGCTGAAGGGGCAGCATGTGCAAAGGCTGGAACGGCCAGAGAGGATAACCAGGGACATGCATGGTCTCTGGGGGCTGGAGCACCAAGAGGTGAGAAATGGGGCTGCAGAGGGGCGCAGCCTTGCCAATCGTACGGAAGAGCTGAGACTGTCCTGAGTGTCCTGGGGAGCCATGGCCGCTCTGAGGGGGATGGACTGGAGGTTGGAGAGCAGGCTGGGACAGATGCCTGGCCGGAGAGGGCAGGGCTTGATCAGGGCCAGATGGGGAGGGGAGGAGGGGGCCGGCCATGGGGAATGCTGGGAAGTGAGGGAGGCACCCAGGATGAGTCTTGGGCCCTCCCTGAGACAGGAACAGGGAGGGCAACATGTGTGGGGAAGAATCCCATTTGAGCCCCAGGGTGAGTGTGTGGGGCTGGGGACATCCAGGAGGCTCCTGGTCCCCACAGGGCTGGAACCCAAGACAGTAGATTTGGGAGGGATGGAGAGGGTTGGGTGCTCATCCGAGAAGCAGGAACTGAAACCACAAGGGCGGTGGGGACTGAGGCCTGGGAGGGGTATAAAGATGAGAAGAGGGACCAGGCCAGGCCCTGGTGTGGCCAAGGTGACCCCTGCCCCTCCCCTCTCAGGGTGTGCTCCGTGCGCTCCGTGGACGGCTCGCCCACCACCGCCTTCACAGTGCTCGAGTGTGAGGGCTCCCGGAGGCTGGGCTCCCGGCCCCGGCGCTACCTGCTCACTGGCCAGGCCAACGGCAGCTTGGCCATGTGGGACCTGACCACCGCCATGGTCGGCCTCGGCCAGGCGCCTGGTACGCCCCGCTCCAGTCCCGTCCCAAGCCCCACAGACTCACCCTGCACCCTCTCCACAACCTCCTTCGCCATGAGCTCCCTCCCCAAGCCCTTGCCCTCTGGCCCCTTTCCCTGGCCCCCAACCCCTCCTCGCCCTTGCTTTTTAACCTCTCTTTCTTAGCTTCTGACCCCTGTCCATCGACCTCTGCATCTTTCCTCCTATCCCGACCTCAGTCCTTGCACATGACCTTTGTCTCTTGGCCTGTGCCCTTGTCTTGCCCCTGACCCTGCTTCCTTGCCGCCCCCAGCAGGGGGCCTGACAGAGGAAGAGCTGCTGGAACAGCTGGAGCAGTGTGAACTAGCACCGCTGGCTTCCTTCAGGGGTGCTCCCCCCAGCCCCTCGCCCCGGACCTCTCTCACCAGGTAGGCATGACTCCACTTCCCCTTCTGAGCAATGAGGCGGAGGGCAGAACACGGTGGCCTGGGGGCAGGGGGGACCCAGCTCCACCCTGATGACCTGCACTGACCCTCATCACCCCCTCAGTCTCCACTCAGCCTTCAGCAGCGCCTCCCTGTCCAGCCGCCGTGGGAGCCCGAGCCCCCCACAGGCTGAGGCCCGGCGCCGCTGGGGAGGCAGCTTCGTGGAACGCTGCCAGGAACTGGTGCGGAGCGGGCCGGAGCCCCGGCGGCCACCGACACCGGCCCCCCGGCCCTCCGCGGGTCTCGGGGCCCCCCTTGCACCCCCCAAGATGAAGCTCACTGAAACTTCCTTCTGAACATGGCTGCCATGGTGCCTTGAGATACCCAGGCCCTGGGGGACTCAGGTGCCTGCCCCGCTTCCTGTCACAGTCCTGGGTTCAGGGCCAGGGCCTCCTTGGAGTGGTTAGTGTTACTAGGCCCCCATCATCTCCCTTTTCTGGAGCCAAAGTCACCCTTCCCTAATAAAGTTCTCACTGCCAGCACCTTGGTCACGTTCTGAGAGGGTTTGGGCACCCCTAGGGAAAGGGTAAGAGAGCCGTGGCGCCCAACCAGGTCCCTGGCTGTAGATTCGGGAACATCTGTCTCTCCTGGTTTAAGTAAAGAAGGGGAATTGGTTTACACTCTGGCTTCAGGCATGGCTGGATCCAGGGCTCAAACACTCATCCAGAATATCTTTCCATCTTTTGGCTTTGCTCTCCTCTGGGGTCATTCTCAGTCAGGTTTTCCCCCCTCTGTGCCAGGATAACTCCAGGTAGCTCCTTAGCAACATTTTTCTCTCTAGCAGCAGCAAAATCACAGGACTGATTCTCATTGACTTAAACTGAATCAGATGGCCATTCCTGAACTAATCACGTGCCCTCACGAGCCAGGCAGTGAGGTCAGCCCCGTGTTGACAGAGTGGAGGAAGAGTTCCTGAAAGGTGATTCAGGGTACTGTTACCACAAACAGGGATGAATAGGTACAGGTTGGCAGAAACACAGATGTCGGCTAGGTGACATTTGTACCCCAAACCTCACCACTGCAAACACTTTGCCCATATCCCTGGCTGCCCAGTCTTTCACCCCTCTCTTGCCCACACCAGGGAGGGTATGTAGCACAGGATCAGCTCACCCCAGCCTGACATCCTTGAGGCTTTTCCCCAGTTAATACCTACCTATGTCAACTCCTCAGGGAAGTTTTCTGCATCTTTTCCTAGGGTCAATAATAGAAGAGAAAGCGGACCAACTAAGAACAAGGGATTTTAGAACATGCTAATCCTGGAATTCCAGAGTTTCTGGAATGCCAGAAGTTCTATAACATGGGGGAGTGGGGTCTAGAATGTTAGGAAATGTAGAACACAGGAATATTCTAGAGTACTAGTGGATGAGCAGTATTAGGCTTCCTCCCTGCATATCAAAGAATCCAGACTGTAGAAGTTTCTGAAAAAGGACCTGGAAAGTCAATGATTCTAGAACAGAGGAGCTTTCTAGAATGCCTAGGAATCTACACCAGTAGGAATATTTTGCAAGCCAGGCATTCTGGAATGCTGATAATTATAGGAAACAGAAAGGAATCTGGATTGCTAGGAAATCTAGAGCACAGGCATATTCTGGAAAGCCAGCCCTTCCCTTCTAGATCACTAGAGGATTTGTTTGCATCCTAAGAAATCCATAATGTCAAGGGGTTCTGGATTGCCAGAGAATCTAGAACATGAGTGGGAGGCCTAAAAGGTGAGTGATTCTAAAACATGAGTGTTCTGGAATGTCTGTGATCTAGAATATGGGGGTATTTTGTAATGCTCACAGAGCTAGATTATTGAGATCGTTTTTTTTTTTCCATGCCAGGGAATCCAGAACACTTGTGTTTCTGGGATGCTAGTGATTCTAGAACTGAGGAAGAGAATGTTAGAAAATCAAGAACACTAAAAAGATTTGTTTGTTTTTTTAATACCAGGATAAAACCCCGTGTGTGAGCACATACAATGGAGGAAGCTTCTGGAAGGCCAGGGCTCTAGAACTCTGAGGGATTCTGAAGGGTCGAGATCAGATCAAGATACAGGAGAGACATAGAAGCAACCCTGGAAGATAGTGGCACTGGTAGGGGGGGATTGGGAGCTGGGAACTCCAAATTCTGGGGGGGAGGGGAAGCCAACGCCATCCCCGGAAGTTGCAGTGGTGAGCCAGAGGCTGTTGCCTAGCAACGAGCATTGAAGATGCCCTGGATCCCAAGCAGAAGGGAGAAATTTCGGCGGCGCCCCCAGCAAATGCTCCAGCTACAGGGTAGGAGACGGGGAGGGGGGCAACAGGGGCAGGGACACACTGTCCTGCAGGGTCATGTTAGCAGAGATCGCGGGAGCTACACGAAGACAGGGACACGGCATATTCAGTGGGCAGAGCCAGGCACTCCATCACTGAGCTGGGACAACTCACAAATGCCCCTGAGTGGGGCCTGAGTGCCGTCGTTATTGCTCCAAGGGGCTGTGAGTCCCTGGACGGTGGGTGGGCCCAGACTTCTGGGTGTCAGTTTTGGGTGTAGGCATGGATTGCTGTAGGTGACGTTAACGGGTGTGAGTGTGGCTGTGTGAATCAGCCCGTGTGCCTCAAGGTAAGGCGGGAGGGTGAAGGGGGTCCCCTATCCTCCTTGCACATCCCTTGGAAGAAGGAGCAGGAGTTGGGGATGAATTCGAACCTGAATTGATTGCAGTTCTTAGTCTGGGGTCAGCCGTATGGTATGGTCAGGCCTAGTACCCTGTGTGGGCGGAGGCTGGGGTCTACTCGGGGCGGGGCTAAGGCTACAGAACTGGGAACCTTCAGAATCAAACTGCTTTGAGAGACGGGGTCCCTGGAGGGGGGACAAACGTGAAAGGGGTAGGGTTTGGGATCCTAAGTGTGGGGCCTTGGCCCAATTCTTGTGGGAAAGGGTTGTGACCTGAAAGAGAAGGGGTCAACTAGGGGGCAGGCTGTGAAGCTCTGATGCCTTTGGGAGCAGAGAGGCGGGGCTTGTAATTCTGAGGAAAGAGGGTGGGGCCTTGAATTTATAATGAAAGGGCGGGGCTGGGCTTGAGACCCTCTGAGTTGGAAGGTTGTGAGCAGGGCTTGGAGCCTAGAACCCACTAAAGCGGGTGCGGGTGGGGACTAAGGCCACTTGTGGCTTGGGGCTCCTAATGGTAGAGGTCCCTAGAAGGAGAGGGGACTGGAATTCTTTAAGGAGAAAGTCTGCAATTCTGGGAGTGGGAGGGGTGCTCTTGGGAGTCTTTAAATATTCAGGCAGGGAGGGGGCTGTGGTACCCTCTAGGGGTGGCGGTGAAGAGGGGTGCAAATAGGAGAGCAGAGCCGGGAGCCCTGTGGGAGTGGAGTCTGTGGGTCAGGGGCGGAGCCTGGGTCCTCTGAGGGGCAGAGGCTACAGCCTTCTGAGGAACAAGCTATTGTTTGTTGAGCCTGGAACCCCTGAAACACAGGGCTTTGAGAAGGGGCAAATCCTTTGGGAAGGTCTAGAGTGGGCCTGAGATTCTCAGAGGGGCCGGACCTGGAGCTCAGTGCAGGATTAGGATTGGCGTTCTGCCCCCAGAATCCCAAGTCTCTCACGTGAGAAGTAGGCACCTGGGGGGTCTTCCAGAATTTACGCCAGTCGAGGAGCAAATTCTGATGGACTTCTCCCAGGACTGTGAACCGAGGGATGAGGTCTTCCGGTGGGAATCTAGTTTAGGGGAATCTGCCCACCGCCTGCGCGTCGACTGGGAGGAGTCCCAGCAACTCCACACTTGAGGCCTCTCCTTTATAACGGGGTTCACTGAGCCAGTACCCACGACAGCACTGAAAATTCCTGATCCCCGAGCCCCATGCCAGGCACCTGTCTATTTAACCCCTCCCCTCTCGCCTCCTGATTGGTCGCGCGGGCAGCGCCCCCTGGCGGAACCGGGCTCTGATTGGAGGGAAGTTCGCAGCCTGAGACTGGGACTGTGGAGAAAGTGAGTCGGCCTCGGGCGGGGGCGGGAGGCGGGGCCGCGCCAAGACTGACCCGCTGGACAGACTGGCCGCCTGGAGCGCGACTCCACGCCGGACACGATGCGGCTGCCTGGCCCCAGCGGCCGCCGCCCCCTCCTGCTGGTGCTGCTGCTGTCTCTCCTTGCAGCCGCTGCCTCCGCCGCCCACGCCGCCGGCCCCAGCCCCAGCCAGGCCGTCGAGGTTGCGGTAATCCCGGGCCGCCCGGCCGGGTAAGCCCCGCTGCGGCCCCCTCGTCCTTGTGCCGCCTCTACCCAATAAGTCTGGAGGTCTAGGAAGACCAGGACTTTCGGATTTAGGGGAATGTGAACCCACTGCTTCGTGATAAGGATGAAGAACCAGAGCTCTTGAATTTATTAGGGCCCTCTACTTTGTAGAGGTTGGAATCCGAAGTGTACTGAGATTTTGAGGGGAGGGATTCCCCTCCCGTGTGGTAGAGACGGATATGGCTCCAGGGAATTCTAGAGTTTATTTGGAGAAGGGTCCCAGTTTATACGGGGATGGGGCTTTGAGTTCTCCTAAGATGATAGATGGGTGGGGCCGAGCTGGGATGGGGTCCCCCAAACTAACTGGGTGCTTAAGGAGGAAGAGTATGGGAGGTTATCAGGGCACTTTAAGGGGGAGTTGACATGTCCTGGTTTTCTGGGGGGCGGGGAGGCCTGAACTAATTAAGAGACCTTTTCCTAATGAATGAGGAAGACGTGGAGTTTTGGGTTGATGGTGGAGGGGCTTGTGGAAATTTGTGCGGAGATGGGGGGCCCTCAGATTTCATGAGGGTTGGGGGGGTGCTTTAGTTTCCTAGAATTAGCGGATTCCAGGCTTGAACGGGGTACCAGTGATTTCGCGGCAAGAAATCCAGAATTTCCTATAGATTTAGGGGGTTATAGCCACTCTTCCTGTCTACGGGTGACGAGATCGAAGGAAACAGTCTGCCCAGTACCCCCCCCACCCCCACCCCCGCCCTGCGGCCCAGCGCTCCGTTACAAAGGCCCCGGGCTCAGCTCCCGCCTCCGTCTCTGCGAATGCGTTTAGTAACCCGAGCCGCGCCGGGGGCGGGGCTGGGAAGGGGTTAACCCGGAGAAAAGGCGGGAGGGATGACTGCAGGATCGGGGGTCCGGAAGGCTCCCACCCGGGCGGCCTCCTCCTCTACTGGGCCCCACACATCTAAAAAGAGTCCATACGCCCGACGTCCCCTTCGCAGCATCCCCCTGCTGCCCCTCTCTCCAGGCCGGCGCGCGCGGCCTCGTCCCTCGTCCCCCTTAGCCTGGGGATAATGGATTTGTCTGGGGGGCCCCTTGGTTGCGACGCACTTGCGCCCAAGCTGAGGGCTCCGCCAGCCAGAATCTGAGACCCTCCCGGCGCGGAGATTCCTCCAAGAACGACTCCTTCCTCCTGGTCAGGCGGGAAACTGAGACCCATAGACCAGGAGACTCTGGCTGCAGGACACACAACGTGGAAGGGCAGGAAGGGGCTAGAACTCAGGCCTCGGGATTCCCAGTACTGGGCTGTGGCTCCTGTATCCCCCTCCACCTCTGCACCCTGCTGGACCCATAGTCAAAGGAGGACCTCCCTCCCCAGCCGTTGAGGCCTGTGGAGTGGCGCCATCTGCCGGCCAATCGCGGGATGACGGCTGAGTCCAGGACAGGGAAGTGCGGGGAGGGCGGGGTTCTAGATTCCCAGATCGGGCTTGGAAGTGCGCTTAGAAATCCTCTTTAAGTCTTCTTCTTTTTTTAAAATAATTTTTAAAAGACTTTTAAATGTCTTTTCCAATAATACCTTACCTCAAACACTTCAGAAGAAAAATAAACGTGAGGTTGCTGTGACCTTTATCCCTGGAGAGCCTAAACCAGTTTGCCTCCTATTGTACAGATGGGGAAACTGAGGCATCGAGCACAGTGCCTCAGATTGGTCACACATCAATCTCGAGCGCCCTCAAACCTCATCTTGGCTTTCCCTCCCCTATCCCTCATTGCCTTCCTTTGGGGAGTTCTACAGTGCTAGGGGCCTGAGTGACTTCCATCCCTCTATCTATAGTGTTGCTGCTTGTCGCTGCTGCCCAGGCCGATCGCCCAGGAGGAGCCGCTGCTTCAGAGGTGGGTTCTTGTAGGCGAGGTATAGGTAGGAGGGGACAGGTGGTCCTCACCCCTCATCCCAGCTGCAGAGCTGGATGAAAGAGGAACTCAGTTGTGCCTCCTTTTCCACTTAGTCCCTGGCTGTCTCTGAAGCCTCCTGCAGGGTCCAGAGCTGCCGGCCCAAAAAGTGTGCAGGTCCTCAGTGGTGCCTGACTCCAGTGCCCCCAGAGCTGTCAAGCCCCAGCCTCAGCGTGAGGAAGAAACAGGTGTCCCTTAACTGGCAGCCACTGACGTGAGTGTGCAACCCGCCCCTTCTAGGTACTCCCAACTCTGCCACCATTTCTGGCACATCTCTCTCTCTGCTCCCTGGGTCTCCTCTCCCTTGCTCTCTCTTTCTATCAACTTGTGTCTCTGTTTCTGTTTCTCCTTTTTTCGCCAATCGCTGTCTCTGGGTCTTTCAGTTTCTGTCTCTCTGTCTCTGTCTCCATGTTCCTCTCTCTCTATTTGTTATTTCCGTCTGTCTCTTTCTCCCATAGTTACCTGTCTCTTTATCTCTGTGTCTCTCTTCTCTCTCTCCCTTCCTCATCTCTGTTTCTCCCACTGACTTTGTTTCTTCCAAGCCTCCAACGAACGCTCAAGGCCTGGTCCCCATAAAGAGATGGGGGGAGGGTCGCAGAGCCTCCACTGGGAGACCTCCTGGTGTGGGAGGTCTCTTCCAGTCGCGGGGAGGGGGGGGGGTCAGCCAAACCGCGGTGACAGCTCCTTCTCTGCCCCATCCCACCCAGGCTGCAGGAAGCCCGAGCTCTGCTGAGGCGACGGCGGCCCCGCGGGCCGGGGGCCCGGGCATTGCTGAGAAGGAGGCCCCCACAGCGAGCCCCTGCCGGCCAGTCCCGGGGTAAGAACATCCGCCCTTCCTCCGCCGGGGGGCGGGGGGTTCCGGGCCAGATAAAGCCGTCTGGTTCCCACGGTCCAGCCGCCGCCTAGCCGCCCCCCATTGTAGCTCAGCACCCCTCCCCAGGACGCAGCCCCCTCTAGGGACCCCGGCGTCCGGCAGCGAGAGGTGAGTCCGGGACAGGACCAGACGCTGGCCAGAGGCGCTGACCCGCGGGGGTGGGGCCGGGAAACCAAGCGTCCGGGCTCCCCACTGCCGGCCGAAGAGGGGGGCGCTCTCCCGGCAGAGAAAGCGGCCGAACTTGCCCAGACAACAAAAGCGATTGTGCGGGTTGGCGCCTGCCTGGTTACCGAATGCCCAAAACTGCGGGGCGGCTAGGGGCCAAAGGCCTCCCACTACTTTCCCGACCGTCCTCCTGCCTTCCCGCTCCAGCTCTCGGCCCCGGGGCTAGCACACCCCCTAGTCTCAACCACCCTCAGAAGTCCCCCTCCTGCTGTGGCCTTCAGCCCAGATGTGTCCCCTCCTCCCTAAAGTCTTCCAGATGTGGGCCTCCGGCCAGATGTGAAGACCCCCGCCCACAGTTTCAATCCACCGTTTCCCCTAATCCATTCTGACTTCTACCAGGTGTGAGGGTCCTGGTTAGATGTGACTGCGTCCTCGAATGTGCCCCTCCAGCGTTCTGCCCACCATCTAAACCCCCAATTCCTTCATGTGCCCAGGTGCACCGACCCTTCTCTCCCCCAGCTGTGCCACCTGGCTGCCCAGATGTGCCATGACAGCCGCCTACCCAGATGAAGCTCCTTTCTCTGTGACTAAGAGAGACAGCCTTTAGCCTCCTCCCCAAATGCGGCCCCCACTACTCTTTCCTCTTTATGGATTCAGCCCTGTCTGGGGGGGGAAACGGACCCGCCCCCACCTGTTCCCTTCCCCGTCGCTCCCCTGCGGGCCCCATTCACTTGTTGGTGCGAGGCGGGGGCAGAGGGGGCGCCCCCCTCCCCCCTGCGAGTCTAGCGCCCAGCCTGCGCGCCTCTGGCTGCGCGCCCGGCCCCACGCGCCCCCGCGCGGCCGCCGGGGAGGGAGTGGTGGGGAGGGGGGGGCCTGAGCGGGGGCGCGGCCGCCCTCCCCCGCGGGCGGGCGGGCGCGGCCGGGCCCCTCGGGCGGGCTGGGGCGGCGGCGCGGCGGAGCGCGGCGCTGCAGCCATGGCGGGCGGCGCGCGGCTGCTCTGGGTGTCGCTATTGGTGCTGCTGGCGCTGCTCCGGCCGCAGCCCGGGCTGGGTCGGCCCCGAGAGCGCCTCCGCGTGCGCTTCACCCCGGCCGTGTGCGGCCTGAGCTGCGTCCATGGGCCCACCGGCCCCCGCTGCACCCCGACCTGCGCGCCCCGCAACGCCACCAGCGTGGACAGCGGCGCGCCCGGCGGGGCGGCCCCGGGGGGCCCCGGCTTCCGCGCCTGTGAGTGCGGGGTGGTGGTCCCGAGGGAGGGCTTCCCCGGGTGGAGGAGGATTCCCGGGGATGGGGGAGACAGTCCCCAGGGCGCGGGAGTCCAGATTCCTTACGCAGTAGTGCCGGGGAATCCCTGGCTTATTTAAGGAAGAGAGCCTCAAATTCCTGGCTTTTGGGGTTGGGTCCTGAGGGTCTTGATTTCACAAGCAATGAGGGTTTTCAGGGACCTGTGATGCCCCATATGAGGGGATTGGGGGCTGACTGCTGTGCCTTTGAGTCAAAGTGGGGAATACCAGAATTGAGGGGCTTGGGGTCTTGGGGGAAAGGGGTCCGAATTCTGTGACTGTGAGTAAGGGGTCCCCAGAGTCCAAGGGAGAAATCCAGGGCCATGGGGGGGTTTCCACTTTCTGCTTCTTTGGGTGGGACGGATTAGGAAAGTCTAGGATGGGAGTGCCTGTGAGGAGGGGGATTGGGGTGTGGAAAGTTGATCCTGAGAGCTGAGAGGGAAAGAGTTCGTAGAAGGAGGGTCTCTGCAGGACCCTGAGTTGCAAGGGTCGCACGTGGAAGAGCAATCCAGGCAGGAGGCCTAGTGGAAAAGGCGCCCCCTGGGGGCAGAGGGGACAGAAGGAGTGTGCGCATCAGGCTCCCCTAGAGATGGAGAGCCCTTGGTGGGGGGGGGGGGCACCTGTTGGCCCCAGGGTATGGTGGTGGGTGGGCTCTCAGGGTCTGGGCCTACCTGCCCCCAGCCCCAGAGGCCCTCTGGAGTGGGGAGTGGGGGCCCCTGGCGCCGGAGAACTCGCCCAGCCTGGCTCCCAGCCAACCCAGCCCTGGCCGGCGTGAGCTCATCTCCCGCCTGAGCCCCCGCCCGCTGCCACTCCCTCTCTCCTCCCCTTCTTCCCTCCTTCCTTCACTCCCTCCCGGCCCAGCCTCAACGGGCCTGTGCCAGGAGCCTTGCCCAGGCGGGTGCCAAGCCCCTGGAGGCACAAGGAGGGGTCTGTGAAGGGGGCTGACCTTGGGAGGACCTGGATGTCCTCAGCCCCTCATCCCTCCAAGGGTGTGGGACATGGAGTTGCCTGTGCCCGTCTAGCGGCCCGCCCTGGGTGTGGAGGCCCTCAGGGTGCTGGGGGGGGGGCCTACATTCAGGATGAGAGAAGACAGACAAGTGTCTTTGGAGGTTAGGCAATGCCCCCAGACTCAACTGGATTACCACCCGCAACGCCCCAACAGAGACCCTTCCTATTTTGGAATCTTGATGCCTAGTTAAGCCTCTCCTAGCCCTGCCACTTAATTAAGGACCCCTATTAGAGCACCCTGGAGTCCTGGCCTGACTCCTCTAACTAGGGGAGCCCAGAGTCTCTGCCCTCACGCCCTAAGCCCCTCTGCACCGCTATCAACAGACTCCGGAGACCAGCCCCTCCAGTGAAATTCCCTCACATTCTTCTGATGTAATCTCCCCAAACTGTGCCCCTCACCAGAGAACTCTAGTTTTGTCCCTCAGCTATTCCGCCCCACATCCAGGGGAAACCCCGGATTACAGATTCTATACAGTGGTAACTCTGCTCCCTAGTCGAATTCTCTTCCCACAAAAGGTTCCTATTTTCTTCTATTTCCAAGTGATCCCCTATTCCAGTCTATCTAAGTCCTTCCCTTCCAGCTGACTCCCTCCCCAGGAACTTCTGATCCGTCTGTCTTCAGAGAAACCCAGAGTTGGTCTTGATCAGTGATCCTCCCAAGAGGACTACAGATACTGTGTTTCCCCCAAGCAGCCATTAATCAAAAAGACTTGGGTGCCTAATCCCTTAGCTGAGAGGGGAGGGGGCATTCCACAGTATCTTACAGTCTTCCCAGACAATTGAGACTCTCTTGGGCTGGGGACTCCCAAGAATCCCACTCCTCCATCTAAACCTTGTTCTCAGCACCCTCAAATTGGCCATTCCCTAGAAGACACTAGAGTCCTGTTTTTAGGTAACTCTCCCCAAAAGGACTTAAGGGATTCCTTCTGTTGAAGGGTGCCACCGTTTCCTCTGGGATAGGCTCCCTTTCTGTTCCAGAAACCTCCAGTGGTCTTTGAACCCCCGAGTGCTGCCTTCTAACTGATCGCCTCCCAGGAGTGCAGTCTCTTTACCCTTATAAATTGAGGGGGCTCCCTCTATGCTTTCCTGTCTCCAGTGTGTGGCTCCGAATCCCAGACACGCCTTCCTGGACGGCCCCGGCCGCCTGCCCCCTTCCTGCCCTCCGCACAGCTGTCTCCAGCTGTTCTCGGCAGCCCCTGGGGAGAAAGGGAGGGGGTGCCCTCGCAAGATACGTCCGGCCTTCTTTGGTTCAGCGGGCCCGGGGCTCCCCAAGGGTCTGGAATGAGGAGCCGCCGCCCTGCCCCCGCCGCACCCCTCTTTGTTTACCCCGCCGCACAGCTGGTAGTGTCCCGCCCAGAGGTGGCCTGAGGCCCAGCGAGGGCGCGCCTAGGGGAGAGCAGGCGCGTTCCCGCTGGCCCCCGCCCCGGGGCTACTGGAGGCGGGAAGTCAGAGCTAAAACTGGAGAGCCGGAGCCAAGGGGAGGTGGGAGGAGACAAAGCGCGGGGGGCGGGGGGTGGCTAGGACGTCCAGATAGCCGGGAGGTGGGGTGAGAGGAGCGTGAGCGAGTGAGCCAGGGCAAATTAACTTGAGGAAAGGAAGGTGGGTGGGACTAAAGGCAGCAGGTTAGACGCCTTGATAGGCGGGGTTTACAATCCCTCGGGTAGAAGAAGGTGATGTGGGCAGGGTGCGTAGAAGGGGAGGAGGGGGAACCGCACAGCCTGTGGGCGGAGCTTGAACGTAGTGGATTCTGCCGGACGGGGTGTGAGCGTGCCTAGAATGGTAAGGAGACGGAGTTGCGAGCAAGGGGTAGTGCCAGGGAGTGGCAAAATGTGGGTTTGGTCAATGGAAGTGACCAGCGCTGGGTCTGAGGGGCTGAACAGTAAAAGATGGGCGGTGCTAAATGCGAAGGCAAAAGCTAGAGTGGGCGGGGCTGAGCCTACGGGCGGGTACAACGCTGTCTGGGCGGGGCTGGTACGCCGTGGACTCGGCCAGAAAGTGGGACTCGAGAGGGAGGGCGGGGTGAAATGAAAGTGAAAAAGGAGCTGGAGGGCGTGGCGAGTGGACCCAGTGGGCGGAGCTATACCTTCAAGGGCTGTACGACTGGACCCAGCCAATGCAAGTGGCCAGGGTTAAGGGGCAGATGACTCAAGACAGCTCACGGCGGAACGACTTTGAACTGAGTGATACCTTTGAGCGTGTAGTTACAACGTTAGAGACTGAGCTCGTTTGAGTGCGCTCGTCCCAGGGGCGATGCAAGGAGGGTTGCCGGCCCTGAGTGTCCTCGCTCTCCCCCTAGTCCTGTGTCCCTTGATCTGTCACAACGGAGGTGTGTGCGTGAAGCCTGACCGCTGCCTCTGTCCCCCGGACTTCGCTGGCAAGTTCTGCCAGTTGCACTCATCGGGCGCCCGACCCCCGGCCCCGGCCATGCCAGGCTTCACCCGCTCTGTGTACACCATGCCACTGGCCAACCACCGTGACGATGAGCATGGTGAGGAAAGTGCGGCCGGAGTCCCCTCCGCCCCCTCTGTCCACCACCTTGCCGTTCCTTTGACTCCCATCTTTCCTACCTTCTCTTAAGTACCCTTCTCCAGCGCGCCCTTTCCCCCATTCCTACTCCCACTTTGCCTCCCACCCCGTGCCTCTCTCCAGGCGTGGCGTCTATGGTGAGTGTCCACGTGGAGCACCCGCAGGAGGCGTCGGTGGTGGTGCACCAGGTGGAGCGTGTGTCCGGCCCTTGGGAGGAGTCGGACGCCGAGGCAGTGGCGCGGGCGGAGGCGGCGGCTCGGGCGGAGGCGGCAGCGCCCTACACGGTGCTGGCACAGAGCGCGCCGCGCGAGGACGGCTACTCGGACGCCTCGGGCTTCGGTTACTGCTTTCGGGAGCTGCGCGGAGACGAAGTGAGAGGAGGCCGGTGGGGAGGGGCCCGGAGCGTGCCACCGCGCGGGGGCGCGCTCACCCTACACTTCCCCACAGTGTGCGTCCCCGCTGCCCGGGCTCCGGACGCAGGAAGTCTGCTGCAGAGGGGCCGGCTTGGCCTGGGGCGTTCACGACTGTCAGTCGTGCTCGGAGCTCCTGGGTAAGCCCCAGGATGTCCCCGAGGTGCTCGGAGCTGGGGAGGAGTGAGAACCCCGCTGCTTCCTGTTCTCTGCCCATAGATATACCCTTACACAAATTCTAGCCATGCCTACCCGTTGTGGGGATCATTTCCAGTCTAGACCTACCCATACCGTCTGGGACCACCCACCCCACTTTCTGACTTTGGCTACCCTGTTCTCACTCGGCCTTTGTGCCACAGGCCTACTCACGCAGATCGCCAACCTAAGGCTGACCTTGCACTCAAACCACACTCAACACCTTTTAGTTCCTCCCACCCCATTTTCGTCCCCGCCCACCCCATCTCGCTCCGCGCGCCCCGGCCCAACCCTCTCCTCTCTCTACAGGTAACTCCGACCAAGTGGGCGTCCCAGATGGACCGTGTCCAACTGGCTTTGAAAGGGTTAATGGGTCCTGCGAAGGTGAGCTGGGGCAGGCGTGGGAGGAGCTTGGGACGGGGCTGGCTGGGAGCTTGCCCCTGACGCCACTGGAACCACCCCTTCCCTCGCAGATGTGGATGAGTGCGAGACTGGCGGGCGCTGCCAGCACGGGGAGTGTGCGAACACGCATGGCGGATACACCTGCGTGTGCCCCGACGGCTTTCTGCTTGACTCGTCCCGCAGCAGCTGCATCTGTGAGTCACTGGGGCCTGAAGCTGGTCCCATGTCCAGCCTACCCTCATGCCAGAGGGTATCCCTGGGTCTATCCCAGATCCCTGGGTCTAATTCCCTTAGACCACACTCCCCCCAGATGCTCCCAGACCCCAGGTTCACCCAGTCACTCCTAGATCCCCCTCAGAACGTCTCATCTCAGACTCTCATTCACCCTCAGACTCCCTGAACCTTCTTCAGCTCCTCTAAGAACCCCTCAAACCTTTTGGATTAGGATCCCCAGACTTTCATCAGCTCCTCTCAAGCCCCCAAATTTCCTCCTCTCTCTCTCGACCACCAGACCTTCTTCAGGTCCTGAGATCCTTCCCAGATTCTCTCATTCACCCCTCAGACTCTCCTCAAGCCCCAAACCATTTTCAGACCTCCCAGACCCCTCAGCTCTTCCTCAGACTCTCTCAGAGCTTTCCCAAAGGCCCCTCACACCCACCGAACCCTCCCTGGGACCATTCCTCTACCTCCCAGATCCCCTAGTCCCACTACACTCCCAACCCCGCCCTGAAGAATTTCCTCCCCCACCCCCAGCCCAACACGTGATCTCAGAGGCCAAGGGGCCCTGCTTCCGCGTGCTCCGCGACGGCGGCTGCTCGCTGCCCATTCTACGCAACATCACCAAACAGATCTGCTGCTGCAGCCGCGTAGGCAAAGCCTGGGGCCGGGGTTGCCAGCTCTGCCCACCCTTTGGCTCAGGTGAGCGCCTCCTGCCCGCCTTTCTCTAGACTTGACATAAACAGCCCCCATTCTAGGCTCCGCCCCCAGCGCCTCCAACCGGGTTGGGCCCTAGCCTTGGCCGCGCACCCGGCATCTGAGACAGCCTATCTTCAGACTGGACGCCACCCTGGCTTGCACATGACCTTGAAGTTACGCTGTGTCTGCCGAGCGTCACCCCCAGCCTCGACCTCCCCTAGCCCTTGAGATAGGCTGCCTACCCAACCTTGTTCCCAGGCTCTGGCCACCTCCCCAGCTTCTGAGACGCTGCCTTCAACCTAGGTTCCGCCTTGGGCCCCGCCCCAGACACGCCCCTCCCGGAGACACCTCCCAGGCAATCTTGCTTCTTCATAAAACCAGACCCCACAATGGACCTGACTGTTTCCTGGCCTTCAACCTCCCTGTAGACACCAAACCAGACCCTGCCCTCAACTCCGGTCCCTGCCATCATCCCAAAGAGGGAAAAGCATCCTTGGTCCCGCCTTTAGCCTCTGACATGTCCCATTCTTTGGCCACTGGGGCCTGAAGCTGGTCCCATGTCCACCCTACCCTCATGCCAGAACATCCCTGGGTCTAATTCCCTTAGACTACACGCCCCCCAGATGCTCTCAGACCCCAGGTCCCCCCAGTCATCTTAGACCCCATTTCAGCATACAACGCAAACCCCTAACACACTCCCAGGCTAAGCCCTACCCACGGTCAAGGCCAGACCCTAGCCGCCCCCCTTTTCTCTCTCCTTCACCCCCCTTCCCTCTCATTCCCCCCTACTCTCTTGCCCTCTCTCTGCCCATCTTCTTCCCTTTCCTGTGTCCAGAGGGTTTTCGGGAGATCTGCCCAGCTGGCCCTGGCTACCATTACTCGGCCTCTGACCTCCGCTACAACACCAGACCCCTGGGCCAGGAACCACCCCGAGTGTCCCTCAGCCAGCCCCGTGCCCCATCCTCCACCTCCCGGCCACGCACAGGTGAGCTGGTTTCTGGAGGAGGGAGTGTTGTCTCCAAGGGGAGATGAGTGGGGACACCCAAACCCAGGTCTCCACTGTTGACAGCCCTTCTTTACCAGGCTTTCTGCCCACTCACCGCCCAGAACCCCGGCCTGAGTCACGGCTAGAACCGAGGCCAGAGCCCCGTCCGGGCCCTGAGCTTCCCCTGCCCAGCATCCCTGCCTGGACTGGTCCGGAGATCCCTGAATCAGGTGCGGTAGAGGGAATCAGCGGCATTGATGGCGGTATTACAGGCAGGAGGTCGGGGTGGGGGTGGGGGGCTCCAAAGTGAAGATTCTACAATAGAACAGTTAAGGATGTGACAGCCAGAGGAGTTAAGGAATGGGTGGGGAAAGATAAAGGTTTGAAGGGTGGGGTGGTGGTTACATCAGGAGCTGGAGTCAGGCAAGCCTGGGTGCAAGTTCTCTGTCAATTGGGAAGGTCAATTTAACCTCCCTGAGGCTCAGTTTCTTCAGCAAGCTGCCTCTGAAGTATCTGGCACATAGTAAGTGCTCAGTTAACGTGAGACAAATAATTATTTTTCACGGAGGACACTAAGAACATATCTCAGGCAGAAGACTGGGGAGCAAGTTATTAAAAAATGAAGACTTTGGAGTGGCATTATGGGAGGATTCAGGCAGAGGATCTGATGAGAATGTCCCATGATAAAGGAGAGCGACATCAGAGGGGGAAGACTGGGCTTGAGGAGGGACATCCGGGAGGATGTTTTAGGCAGAGGATCTGAGGGAATTGTACTGGGATGAAAGGGACAGAAGATTGATAGATGGGGGAACCCTGGCTCACTGGACCCCCGCAGGTCCCTCTGCAGGCGAGTGTCAACGTAATCCCCAGGTCTGCGGCCCGGGACGCTGCATTCCCCGGCCCAGTGGCTACACCTGCGCGTGCGACTCCGGTTTCCGGCTCAGCCCGCAGGGCATGCGCTGCATTGGTGAGCCAGGTCGAGGGGGAGGACGGAGGCGGGGCGGGCGGCTCTACCCTGTCACCTCCTGACCAGACCCCTCCGTACCCTCAGACGTGGACGAATGTCGCCGCATTCCCACGCCTTGTGCTCCCGGGCGCTGCGAAAACACGCCAGGCAGCTTCCGTTGCGTGTGCGGGCCGGGCTTCCGAGCTGGCCCGCGGGGTGCGGAGTGTCTGGGTGAGAAATCCAGGCCCCACCCCAGCTGGGGTCTCGCTCCAGCTCTCCCTCTGGAGCAGTTCCCGCCCTCGCACTCTTCCCCACGCCCCTTCAGCCCAACTACTGCCTTGGCCTGGCCCCTGGCCCCGTCTCCAAACCAGCTCCCGCTCTCACTTCGGCCCCACCACTGCCTCTTTCCGGCCCAGCCGGCCCTTCCCGTCGGGGCCAGTCCCTGCCGTACTACTGTCCCGCCCCTCTCCTTGACTGGGTCCCGGCTCCGCCCCTCCCTTGGCCCCGCCCCTTCAATATTCCAGACTAGCTCCTGCCCTCTCCTAGGCCCCTCCCCTGTCCCACAACTGCTGCAACCTATCTACTCACCATGACTCCTGATTTTCCACCCTGCCACACCAGTGCCCCGTCCCCGAACCACCCCTTCCCTCGCTCCTGCCTTCCCTTTGTTCGGTCCCCAAAGCTGTTCTTCCCGCCCTTGCCCTCCCCTGGCCCTGCCCTCCCCAAATTGCCCCCCTCACGGTCCTCCTCTCTGCCTCTGCCCAAGCTGGGTCCCCAACTCTTGTCCTGTCCTCCCCGCTGAAGCTCCGCCTCAGCCTTAAACCGAGCCCCTCCGAGCCCCTCTACCGCCCCTGGCTCCTGCCTCGGCCTGGCCCTGGCCGAAGCTTGACTCCGCCCCTGCCTTCGCTGCCTCCCCGCCTCCCCAGGCCTTCTGGGGGAGGCGAGGAGGCGGAGTGTCTGCCTCAGTCCCAGCCACGCGGTTTGTGCCCGCAGACGTGGACGAGTGCCACCGCGTGCCGCCACCCTGTGACCGTGGGCGCTGCGAGAACACGCCAGGCAGCTTCCTGTGCGTGTGCCCCGCTGGGTACCAGGCTGCGCCCCACGGAGCCAGCTGCCAGGGTGAGGGATTGGGCATGTAGGGGGAAGGGTAGAGCGGCAGTGGTGAGGGATGGAGATACCGAGCAATGAGGCAGAGGGAGGCTGATTGATGGGAGAAAGAGGCCAGGCTCTGAGAACCAGACATGCAGCCTGTTGGGGATGGAGAGGCCAAGTGTTGGAAAACAGAAAGGCTGAGTCATGGAGGATGGAGAAGCAGAGGGATGGGGGATGGAGACGTCATTAATGGGGGAAGGGGTAGAGTTATGGAGGACAGAGTTTAAGGAGGCCCACTGATATGGACTAGAAAGACAAGAGTTCTAGGAAGCAGACAAGCAGCTTAACAGGGACTGAGGAAGTAGAGGGATGGAGGATAGAGTTAGCATGATGACGGATAAGGTGGCAGAATGATGGAGGGTGGAAGGTCAGAGCGATGGAGGTCAGGGAGGTAGAATAGAGCATGGGGGGGGGCAGGCAGAAGGGGCCTAGAGGAGGTATGACCTGGCCCCTTGCTCTGAGCAGATGTGGATGAATGCATCCAGAGCCCAGGCCTGTGCGGCCGAGGGCTCTGTGAGAACCTGCCCGGCTCTTTCCACTGTGTGTGCCCGGCTGGCTTCCGGGGCTCAGCGTGTGAAGAGGATGTGGATGAGTGTGCCCAGGAGCCACCACCCTGTGGGCCAGGCCGTTGTGACAACACAGCAGGCTCCTTTCACTGTGCCTGCCCTGCTGGCTTCCGCTCCCATGGGCCGGGGGCCCCCTGCCAAGGTGAGGGCGCTGAGCCCAAAGCCACTTCACCTCCATCTGCTGTAGGGACTGGAGACAGGTTTGGGAGACAGAGAGGCAGAGTGATGAGGATCAGTGAAGGAGGACAGGGACAGAGGCCTGGGGGTGTTGAGGGGCTGGGGAGGGGCTGGCTCCAGCATCTTCTCCCCTTTCTCCACATATGAGGGTGCTCTCCATTCCTCCTTGTTTTTTGGATGATACCCTCGTGCTTGTGGGAACCCTGAGGCAGGGACAACTCTGAGTCAGGGAAGGCAACACGCAGGAGGTGGTGCCTTAGCCGCATCCTGGCAGCTGGAGAGACCATTAATGGGGAAACAACAAAAGGGTCTGTCCTTCTGGGAGGAGGGAGCAGCCTGAACAAAGTCCAGGACGCTTCCTCCAGAGTAGAATGTTGGGGTGGGTGGTGATGGCAATGGGTCCAGGCCCCTTCCTCAGCCCCACTGGTCTCCTGTGCCCCAGATGTGGATGAGTGTGCCCGTAGCCCCCCGCCCTGCACCTATGGCCGGTGTGAGAACACAGAAGGCAGCTTCCAGTGCGTCTGCCCCACGGGCTTCCAACCCAGTGCTACCGGCTCTGAGTGCGAGGGTGAGGCCGGGGAGGGAGGGAGGAGTGTGGATGGGTGAGGGGGCGTTGGGCCACTCCTCCAAAGCCACCCTCTCCTCTGCTCCCCAGATGTGAATGAGTGTGAGAAGCACCTGGCATGTCCTGGGCAGGAGTGTGTGAACTCACCTGGCTCCTTCCAGTGCAGGGCCTGTCCCGCTGGTCACCACCTGCACCATGGCCGATGTACTGGTGAGATCAGGCCCTGGGTGTGACCTTGAACCTGCATCATGCCTCCTGACCCAGATCATGACCCCTGACCTGGCCTACAACCTTCTAACCTGGATCTCAATCCCCTTACCTGGACCACAACCCCCAGAGCCTGACTGCAATTCTTGACCTAGACTATGAACCCCTGATCAGACTGCAGTTCCTGATTTGGGGACCATGACCCTTGGCCCTGAGTGTGACTTCTGACTCTGTGACCAGTGAACCCTCAACTTGACTGTGACATTTGACCTAAACGTAACTACTGACCACAACCCTGACTACAGCCCGTGACTCTGTGCGATGCTTGATCCTGCCTCTTTCACGGCCCCGCCCCTTCTCAGGGTACCTTCCCTGGGGCCTGACTGTGTTCACCATGCTGGACCCTGACCCCTGACTAGAGACTCTGGCCCCTGATTCACCAGAATGCCATCTAATTATCCTATTTATAATACCTGACCCCCTTACCCTAATTAATGTCTGACCCCTGCCTCAGTCCAGAGTCCCTTCACCTGACCCCAGGATCCTGGCACAGGGAGTTCCCAGAAACCCAGACTCAAGGACCCCCAACCCCAGTCTCCCCTACCCACTTCTGCCATGGAGCCTTCACCTCATATCCAACCCCAAACACTTCCCATCACCTTCTTCAGACCCCTCTCCCCCAAGGGGATCCATCAGTGTGTTCCTAGACAGAACCCCTTCTGAAATCCCCATTCCCACAGATGTGGATGAATGCCGTTCGGGCGCCTCCTGCGGCCCCCATGGCCACTGCACTAACACTGAAGGCTCCTTCCGCTGCACCTGCGCGCCAGGCTACCGGGCACCACCTGGTCGGCCCGGGCCCTGCGCAGGTGGGCTTGGCGGGGAAAAGGTTGGACAGCCTGGGAGCGGGACTTGGCTTCCTTGGGTAAAGCCTGGTGGGGAGGTGGGAGCTGGACTAAGGGACTGCAGGTGGAATTTAGAAACCGGCCATCGGGGTGTGGCTTGGGGGACAGGGTTGCTCCTTTGTAGGCGGGGCTTGGGTCTCGGGGGCGGGTCTGGTAACCCCGCAGCCCTATCTCTGGGTACCCTAGACGTGAACGAGTGCCTGGAGGGCGACTTTTGCTTCCCCAACGGCGAGTGCCTCAACACCGACGGCTCCTTTGCCTGTACTTGTGCTCCCGGTTACCGGCCCGGACCTCGCGGAGCCTCTTGCCTCGGTCCGTACCCAGGCTGGGCCTGGATCGGGAAAGGGTGGGGAAAGGGAGGGGCGGAGTTGGGAGACAAAAGGGGAAAGGGCGGAGTCTGGATAAGTTGGGCAGTGAATGGAAAGGATGGAGCCAAACCCGTCGGAGAGATGGGGCTTGCAGGAAAGGGAGGAGCCTAAGGCAGGTGGGGAAGGCGTTAAGGTCTTGGAGCTGGAGGGGCGGGGAAAGGGCGGTGGAGGGGCGTGGCTTGGAATGTTAAGCAAAGAAGGAGATTCGCCTGCGGTTTCCGACACTGTCCCGCAGACGTGGACGAATGCAGCGAGGAGGACCTCTGCCAGAGCGGCATCTGTACCAACACCGACGGCTCTTTCGAGTGCGTCTGTCCTCCAGGACACCGCGCTGGCCCAGACCTCGCCTCCTGCCTCGGTGAGAGGCCTCGCCTCTGCCTGGTCCCTCTCCCCTCTGCCTCCTGGTCTCCCCCATTTGTCTCCCCCCTCTGCCTCTCCTCTGCTGCTTTCTCCCTTCCCCTTTCCTGCGACTCCCGCCTCCCTCTTCTGAGTCTCCCCTCCTTGACTCCTCCACCTTTTTTCCTTTGCCTCCCTGCCTCTCTCATCTGACTGCCCTGCCTCCCCTCCTCAGACGTGGACGAATGTCGGGAGCGGGGCCCGGCCTTGTGCGGGTCCCAGCGTTGTGAGAACTCCCCCGGCTCCTACCGCTGTGTCCGCGACTGCGACCCTGGCTACCACGCAGGCCCTGAGGGCACCTGTGACGGTGAGACCACTGCCCCACCCCCACGAAGAGTGGCAGAAGCCGGCTCCAAGCCTCACGGATTTGGGGGGTGGGGAGGGAAAGGGCTCCCAACCAATGTACTTAACTCTCTCCTAATTGTGGTGGAAACAAGCCACCAGCGTGTCTTTATATTTTTTTGTAGAGGGGAGGCAGGAGGATAGGGGAAGACACTCCTGTCAGGAAAGAGGCCAAGCCTCACTTCCAGAAGCAGCCCAGATTTGGGGGCGGGGGGTGGGATGGTGTGTGGGTCAGCATTTTGTGGAACAGATGAAATAACTGCGGACTGCCTTGGGCTCTTGGGTTGCCAGACCCCCGATTCGTGGAAACCTAGTTTCATGGGACCTCATTCATTAATTCCACAAGAATTCCTTAAGCACCTCCTGTGTGCAGCACCAGCAGTAGAACAGGCAATGAGTAAAACAGAATCCCTGTCCTCATGGAGTTGATGTTCTAGGGGAGAGACAGACGAGAAATATGTAAATGTGAACTCGATTCATTCAGCACACAATCTGGGGACACCTACTGTGTATCAGGCACTGTTCTACACCCTGGGGATACAATGAGGAGCAAGACAGGCACAAATCCCTGCCGACGTGGAGTTTGCATTCTAGGGAGGTGACAGTCAGCATACCAATAACTACATGGATATAAGGAGTTTAAGAAGGAAAGTAAAGCAGGATAAATGGACAGAGTTGACAGGGCAGTAGGGGTAGGGGTGCTAGGAGGGCTTGACCTAGACCCTTGAGTGAGCAAGGGAGGGAGCCATGCAGATAGCTGAGGGAAGAGTGTTCCTGACAGAGGGAACAGCAAGTGCAAAGGCCCTGAGGCGGGACCATGTTTAGGCTATTTGGAGAATAGTAACGAGAATGGTAACGAGGCCTTAAGAGGTATCAATGCTTGTTGATTTTTAGAAGCTCAGACTCCTAGAATACCAGATTCAGAGACTTCTCAGTCATGGGAACTGGAAGCAGCACCAGGAACCTGTGAATCCAGGCCTGTGACTCCCCTCTCCTTCCCCCATCCCCTCCCTACTCTTTTGCAGACGTGGATGAGTGCCAGGAATATGGCCCAGGGATTTGTGGAGCCCAGCGCTGTGAGAATACCCCTGGCTCCTACCGCTGCACACCGGCCTGTGACCCTGGCTACCAGCCCACGCCAGGGGGCGGATGCCAGGGTGGGTGTCCCTGGGGCAATGGGTGAGATGTGGAGGGGATAGAAGGTCCAGCAATGGCCTGACTGTCTGGTGGTTGCAGATGTGGACGAATGCCGGAACCGGTCCTTCTGCGGGGACCATGCCATGTGCCAGAACCTGCCTGGCTCCTTCCAGTGCCTCTGTGACCAGGGCTACGAGGGGGCGCGGGACGGGCGTCACTGCGTGGGTACGGGGCTCCAGGGGGTGGGCGGGGCCAGAGGGTGGGGAAGAGGTTGTCAGGCCCTGCTTCTCTCCATAGATCTGAATGCATGTAAACTTTAGGGGTATGGAATTTAGACCTTGGAATATAAGATCATCTTCATGTCACTCAGGAACCCCTATTTATCCAGATTTTATTTGGGGCGTGCTTTAAAAATGCATGCATAAAGTAGTAAAAGTGCACTCATTTTTTTTTTTTTGGCCACACTGCGCGGCGTATGGGATCTTAGTTCCCGACCAGGGATCAAACCCGCGCCCCCTGCGGTGGAAGCGCAGAGTCTTAACCGCGGGACTGCCAGGGAAGTTCCAAAACTGCACTAATCTTAAGTGTACATAAACATCCTTTATTGTTTCCCCAACATTTTACGAGGAATCTTTTTTTTTTTTTTTTTTTTGGCCGTGCCCCGCAACTTGTGGGATCTTAGTTCCCGACCAGGGACTGAACCCGGGCCACGGCAGTGAAAGCGCTGTGGACTTCCCACCGACCGCCAGGGAAATTCCAAGGAAATTTTCTAAACATACAGAAAGCTAAAAGCCCTGTAGAATGAAACATCAGCATGCCCATGATCTATATTCTATTATTATCACTTGGTTATGCTTGTTTCCTCACACATCTTTCCATGAATCCACAAAATTTTTTGGATAGAATTTTAAAATTAAATGGCAAGCTTCGATATACTTCCCCCTAAATTCTTCTGTGCATAATGCATGTCATTAACCAGAGTTCAATTTGCGTTTACAGATATTTTTATTTGAGGTTCAATTTACATACAGTGCAATGCATGAGTCTTAATTATACGTTCACTTAGTTTTGACAAATGCAAACACAACAGGCTTCATTTGTTTAAAGGGCATTAAACTGAAGTCCTGGGAAATATCTGAACTTGAGGCATACGTGGATCCAGGAACTGTAACAAGGCTAGCTGTTCTCCCAGCTCTGCTATCCTCTAATGCATTTATTTCCAGGCAGAGTCTCTTTTCACAATGACAAAAGCGGCCCTAGCACCTCTGGTTGACATCCTTAGCTTGACATCCCTGGCTACAGAGGGAGGCTCTTTCTCCATATTTCTAGAACGAGTCCCAGGACTGGCTTTGATTGGCCCAGCTTGGTCACTGCCTGTCTCTGAATCAGAGAAACGCAGCAATCTTCTTGGCCTGCTCAAAACATAGGTTGGAGGAGCAGAGGGCTCCCAAGGGAAATTCAGGGTTTGTCACCAAAAGATAAGCAGATGATGGGATCTGGGCCATTAAATACTCATACTCAAAGCCCAGACTTTTAGACTTATGGAATTCCAGAAGTTTACAACCATTGACTCCCTTTTCCCTGTTGTCTCCTGTTCACAGATGTGAATGAATGTGAAACGCTGCAGGGTGTGTGTGGAGCTGCCCTGTGTGAGAATGTGGAAGGCTCCTTCCTCTGTGTCTGCCCCAACAGCCCTGAGGAGTTTGACCCCATGACTGGGCGCTGTGTTCCCCCTCGGACGTCTGCTGGTGAGACTGAGATCAATGTCTACTTAACTGACGGCTGCCGGCCCCGCAGAAGAATAATGGGATCTAACCATTCCTGATGTGGACAGCTGCCGTCAGTTAGATGCTGTTGTTTTAAACAACAAAAGCCTTCAGAACACATGAGTTAACCTGGGTGTGGGACTCAGTGTCAGGAGAAGTAGATCCTGGTTCTGACTTTACCAGAACGTCATTCAACAGACGTTCACTGAGCTTAGGCCCTTTTCTGGGCCCTGAGGACACAGTAGTGACCAGGAGAGACCACCCTGTCTTCAAGGGCCTCCCAATCCAGTGGGGGCAGATAGCAATATAACCTGATGGTAACAACCCAGAGGAATCAGGACTGGGATGGACGAGGCACAGGCCAGAGCAAACAAGCCTATGATGGGAAAGGCTAGGGCGTGGTGGGAATCCAGAGGAGGTGCCTCCCCAGCCTTGAAGGAGAGTTAGGGAGGGCTTCCTGTAGGAGGGGATGTCTGAACTGAGAGTAGTAGGATGAGTAGAAATAAGCCAAGCGAAGTGGATGAGGGAGGGCATTCTGGGCAGAGGATACAGCAGGGGCAAAGGCCTGGCAAGGCAAGAGAGGACCTGACATGTTTGAGGGACTGAAATAAGTTCAGGGTGACATGCTCTGCAGAGCAAGGGAAGGGGTGGGGAGAAGTGAGGCTGCAGAAAGAGTCAGGCGCCAGGCCACACTGACTTATTACCGCGGTCAGGAGGTTGGACTCTTCTTGAGGGCACTCTGGCACCGTGGAAAGGTTTTGAGCGGGAGAGGGGTATGATCAGATTTTGGAACTTCCTCTGGCTGCCATGTGAAGGTGGATTGGAGTGGGGCTGGGACCTGAGCAGAGAGGACAGGGCTGGACCAAGGCGAGGGCCATGGGAGGGGAGGAGAGGGCAGGTGGGAGAGGGGCTCAAGAGGCCGAAGTGGATGGGCTGTGGGGCTGCCTGGGTCAGGGAGAGGTGTCCAGGCCTAGGTCTAGATTTGGGTATGAAGATTCTGAGACCAGATTGGGACACGTTGGATGTGAGGCCCCAGGGAGGCCTCCGGGAGGCCAGGGAAATCCCCTCTTCCCCTACCCGAACTGGATGATGGGCTGGACGCTTGGGAGAGTGAGATGGGGAGGCAAGAGGTACAGAAATTAGAGGAGGTGGGAATGGGAGAGAGATGATGACAGATGCTGAGAGGTGCGGAGTCGGTTCTGCCACATGGGGGCCTCAGTTTCTCCATCCATAACATAGGGGCTGGAGGCTCAGCCCACACTGTCTCCTCAGGCACGTTCCCGGGCCCGCAGCCCCACGTACCCGCCAGCCCCAGTCTGCCAGCCAGGCTCCCACCACCCCCGTCCCGCCGGCCCAGCCCACCTAGGCAGGGCCCTGTGGGCAGCGGGCACCGGGAGTGCTACTTCGACACGGCGGCTCCGGATGCATGTGACAACATCCTGGCTCGGAACGTGACGTGGCAGGAGTGCTGCTGCACTGTGGGTGAGGGCTGGGGCAGCGGCTGCCGCATCCAGCAGTGCCCAAGCACCGAGACAGGTGGGCATGGGCCGCTGGGTGGACACAGGGCGGAGGGTTTGGGTAGTAATAGGTGGACGTGGAACTGGGACAAAGGGACACATTTGGACAAGGGACTGAGGTGCTGGTATTGCACGGGCAAGAGTGAGCTGCCAGCCAGGTGGGCGCGAGTCTGAGAGGTGGATACAAACAGGCACAGGGGCTGTAGACTTGGGCAGTGAAGGGTGGGCACTGAGGCAAGTGGGCACAGTCAGGCCCAAGGCAGGGGCTGGGGCACGGGTGTCTGGGCTCAGCCTTGTCTCTGTGTGCAGCTGAATACCAGTCATTGTGCCCCCACGGCCGGGGCTACCTGGCGCCCAGCGGAGACCTGAGCCTTCGGAGAGGTAAGGCCCGCCCACCCTCAGCCCCCAGGCCCAGCTCTGTCTCACCCTATCTCTGTTTTCTTTATCTCTGTCTCTCCCCCTCCCACCCTTATCTTCTGTATCTCTCCCTCTGGGTCTCTCTTGCCATCTCTGTCTTTCTCTTCCCTGATCATGCCCCGCAGCTACCCACCCCCCCACCCCGCCATCCAGCCTACCCCACATCCTGGCCTTCCTCCCCCTCTCCCCCCCCCTTGATGGGGGGTGTGCCTCTGACCATCCTTCCCGCAGACGTGGACGAGTGCCAGCTCTTCCGAGACCAGGTGTGCAAGAGCGGCGTGTGCGTGAACACGGCCCCAGGCTACTCATGTTATTGCAGCAATGGCTACTACTATCATGCCCAGCGCCTGGAGTGCATCGGTAGGAACCCCACCTCCACCGGCACTCACACCCTCGCCTGGGACTCTCCCCAATCCTTGGCCACTCCAGCTCCTCTCTGGAATGTGGCCACCACCAGCAGGAAGTCCCTCCTGGAGTCTAGACTCCATCTATCCCGCCGTCAATGCACCGGGGAAATGGGAAAGGGGAGAGGTCTGCTTCTTGATCACTTCCTCCATGCCTCCCTAGATAACGACGAATGCGCGGACGAGGAGCCAGCCTGTGAGGGCGGCCGCTGCGTCAATACCATAGGCTCTTATCATTGCACGTGCGAGCCCCCACTTGTGCTGGACGGCTCGGGGCGCCGCTGCGTCTCCAACGAGAGCCAGAGCCTCGGTAACCCCTCCCCCGCCCCGCCCCGCCCCGCCGGTTAGCCCCGCCCCGGTCTCGCCCAAGCAGTCCAGCCCCTCATTACCCCCGCTCAGCCTCCCGCCCGCACCCGGGCCACGCCCCTTCACGCCCCATTTAGCTTCTGGTCTCGGTGTTTGACTATCGGAACAAGAGGCCAGCGGGCCTGGTTAAAGGCGAAGGTTGTAGAGGAGCCTCCCTGCCACTTACTGGCCCTGTGTACACGTGCACGTTCCTTATCGCCTCTTGGACCCCAACTTCCTTTCTGCACATTGGGTGGGTGGATTGGCAATAGCCCCTACTTTATAGGGGGCTCTGAGGAATTTTATTTTTAAGAACAGAATGGGACCTGGTCTTACTAAGTGCTAAAAGTGTGCTTTCTATTATTTCCCTGTGGGTCTCTGTCTCTTTGCACCCCTCTGTGGGTTTCTGTCTTTAGGCCTTTCTCTGAATTTCTGACACTCTCTGCCTCTGTCTTTGCTTTTAGCTCTGTTTCTCTCTGCATCTTTGCTTTTCCGTGTTTCTTTGAGTCTCTGACTCTTTCGATGTGTTTGTGTTTATTCCTTTGGGTCCTCTCTCTCTTTTTGCCCACTGACCCAAAGTCTCTTCTCCTCCCAATTCCTTTTCCTACAACGTCCTCCCACATCCTGAGACTTTATTCAACAATGCTCAGAGAGGGAAAGCAACTGCCCTGGGGTCACAGAGCCCTGCAGTGGCCAGTCTTGGATAGAGTCCTCCTCTCAGACCCTATCACCCTCCTATATGATAGCCTTGTGCCAGACCGAGCCCCGTACTCATCTGGAGCTACTCAGAGGACTTCTGGGAGTCAGATCACAGCTGCTGAGACGGATGTGGTGACAGGCAGAGGATGGCTGGGCTGCTCCAGTAGGGAGGAGATCGAGCATTTGGGAGGGCTTGAGTGTCTTCCCGCCGTGATGCATGCTGTCTCTGCCCTCAGACGACAATCTGGGAGTGTGCTGGCAGGAAGTGGGGGCTGACCTCGTGTGCAGTCGCCCTCGGCTGGATCGCCAGGCCACCTACACAGAGTGCTGCTGCCTCTACGGCGAGGCCTGGGGCATGGACTGTGCCCTCTGCCCAGCACAGGACTCAGGTACTGCCACCTGCCTGGGCCACACTCCGAGACTCTGCCCCTCAGGCTCCATCCAAATCCAGGTCCTCAGACTCCTAGTCGTAGACTCCAAGGTCTCCCAAAACTTGGTCCCTCGGACCCCTATGTCCCAGTGCTTTCCTAAATCTTAGACCCCAAGTCATAACCCAAAGACCTCCAAGCCTCAAGCACAGAAACCCCATGGCCTGACTCAGCAGGTCTCATAGTTCCAGTCCCAAAAGCCCAAAAGGTCCTAAGGTCTGATCTCTCAGACCTTCAACTCCTGGTCTCTACAAGCCCAAGACAGCCCATGAGACCCCTCCCCCAAATCCTGGACCTTTAGACCTCCAATACCAGTTGCTCAGATCCTGCCATCCTGGCTCACAGGCTCTGGTCATAGCTCGTAAACCTCCAAGTCCCAGTGGCTTGGATACCCACATCCAGGTGCCTAAGAAGCCAACACACAGCTCCAGAGATCTCCATGCCTTGGCTCTAAAAACCCCTGAGTCTCCCAATTCTCAGCCCTTGGGAAACCAGTGCCAATCCTAGGCCCTTGCTCCTCTGACTTCCAGGTCCCATGGTTCAGATCCCCTCCCATGCATCCTGACCCGTCAGGCCCCTGGTACTTCCCAGTCCTGGTCCCTAAAACACCTCCATCCCATTTTTGTAGGCCCCTAGCCCCAGGTCTCATGGGCCCCCAAATTCCAGCACGTGGACCCTGATTTCTAGCTGCAGTCCTCAGTACTCCTGATCCCAGTGCCTTGGAATCCCCGTCTCAGTCCTCAGACCTTCAGTCCTGGCTCCAGAACCCCTGACCCCAAGCCTGCAATCCCAGTCTCCTCCTTTGAAGCCCCTCTAATGCCTCAGCCCACGGCCCTCCCCACCCTCTCCTTCGGGCTTCTCTTCCCCGAGGGGGGACGTGAATGATGGGTGCCGAGGAAGCAAGGGCTGATTGTTAGGCTTGGCTCCTGTTCGCAGATGACTTTGAGGCCCTGTGCAACGTGCTGCGCCCCCCCTCCTATGGACCCCCGCGGCCAGGTGGCTTTGGACTCCCCTACGAGTATGGCCCAGACCTAGGTTCACCTTACCAGGGCCTTCCGTACGGGCCTGAGTTGTACCTGCCACCCGTCCTACCCTATGACCCCTACCCACCGCCACCTGGGCCCTTCGCGCGCCGGGAGGCCCCCTACGGGACGCCACCCTTCGACATGCCCGACTTCGAGGACGATGGTGGCCCCTACGGTGAATCCGAGGCTCCTGCAGCTGCCGGCCCGGGCTCCCGCTGGCGCTATCGGTCCCGCGACACCCGTGGCTCCGTCCCAGAGCCTGAGGAGTCGCCTGAAGGTGGAAGCTATGCTGGTGAGTACTGCGGCCCGAGTGATGGGACAAAGATGAGAAGCCAGGTGTGCAGAGAGGTGGAGATGGGGAAGGGAGGAAAGGAGGGGGAGGAGGAGAGACAGAAATGAAGAGAAGCCGCGGGAGAGACAGGCTCAGAGAGATGGGAAAACGGAGATATTGTCGGAGAGAGCGACAGAGAGCAGGGATGAAGAGGCACAGCGACATCCCTGTAGACCTACCTAGAAAGCGATGAGGACAGAAGGAAAGCTAGAGGGAGCAGAGTGACGTAAACATCCTGGCCTCACAGCGCCTCCCAGAGTCCTGGAGCGGGATGGGCAGTTTTAGAAGGGAACCCACCGAACCTGGGGCGCGGCTCCACCCGAACCCCGGAGTCCCCGCACTCTCCGCAGGCGCCCAGGCTGGGCCCTACGAAGGGCTGGAGGCGGAGGAGTGCGGGATCCTGGACGGCTGCGCCCACGGCCGATGTGTGCGTGTCCCCGAGGGCTTCACCTGCGACTGCTTCGACGGCTACCGCCTGGACATGACCCGCATGGCCTGCGTCGGTAAGGGGTGGGCCGGGGCCTGCATGGAGGTGGGGTACAAGAGAGGGTGGAAGCCTTTACTAGGGGTGGGTAATCAGGGACGTCGAGGAGACCGGCCAGCCCCGGTGGCGAGCAGAAAGTAATTTTCGCTCAGGGATGGGGCTTGCCTGAAGGACAGGTCAGGCTGGGAGGAAAGTGGAGCTCGACCACAGCACTGGGGCTGAGCGTGAAGCAGGATGGAAGGATAGGATCCTGCAGGCGTGATTTCTAAGAACTCCCAGGGCTACCTCGGGCAGTTTGCTTCACCTCTTTGAAGAGCTTTCAGTCTTCCCATCGAATAGGAATTATGTCTGCCTAGTTCAGACAGTAGTGAAGCAGAGTGGTTACAATCAGGGACTCTGGGGGAGCTGGACAGACCTCAGGCTCAGTCCAGCAGCTTGCTGTGTGACCCCGGACAGGTCACTGTCCCTCGCTCAGTTTTTCTTACCTGAAAAACGAGTATAGTCGTAGAACCCATTTCACAGAGTCGTGAACATCGATTTACAATGACAGTGAGGCCTATGTGTAAAGCTCAGAGAAGAGAACTGAGTTCCTCAAAGTCTCACAGCCAAGAAATGGCAGGGAGCTGGGCACTCGGGGTCTTTGTGAGCTGGCCTGCGAACCCCCTGGGAAGAGTGTGGGCTTTTAGTGTGACATGGGGTAAGGGGCTTCCTCACGCTAGGCCTCAGTTTGCACAGTACCTACCTCACAGGGTTATTGGGAGGATAAAGTTAATATATGTAATATACTTAAAACAATGTCCAGCAGAGTAAGCACTTATTGTTGTTGATATCATCATTAGTATTGTTTTTCTAACAAAAACATAGTGTCCTAGGGGCCACCACACTCATCTCACAGAACACAAAGCTGAGGCACAGAGAGGTTAAGTTACCTGCCCAGGCTCACACAGCCAACAGGTGGTAGTGGTTGGATTCCACTCCAACAGGAGTATCCACACCCCTCTGCACCAGGAGCCTCAGGGGCCAGGGACGTGGGCTCCTGGGTCCCCAGCTCTGAACAGCGCTCCTGGTATGCCCCCCCCCGCCCTCAGACATCAACGAGTGTGACGAGGCCGAGGCGGCCGCCCAGCTCTGCGTCAACGCGCGCTGCGTCAACACGGATGGCTCGTTCCGCTGCATCTGCCGCCCAGGATTCGCACCCTCGCACGAGCCGCACCACTGCACGCCCGCCAGGCCCCGGGCCTGAGTCCCAGCAGCCCTGGACCGCCCACTCCGCGCCTGCGCACGCGGAGTCCTTGCTGCACACACCTTCCCTCCTGCTTTCGCGCATGCGCACAGGGATGCTGGACCCGGAGGAGAGGATGGTAGATGGGACAGACGGGGAGGAAGAGTACCCTTCCTACAGACGCCGCGGGCCCGGGCTTAGCCCATGGTCCCCTTCATATTCCCGCTCCTTTTTATAAAAATGTTCAATTAAAAAACACCTATTTTGTATCTTCTGTCTCTGTCTTCCTAATGTTTCTCAAACTTTGGCTCTAGAGTTTGTTCTTTGAGCTACTAAATTACATCCTCTCGCCGTCCCTACTTCTTCATTCCCGTGCCTCTGTCACTTGGTCTATCTCTGCCTCCCTTGGTCTTTGCTCTTCTCCTATGTCTGTTTCTTTGTCTCTGTCTTCTGTCTCTTGCCTTTCTGCTTGTTTTCTCTGCCTAATTCTCCGTGTCTTTGTCTTTTGGTCTCTGTTGCTGTGTCTTTCTCTTTCGCTATCTCCCTGTTTCATTCTCTCTCTGATCTCGAGAGAGGTCTTACCTCTGGATTTTTAATACTCCTGACCCTCTCAGTAGATCCTGTCTGTAGCCCCCACTTCCCCCTGTATGAGGCCCCAGGAAGGGGTGGGTTGGGGTAGCCTCAGCCCCTGCTCAGGGCGCTCCCTCTTTGCTCAGGGAGCCCCAGATTTCCTCTGTTTCCCAAAGAAGTTTATTTATTTATTAGTGTTAATTAATTTGTTTATTTGGTTGCATCGGGTCTTAGTTGAGGCAGGCGGGCTCCTTAATTGCAGCTCGCTGGCTCCTTGGTTGTGGCATGCAAACTCTTAGCTGCAGCATGCATGTGGGATCTAGTTCGCTGACCAGAGATCGAACCTGGACCCCCTGCATTGGGAGCACAGAGTCTTAACCTGTAGGCTAAACCCAAAGAAGTTTAGAGCTTGTCTGGTACAAGTGGGCCATGGGGAGGAGGTGGGAGCAGTAGTCACTGGAGGGGCGCATCTAAACCTGGGCCTCCAGCTGGGATTTCGCTGTGGCAGAGCAGGGAGTGGCAGTCCTGGTGGGTGGCCTGTGGAAGGACATGTGGAGGTGGGGATGAGCTGTGTGTGTGACGGTAAAGAGCCCAGCACGGACCTCCTCCCCAGTGGCCGCTGCCCTCTTGCTGACCATGCAGGGAGTCCAAAGGTCTCCTCCTCCCAAAAAGAACAAAAAGCCTGGATGAGCATAGGCTCAGAGGACAGGGGACAGTCAGGAATGGGGGAGCCCATTGGCACTGGAAAAAAAAAAACAATACAAAAGACTGTACCTGAGTCATTCTTCACCCACCTGTTAGTGTTAGGTTCTCACACTCAAATGCTTCAGGGACCAGGTGAGTGATGCTAGAGGGAAGCAGGTGCAGGATAAGAAAATCAAAGTACAAAGGTGAGGATATGCAACCAGGGACATTCTCCTTAAGGAGTGGATGGAACAGAGAGGGAAATGTCCCCATTTTTAAATAACAATATTTTTTATAACCACCCTGTGGGTCTGGTCCATGAGATATCAATTTTAGTCTTCCAGGTTCAGCTCAAGTTGTATAAATGGGGAACAGGGGCTCCTTCTTGACCTGACCCCTCATGAGCTTCAGGAAGGGTCAGTTTCCCACTGGTGCCACATGGAGGATCATACCAATAGTGTCTACCCTACAGGAGTGCTGGTGGCGATTACATGAATCATTCTGTATGTCAAGTGCTTCGAACTTCACCTGGCATCTGACAAGTGCTCAGTGATTGTTATCATAACCCGAGGGCTTCCTGGAAATGCCAAGCTCTGTGGTTGGTCAGATGGTGAGGGCAGATGGCTAGATCTTGTTCTTCACCTGATCTTCCTCACCTGGGGGCCAGACTCTTTCCCCTTCAATGGGACAGTGAGAAACACTTAGCACAGGGACCTTGGCACGGAGGGGTGTCAGACTGCGAGAGGCTCAAAGCTTCACCAAGGGAGGATGGTTGCACAACTTTGTACTAAAACCCACTGAATTGTACACTTTAAATGGGTGAGTTGTATAGAACAAATGTATGGACACCAAGGGGGGAAATGGGGGGTGGTGGTGGGATGAATTGGGAGACTGGGATTGACGCGTATACACTAATATGTATAAAATAGATAACTAATAAGAACCTGCTGTACAGCACAGGGAACTCCACTTTGCTGTACAGTAGAAACTAACACAACATTGTAAAACAACTATACCCCAATTTAAAAAAATAGTAATAAATGGGTGAGTTGTATGGTAGGTGAATTGTAGCTCAATGAAGTGGTTAAAAAGAAACTCTACAAAGGGAGTCAAGAAGTGACCCTTCAGCTAATACAGGGACCCTGGCCCAAACACTGACGTGTCATTCATTCATTCAACAAATATTTTCTATATAATATCTGCTTTGTAATAAGCGAGTGTTGAGAACACAAACTTTAGCCCAGCCGTAAAAGGTAGGAGCTAGGGAGGGCTCTTGGAGAAGATGTCTGAGCTGAGACCTGAACAATATGGGGAAATGAGCTAGACGAAGCAGTGGAGAAGGGTGTTCCAGGCGGAGGGAACAGCATCAGCAAAGGCCTACAGGTAAGGAAGGCAAATATCCTTTAAATGCCCCTTCCCTTTCTTTTGTATGTCAGCCCTTGTATTGGACAATGTTGCTGACATTTTTAGTGCCCAAGAAATCCCTGGTCCCTGCCTTCATGGAGCTCCAGTGAGGGACAAAGATGCATTACCAGGGCTTCCCTGGTGGCGCAGTGGTTGAGAGTCCGCCTGCCGATGCAGGGGACACGGGTTCGTGCCCCCATCCGGGAAGATCCCACATGCCGCGGAGCGGCTGGGCCCGTGAGCCATGGCTGCTGAGCCTGCGCGTCTGGAGCCTGTGCTCCGCAACGGGAGAGGCCACAACAGTGAGACGCCCGCGTACCGCAAAAAAAAAAAAAAAAAAAAAAAAAAAAAAAGATGCATTGCCAGACATGACCATTTGTGCTGGGATGGGAGAGGCACAGGAGAGGGGTCGGGGCTGGGATAGGGAAGATCAGAGGCTGTGGGTTTCCAGAGGAGGCACCTGAGCCAGTCTGAGAGAACATCAGGGAAGGCTTCCTGGAGGAAGAGATAGAGTTCTGAACAGTCTCTGTTCAAAGATCCCTTTGAGAATCTGTTGAAAGCTCTGGACATTCACAGAAGAAAAGCACACGAACATTGTAGGCAATTCCCAAATTCTCCCATTCCCTCAAGCGCCTGTGCCTGGGCTGCTGGTAGTTATCCCATTACCCTCCACAACCATCTTGCTGTATAAATGTCCCAGGAATGGGGACTGGGATAGCCAACAGTGCTGGAAAACTTTGAGTTGAAATTTCAGTACCCTGGGTGTGGGGTGGGGTTTTGAGAGCCCCAAACTTCCCTCTCACCCGGCGCCGGGACTGGAGGGTGTGCCAAAGAGCTAGCTTTTTCCTGCCTACATCCTCCTTACTAACCTCTAGCCCTGGCGCTGTGGGGTCCTTGGCACGTGCCGGGACCAGCGCGTTTTCCTCTGGAATGTCCAGAGGGAAATAGTCCATACAGCCTCCACGCTCGCCAGACAAGCGCCGCAGCGCCCCCTGACGGTCACGGAGTAAGCGCGTCCCAAGCCGCACGCGCCCCCTAGTGGCTGATGCTTATACAGTCATCAGCGAGCACCGACCTCCGGTTCCAGCCTTTGGTCTGCTGACTGCAGTCATCATCCTCACCGTTAACGTCATTTTCTTCTTCTTCTTCACCACCACCACCACCATCATCATCATCATCATCATCATCATCATCATCATCATCATCATAGCTAATACATAAATAGTGCATCCTACGTGCCAGGCACTGTGCTGCTTTATACATATCACCTCATTTAATCCTCACATCAGCCCTATGAAATGGGTTCTGCTACATTTGCATTTTCCTCATTTGAAGCACGGAGAGGTAAGGAAACTACTTACCCAAGATCACACAACTACTAAGTGTCAGAGCCTGGACTGAACCTAGGCAATTTGTCTCCGGAGTTCATTTTCTGAATAGTTCAAAAATAATCATGAAGTGAAGTAATATGACAGTTTGGGATTGCTTCAAACAGCTGTGTGTTAGAGTGGAAAGAAACTGGGTCCCTGGATCACCACGTTGCCAGCCTGGATCATTTCACCTGTGGGTATTATGTGAGAGAGTATTACGTGAGAATAAACTTTTTTACTTAAGTCATCACATTTTGAAGTGTCTTTGTGGTAGCGATTCAGCTTTTATCCTAAAACAAGGGCACCAGAATCACCTGGAGGGCTTGTTAAACGGCAGATTGCTGGGCCGCACTCCCAGTAAGTCTGGAGTAGGGACCTAGACTTTGTATTTCAAATAAATTCCCAAGAGCTGCTGCTAATCTGAGGGCCAGGATTTGAGAACCACTGCCCCCAGGAATGAGGAATGCAGGTCCTTACTGGGTGTTGCTTTGTATGCCCAGCATTCATTCACTCTCTTTGGGAGTACTGCCTTCTTCCCTCGGAGTCCACACGGCTGATCCCACCGGAAGACTCCAGGCCTGGCCAATGAGTGAATCCCTCCCCTTGGCCTTTGCAGTTGGTTCAGGATTGGGCGTGTCCCTGAAGTCGGACCAATGAGAGTCAGTCCTGGAACCATTGCGGGGTTGTTGGGGAGGGCCCTCGTAGGCTTGCCATGCTGGAAGGGCTTAGGCCTGGAGCACTGGGGGCTCCCCTGAGGGAAGAGCTAGTCTGAAAGTGAAGCCAACACATGGGAAAACAGGGCTGGGAGATGAACAGAGAGACTGTTCCTGACATATCATCTGTGCCTCTGGGTCCAGTGAATCCCCAAAATGCTTCAGGAAGTTGACATTTTACTTTACATCCTACATCAAATCTATGAGCAAATTCTGTCAACTCTACCTATAAAAGATGTCCTGTCCTGTATTTTTTAAGCGAAGTATAGTTATGTACAATATTATATGTTACAGAGGTACAATATAGTGATTCACAATTTTAAAAGGCTCTACTCCATTTATAGTTATTATAAAATATAGGCTGTATTCCCTGTGTTGTACAATATATCCTCTTGTCCTGTATCGGAGGAAAAGTTATGCTATAAATTAGAACATTATTGGGTCGATGACAAAACTGGAATGACAAAACTGGAATAGTAGAGTAAGAAACTTGCATGTTAATGTTAAATTTATGAACTTAGTCATTGTATTGTGGTTATGTAAGAGAATATCTATATTCTTAGAAAATGCACACTGAACTATTTAGGAGTAGAAGGCCATGTGTATGTAACTTAGCTTCAAATTATACAACCCCCACAAACATAACAGAGCAAATTTGTTTTTAAATACTTGTTTATTTATTTATTTGGCTGCGCTGGGTCTTAGTTGCAGCATGTAGTTCCCTGACCAGAGATTGAACCCATGCCCCCTGCACTGGGAGTGTGGAGTCTTAAACACTGGACCACCAGGAAGTCTCCAGAGCAAATGTTAAAGAGGATAAAAATGTTGACAAGAAATGAACCTGAGTAGAAGTATATGAATGTTCTTTACGCTATTCTTAGTCTTGCAAATTTGTGTAAATTTGAATTTATCTCCAAAAATAAAAAAAAAAGGTTAAAAAAACTTTTTGAGATCTAAAATTCTGGACAACAATATCAATATAAGTAGAACTGGGGAGATAAAGTGCTCTATGATCCAGGTAGTGTTTGGTCTGAAGATTAAACTTTTAATTAAACTTCAGATCTGATTTTTTACAGTGTGCATGATAAAATTTCAAGGATTACTCCTGAAAGAATAGAAATGGTGCCTAGATTCCAAGTTAGTGGAGGGAAAAGGAAGAGTGAAAAAACACAAGACAAAACAAACAAACAAAAAACACAGTCACTTCAAAGAAGCCGGGGCTTCCCTGGTGGCGCAGTGGTTGAGAGTCCGCCTGCCGATGCAGGGGACACGGGTTCGTGCCCCGGTCCGGGAAGATCCCACATGCAGCGGAGCGGCTGGGCCCGTGAGCCACGGCCGATGAGCCTGCGCGTCCGGAGCCTGTGCTCCGCAACGGGAGAGGCCACAACAGTGAGAGGCCCGCGTACCGCAAAAAAAAAAAAAAAAAAAAAAAAAGAAGCCTTAATGAGGGTGGGGGGGAAGCATAGAAAAAAATGGGGACAATAAAATCACACAGTATGATGGTTGGAGCGAATAAAATATATCACTAATCACACAGAGAAAAATTGTATTCCGAGCCTAAACACTTCCGACGACCCGTGTCCCACCCTCCTCCCCAGGCTTCCTGCTCCCACCGCTGCCCCACCCCCCAGTCCCTTTCTCAAGCAGCTAGAGGGACTCTGAACACCCAAGTCAGATCCAGTCCCTCCCCTGCTCCATCTCACTCAAGAGTAAAAGCTGGAGCCCCCTCTGCAGCCGATACGACTCTGCACCATCTGCTCCTGGTTTCGTCCCCCGCCCTCTCCTCCCCGCTTAGTCCTCTCCAGGCACATGGATCTCCTTATTGTTTCTCTGAAACACCAGACATGTTCTCACCTCAGGACCTTTGCACTGGGTGTTCCCTCTGCCTGGGGGACTCTTTCCACTTGGCTCACTCCCTCGCCACCAGTGGAGACCGGATAAATAAACTGGGTACAGCCACACAGCGGGATCCGCAATGAGAACAACCTATGACTACACGCGATTACAAGAATGAGTCTCACACTGCCGTTGAGTGGAAAAAACCAGATACTCGAGATAATACATATTCTGCTTCTATTTACGATAAATTCAGGACAGGAAAAAACAGTCTATGCCGTCAGAAGTCAGAATGAGGGTGACCCTGATGGGAGGGCAGATGCGCTGAAAGGAGCCAAACTGTTTCTTGGTCTGGGCGCTGGGGACCGAGGTGCATTCAACTGGCAGAAATTCACCCTGCTGAACACTTACGGTCTGTATGTACTGTTTTGCATGCACGTCGACTTCAATAAACAGCTTCAAGAAACAAAACAAACGAAAACAAAATGGAATGAACCTCCGTGTTCCCACCACCCAACTTAAGAAACAAGACATTTCCGGCCCTCAGGCCCCTCTCTCCCAACACAATGTGCTTTTCTACCCGCACACCCTGCCCCGCCGCTTCAGTTCCCTTCTTCAGCTTACTAAGCGCATCTTCCCATCAGAACTCAGGCAGCGAGCGGGCCGGGGCCAGGGCACAGGGCCGGGGCGGGGATGTATGCGGAGGGGGTCTTGTAAAGGGAGAAGGAGGGATGGGATTTCTGAATCCCATCCAGGCAGCGGGAAGTAATGCTCCTGTGATACCCTTGCCCTTAGTACTGACGGGCGGGGTGGGGCGGGGCTCGCTTTGCAGCGTGGCCCCCAAGTGCTCAGGGCCCAATGTCTGGACGGTGGGACTCAGCGCTGAGACTCCCTGTAAAATAACCACTGGAAATGCAACCTGCTTGCACGCACGCTCTCTCTTGGTTTCTCTCTGTGTCTCTTTCTCTCTCCCTCCCTGTCTCTCTTCCTCCCTCCCAATCTCTCTCTCTCCTCAAGAAGAAAAATACTCACAATTATTTACATGAAGTTTTATTACATCAGACTGTAACCAAAGGATCCAAGTTCCAACTTTGAATCTTTCAATAAACTTTGAATAAATAGCAGTGCTACTTTTTCTTTTTTGTACTGTAATATTTATTTTGAAATTCTTTTTTATTGGCATGATTTGATATATATATGAGGTTTGAGAACAGTTCAGCCTTTGCATCTCTTTTCTGGCCATTAATGTTGTTTATTTCATTTCCTCATTATTATGGGAAATAATCTTTTTTTAAATAATTAATTAATTAATTTATTTATTTATTTTTGGCTGTGTTGGGTCTTTGCTGCTGTGCACAAGCTTTCTTTAGTTGTGGCGAGCGGGGGCTACTCTTGGTTGCGGTGCGCGGGCTTCTCATTGTCGTGGCTTCTCGTTGTGGAGCACGGACTCTAGGCGCGCAGGCTTCAGTAGTTGCGGCACGAGGGCTCAGTAGTTGTGGTTTGCGGGCTCTAGAGCGCAGGCTCAGTAGTTGTAGCGCACGGGCTTAGTTGCTCCGCGGCATGTGGGATCTTCCCGGACCAGGGCTCGAACCCATGTCCCTTGCATTGGCAGGGGGATTCTTAACCACTGCGCCACCAGGGAAGCCCGGAAATAATCTTGTATAGGGAATGGAGGCACTTGGCAGGTCTCTGTGATATCCAGGGACACACCAGAGGGTGTGGTGACATTTAGGAAGCTGGGGGTTGGGGGGAAGGTGCTGAGGGGGCCCAGGTGACCCAAAGGAAGGCTGGAGGCCAGGCAAGCACCCAGATGGGACAGGCCCTGTGGACTCTGGGCTGGAGGAGCGGGTGAATTCCAGTCCCACGGAAAGTAGACACCACAGAATGTAGAGTCATGTTGGCTGTGAGGGCGAGGGAGGAGAGGATGTAAGGAGGGCATGGCTGCTCTGTGCAGGCCTGGTGCCCGGACAAGGAGATGGCTCAGCCTGGGGGGCTGTGAATAAAGAAGGAAGGGCAGGTCAGACTAAGCACTGCTATCACTGAGAGCTTCCTGGGCAACCTTCCTTACTCACTGGGTCCTCACAGCACCCACCTTACAGATGAGGAAACTGCCTCTCCAAGAGAGGAAGACCCCCAAGCCAGAGAGCAGGGCTGGAGCAGAAGACCCCCAAAGCATAACCCTTGCTTGGAAATCTTAGATAACTTCAGGGCTTCAACCACCTGTGATTACTGCTTTTTTCCTCCCAGTAGAAAAAAAGAAAAAATACAGAAACACAAACACACTTGATTACAAAGCCTGAGGGAATGTTTGGAGTGACAGAACTGCTATGAACCCTGCTTGTGGTGGTGGTTATACAATTCTCTGCATTTATTAAAATTCATAAAACGGTGTACACACACACACACACACACACACACAGCCATGGATGTGGACTTTTATTGTTTGTAAACAAGAATATTTTTAAAAAAAACAGTGAATGTACTTTGTATCTCAATTCAAAGACAACCACTGTAAAGAGATGTTTTTGAGACAGTTGGGGGAAACCTGAATAAGGACTGGCTGTGAGATGACATTTAAAATTTTGTTAATTTTGTTAGATGTGATAAGGCTTTGGAGTTATATAAGGAAATGCAGCCCCTCCCCCCTTTACTTTGATGTTCACTGTGGTATTTAAGAATGGACACGATGTCCATCACTTGTATTTTTTTTTAAGTATTTCCAAATAGAGGCGAAAGGTGATGAAATAGCAAAATGTTGACAGTTCTTGAAGCTGAGTGATGGGCCCATGTGAGTTTATTGTCTCTCTGCTTTTGGTAGCTGTCTGGAAATGTTCATGACCTAAGTTAAAATTTTCGAAAATAAAATTAAAAAGAAGAGTTCGTTGTTGGTTAAGCACAATTTGGAAAATACAGAAAACTAGAAAGACAAAGATACCTCTTCCCTAATCCCACATCACTACTGTAGTTAACATTTTGATGTATTTCCTTTCAGCCTTTTCTATTTTATTCAGGCTTGAAAAGTGGTGTGTGTGTGTGTGTGTGTGTGTGTGTGTGTGTGTTTTACATAACTGTGTGAGCAAATTGTTTATACAGTCCTGCTTTTTCCCCTCTTAAAACATAAGCTGTTCCCTTGTTAAAACATCTTTGCATAAACACAATCTCTAATGTTTGCATGGTGTTTACTCAACAGGGCAGTGTTGCCAGACATTGAAGCTGTTTCCAATTTCCTCCTATTATAAATAATGCCTCGATGCACATCCTTGTGCGTCCCAGTGGTGGGATTGCTGGGCCAAAGGGTGCGGATCCCCTGGCAACTCACAGTCAAAATCTCCATAGTGTTTCTGCCTGACCCGAAGCTGAAATGACCTCATACGGTTAAAGTGAGATTTCACTGCCATTTGTTATTTCCTAAAGTTTGATTCATGACTAGAGTTCATAAGAGGGTTTTTTTTCTCCCCCCAGTTGTAGGAAACAGAAATCCATTCACTCTAGCACATGTCAAAAGGGGGTTGCGTCAGTTGGCAAGTAAAGCTAACATTCAGCTTTTTTAACCTAAAACAATAAAACAGCCAGGCATTTTACCAGCAAAATGGGTTTATTTGGGAATAGCAGAGAATTACAATTTGGGACGTGGACTCTACGGTAAAGCACAAGCAAGTGGGGAGAACAAAGGAGAGGCACGTTCTCTTATAGAGGAGAAGGGAGAGCTGGGAGGGTCTGTTATAAACCGAGTCCGGTGGAAGAAACCGGGAGCTTTAAGCTTAATCGCTTTTCTTCGGCTGAGCTGTAACAGTCTCCTTTTAGTGGCTGGACCGTTGCTGGGCAAGAAGAAATTTTTCCTTCCTCCTGATGGGTAGTAAAGCAGTAACCTTCTTCCTGTTGAAAGTAGAAAGGTACATCTCTTCCTGTCCAGTCTATAATTGTCCTGGAGAGGCAGGGCAGGACAGCTCTCCCTTCTGGCCGCCCAACTTCATTTTTTTAAATTTTTTTTTGCGGTACGGGCCTCTCACTATTGTGGCCTCTCCTGTTGCGGAGGACAGGCTCCGGACGCGCAGGCCCAGCGGCCACGGCTCAAGGGCCCAGCCGCTCCGCGGCACGTGGGATCTTCCCGGACCGGGGCACGAACCCGTGTCCCCTGCATCGGCAGGCGGACCCTCAACCACTGCGCCACCAGGGAAGCCCCCAACTTCATTTTAAATGAGGCTTCTGTTTATTCATTTTCACAGCTTGGACAAGCTATCTTGCTACGTTGATGGTTGAGATACTAAATTATTTCTGTATCGGTTGGTAAATCATGCTGCCTCAAGATCTGCACATTTTCCACCCTGGGACCACTCTAACTTCCCCTTCACCCCACTTCCCAGACCTCCCAATACAGGGGGGAAAAAGCCTTAATGTCAGGCACAGCAATGAAGCCTTCTGATCGCTCAGTGCCCAAATCACTGGTTGTTAAATATTCTGATTAATCTTGGACACAAACAACAGAAAAGCTGATTCAGACGGCTTAAACTGTAAAGGAAATTTGTAACTGGAAATTCCACACTTGGCTGGCTTCAGCTAAAACTGACACATCTGTTCAGCAGTGTCACCAAGGACCCCATTTCTTTTCATCCCTCTGCCCCACCTTTTCCAGCGGCAGTTCCCAAGATAGCTGCCAGCAGCCTCTGGGCCAGAGGGACCCTCATTCATATCCCCCAGGTAAAGGGGAGCACCTTCGTCTCAGATTTCCCCAACAAAGTAACAAGGCTGACTCTGATGGTCCACCTGAGGTCACACGGCCATGCCAGAGACAATCACTGTGGCCTGGGGCGGACCCAAGTGCCCAGACTGACTGAGCCAAGTCCCATGTTCCTCAACAGTAATGCCCTTTGCTTGAAGCCACAGCCGAGGTTCAATCCAGTTCCCGATGTCCTCCCTGCCTTGCTTCCCGTAAAACAGAGATAGTAATGACAGTCACTTCCTAGGGCTGCTGTGAGGATTAAATGAGTTCATTAACGCCAAGCACTTAGAATGGTGCTCATACACAGAAAGCACTTAAATATTAGCTGCTGTTATTGTCAACAGATGCTAATTCTCAGCTCTCCAGGATGCAATTCTCTGCAAGCTCCTTATTTTCTGTACTCCACCCTCTTTCTACTTACCATCGCTAGATGACAAATCTCTCCAAAACACGGTGGCTTAAAGCAACAACAGTAAGCCTTTTATCTCTCACCATGTCTGTGGTCAGATTTCTGGGAAGGGTCCAGCTGGGCAGTTCTGCCTTGGGATCCCATATGGATGTAATGAGTTGGTGGCTGAAGCTGGGACAGTGGGGTGTCCCAGTTGAGGTACCAGCTGGGGGTGTGTGGGCAGCTCTCTCTCTCCTTGTACTCACAGGGCTTCTCCACGTGGTCTCTCCATGTGGGCTGGTTTGGGCTTCCTCTAATCATGGCGGCCTCAGGGTAGTCAAAGTTCTTGCATGGCAGCTCTGGTCTTCAGTGTCTCTGTTTCACGAAAGAGGCAGAAACAGCCTCACCTCTTCTGATCTAGCCTTGGGGCTCATGCAGCATCACGTCTGCAACATGCTACTGGTTACAAGCAACTTACAAGCCTGCTCAGATCCAAAAAGAGGGCAGGCAAATCCCACTTCTCATGAGAAAATGACAGTGAACTAGGTGATAAACGTCCTGGTAATATTATGAAAATAATTTTAACTTTGTGCACAAAAGGTCTTGGGGACTCCCAGGGTACCCTGGACCAAACTTTGAGAACTGTTCTAAAGGCCTGTATAAGCCTGGGATGGCTAGACATTCAAAACGTGCTGCAGTGTACAGGACAGTGCAGCCTCAAATGTCCAAAGTGCCCCTTTGGATGGACTGGTATCTCTTTGATCCAGTTATCTAGGACCTGGAGCGGGGGCTCTTGCGTATAAACAGGGTTGGGGGGTGTGTGGTGGCGGAGGCATCTCAACTACAATGTTCAACTTGGTACTAAATGCTGGAAACTGGGAGTTCCCTGGTGGCCTACCGGTTAGAATTCTGGGCTTTCACCGTGGGGCCCGGGTTCAATCCCTGGTCGGGAAACTGAGATCCCGCAAGCCACGAGGTGTGGCCAAATAAATAAATAAATAAATACTGCAAAATTCAGACATACAAAGAGACTCCGGAGCTACTGCCTGGGTTCTAATTCCCACTCCATCACTTCCTTGCTGTGCAACTCTGGGCAAGTTCCTTAACCACTCTGTGGCTCAATCAGGAAAATGGAGACAATAACAGTATCCACCTCCCAGGGTTATTATGAGTTACCTTGGCTCACAGTAAGTGTTACAAGAGTGTTTTCTCTGAGTATTACTGTTACTCCGGTGACCATTCACATCCAAGAGGCCATCGATGGTAAGATGCGTTGTTACTTCAAATCACCAGGAGAGAAAAAAAACCTGCCAGTTAAACTATGACCGACGAGCGTTGTAAGCTGCATTCTGATTTCAGAGGTGTTAACAAGTAGGGGAGGAAGGGGTCAATAAAATATGGCTTTATCGTGTGCACATGTGCATGGAAGCATTTCACAGTGAGGACGTCCACCAGAGCGCTGTTTATAGCAGCAAATCATGCTCAAGCTCCCACAACCACAGATCAATCACACTAGTTACGGGGCAGCCACAAAATGTGAATGAAGGCTTTTTCAGAGATTGTTCCAAAACCCTGCGGCTCCTCAAAAGTGAATCTCCCTCTTTCATTCATTCATTTTTTTTTTTTTTTTTCCGGTACGCGGGCCTCTCACTGCTGTGGCATCTCCCGTTGCGGAGCACAGGCTACGGACGCGCAGGCTCAGCGGCCATGGCTCGCGGGCCCAGCTGCTCCGTGGCACGCGGGATCCTCCCGGACCGGGGCACAAACCCGCATCCCCCGCATCGGCAGGTGGACTCCCAACCACTGCACCACCAGGGAAACCCTCTTTCATTCTTTCTCATCTCCTCTCTCTATCCCATCCTCTATCTCTGTCTGTCTCTCCTCTATGGCTGCATAAAGTAAATAAAAAATAAAGCTCTTCTACAAAGAAAAATCTCTGGAGGGAATCCCCTGGCGGTCCCGTGGTTAGGACTCCGAGCTTTCACTTCGGAGGGCCCAGGTTAGATCCCTGGTTGGGGAACTAAGATCCCACAAGCCACGTGGCACACTCCACCCCCACCAAAAAAGAAAAAGAAATCTCTGGAAAAAAATACCCCGACCCAATCTAGTGCCTTCTGACACAACTGCCTGGAGAATGAAATGTGGGCTCCAGGCTGACCGGCTCCCAAGCCCAGCCTGGCCCATCTCCCACAGGCTTCTGCCATCCATCACACAGCTGGAGCCAACCTGAACAGGTGTAGCCAGAGAGGGGCCTTGTCTTCATCTATTGTCCATGTGCCCACCTGTCTTCCAACGAACACATCCCTGGTGTCTCTGGGGTCTGGACAGGGCCCAGCCCTCTCCTCAGAGCCCCAGCCCCACCTTCCAACACCTTCAGGATAAACTGATTTTTGGAGGTCAGGCAGGTCTCACTGTTTAGCCTGATCCTTATATTCAATTCTCTCTGTTGAAATACCTGGTGTGGTTTCTCTTTTCTCTTTTTTTTTTTAATGTATTTTTTAATTAATTAATTATTTATTTGGTTGTGCCGGGTCTTGGTCGCAGCAGGTGGGCTCCTTAGCTGTGGCATGCAAACTCTTAGTTGGGGCATGCATGTGGGATCTAGTTCCCTGGCCAGGGATCGAACCCGGGACCCCTGCATTGGGAGTGCAGAGTCTTACCCACTGGGCCACCGGGGAAGTCCCTTCTCTTTTCTTGACAGCCTCTGACTGACACCGAGTATGTCTTTCCCAAACTGTCAACATTCCCCTTCATACTTGTCCTCCTCCACCACCAAGTCTTCCCCATCTCAGACCAGAGCTGCACTTTCCACTGAGAAACTCAAGCCAGGAGCTTGGGCAACATGGAGGGCACCTTCCCCTCCTCACTCCACAGAGCTAACCCATCAACGAGTTGTGCTTACCTCCAAAACAGATGCTCCCCCCGCCTCCAACTTTTTATTTTGAAAATTTCTAAATGTGCACTAGAGGGACTTCCCTGGTGGTCCAGTGGTTAAGACTCCAAGCTCCCAACGTAGGGGGCCCAGGTTCGATCCCTAGTCAGGGAACTAGATCCTGCATGCCACAACTAAGATCCTGCATGCAGCAACTAAGACCCAGCACAGCCAAATTAAAAAAAAAAAAAAATGTGCACAAGAATTGCAAGAAAGTCAGACAGAGAAAGACAAATATCACAGGATATCACTTGTATGCGGAATCTAAAAAAGTGATACAAATGAACTTATTTACAAAACAGAAATAGACTCACAGATACAAAAAACAAACTTATGGTTACCAGAGGGGAAAGGAGGGGGAGGGACACATCAGGAGTTTGGGATTAACAGATGCACACTACTATACATAAAATAGATTAAAAAAACAAGGACCTGCTGTATGGCACAGGGAACTATATCCAATACAATAAAAAAAAATCCAAAAAAGAATATATTTATAAAACTGAATCACTTTGCTGTATACCTGAAACTAATGCAACATTGTAAATCAACTGTACAATCAAACGTTGTTTGTTTTAAAAAAAAAGGATTGCAAGAAAAGTATAAGGGATATCCACATATTCTTGATACAGATTCACCAGTTTTAACAATTAGCTCTCGCTCTCTCTTTCTAGATAGATAGATAAATAGATATAGATACAGATATTGATAGAAAGTGAGAGTGAGATGACTAATTGTTAAAAACTGGTGACTATATATCGATAGCTATGTATATAGATATCTATAGGTAGAGAGTTGTAAATAGAAAAAGGTCTATTTGAGAACTGCTTGCAGTCATTTTGTGACATTTGACCCTTAATATTTCAGCAGACATCTCTCAAGAGCAAGGACATTCTCCTTCACAAGCACAATACCATTATCACACCAGGAAACTTTAAGATTAATATAATACTATAGTCCATATGCAAATTATCCCAACTGACCCACTAAGGTCCTCGACTTGATATCTTGATTTTATCTCCTAATCACTCTCTCCTCTTCCCATTGCTCCTGCCCTAGACTAGGTCATCATCACTCCCCCACCCTGACTCTCACCCTTGCTGGCCACCACATAATCCATTCTCCTTGTGGCAGTCAGAGTGAACCTTTACACAATGTAAATCAGATCATGTCACTCCCCCTGCTGAAAATTTCCAGTGGTTTCCCGTCCTTCTTAGACCAGAAGGCAAACTCTTGCCATGGCTTCCAACCATTAAATCACATATCTACTTGCTTCTTTTTTTTAATCCTCTCATTAGAATATCAACTCCAAAAAAGAGAGATTTTTTCTTTTTCCCCCCACTGCTATATCCCTAGGGCCCAGAACAGTAGCTGGCACAGGTGTTCAATACATATTTTTGAATGAAGGAATGAGCAAGCAAATATATCTTCCCATTAGCCATTGCCCCAACCAGACTCTGAGGTCCCTGAGGGCAGGGCCTGTGTGTGTCATTGCGTATCCTCATCACTCAGTACCTGATAGAAGCAAGTATTCCGAAAATGCTTTTAAAATGAAGAGAAGAATACATAATGAAGGGAAGTAATCAGTGATTGCCTGGGGCTGAGGCTGGGAGTCGGAATGGGAATTGACTACAAGTGGGCACAAGAGGTCTTTTTAGGGTGACGTTAATGTTCTAAAATTGGATTGTAAAAAATAAATTAAAAAAAATTGGATTGTGATGATGGCTGTACAACTCTGCAGAAACACTCAGCATCATTACATCACTTAAAACAGGTGAATTTTATGATATGTAGAATACACCTCAACAAAACTGTTCAACAAAAGTAAGCAAAATATGTGTGAGGGACTAAATGAATGATGCTCCCTAGGAGGTGCCCTGCAGGTCGTCTGAACCTTACTCTGTGCTGCCCTGGGCGATGCTGGGGACACAGTGGTGACTAAGAGAGCTCTTGCCCCTGGCTTCACAGGCCCAGTGACAGCCCAGAGGGTCAGGGCCAGAATGGATGGAGGAGACACAGGCACAGGGGTCAGGGCCAGGATAGGGGAAGCACAGGGGGGACGTCGGAGATGCAGATGGGAGGAATCAGAGAGCACTTCCTAGCGGAGTGAACGCCTGAGCCAGACCCTGAAGGATGATGTTGTCCATGACTGTGACGCTAGTTGTTTTTTTTTAAACACTTTTTCTACCTTAGCATAGGTCTGGCGGGTCTCTGCTGCAGCCCACGAATCCGGCCATTCCGCGGGTTCTGGAGGACAGGGCCACACGGGGGTGCTGTTCTACTGCGCTCGGGGAGACTCTACCGTGATCCCCTTGGTCTTGCAGGAGCCCGAGGTCCGAGCGGCGCCTTGTGGGCGGGGGGTTGTTTGTCGGGGGAATGTTTCCGAAGAGACAGAGGCATCACGGGCGGCGAGTGGCCCTTCGTAGGGTGGCGGAAGCACCCCCGGGGAGCAGCACATTGTCAGTAGGGCGGTGTCGGTTCTTGGTCCCCGGGAGGCCGCAGCGCGGAGCTTTCCACAGAGCTCCGGAAAAGGCGGGGCGCTAGGCGCAGCCTGGCGTGGAAGGTTCCGAAATAGTCCTCGCCGCCCGGGGTGGTTCCTGGCGAGGAGGCGCCTGTGGGGCGGAGCTTTCCAAAGCGAACCAGGAAGGGGGCGCTGCAGCCGCCAGAGGTGGACGTCGCCCTAAGCAAGCCCTCGGGGGGGGGGGGAGGGGGAGGGGGCGGGGGGAGTGCATCACGTGGCGTTAGTTGGGACGAGGCCACTGGGTTGGGCTGGTACGTTAACTCCGCGTCCTCGGGTGTATTCTGAGAGAGCCGAAGCTTGGGGGAAGTGAGAGTGGGAGGTTAATCCCAGATCCATGGTCTCTGTGGAGAGGGAAGCGCCGTGAAGAGCGAAGCGAGTTTCCATCGGGCGTGGGAGGGAAGATGGGGAAACTGGCTAAGAGTAGTCCGTGGGAGGTCCTCGGGAGATAAGGGATCCGTGGAGCTCCGCGGGCCCAGGGATTGGTGTGCGTGTGTGTGGGGGGGTGGGGGTGGGATGGGCACGGAGGGTGTCTGAGAAAGACTGCTCTGGGCACAGCGAAGAATGGTGGTGTGTAAAGGTCAGCCTCTGGCGTGGAAGACGGTCTTGACTCTGTCCCTGACGTTCTGTGTGCTGCGTGGCCTGTTGCTCCATCAGTCCAGTAGTTCGAATCATCTCCAAGTCCTAGGCCTTTTCTGACCCTCTCACTCGCCAGCGGTTTGTAGCGGTGAATTGCTGAGATTGCCTCTTCTCTGGCCTTGTGCCTGAACACCAAAGTGACAGCCCCAGACCCACCCCTCACTCACAGTCCAGTGGGGGGCCAGATAGTGACCGCCCAGAATGGCCAGGCCTGGGCTGGGGGAAACAGAGGAGTTAGGGCCGGTATGCGGGAAGTACAGGGCCCTGTGGGATCCAAGCGGAGCAGAGGGCTCCTGACTCAGCCCGATGGGTCATAGAGCTTTGAAAGGATTGGATGGGGGCGGGGCCTTGGAAGAGGCTCCACTTCTAAGAAGGGGAGATATTTGAGCTGAGGCCTGAAGAATGAGTAGCATCCTATGAAGTGTTAAAAGAGAGGTGACACAGATCTATATGTGACTCATCTGTATGAAATGGCATCCAGGACATTCTATTATTGGGGGAAAATAATGCAAACTGCAATACAAAAAAAAAAAAAAAAGGAATGAGTAGCATTCTTCCGGGAAAAGGTGCAGTGTCCGGAATGGGTGTTTCAGGCAGAGGAAATGACATCTGCAAGGGCTTGGATTAAGAAAGCGTGGCTCGGGCTTCCCTGGTGGCACAGTGGTTGAGAGTCCGCCTGCAGGTGCAGGGGACCTGGGTTCGAGCCCCGGTCTGGGAGGATCCCATGTGCCGCGGAGCGGCTGGGCCCGTGAGCCATGGCCGCTGGGCCTGCGCGTCCAGAGCCTGTGCTCCGCAGCGGGAGAGGCCACAACAGTGAGAGGCCCTGGGGACCCCCTTGCTGCCCTGGCGAGCCATCTGTCACAGGTCCCCTAGTCCAGGATCCAGCCGGTTGACGGGCTGTAATGTAAACCCTTGAGGGCAGACCCTAGGCTTGTTCCCTCAGAGCCTGGTGGTTCAGTGACTGGCCTTGAGGTCGACCAGAAGCTGGGCTTGAATCCCAGCTCCCCCACTAATCAGATGTGTGACCTTGGGTAAGTGACTCAACTTCCTGATCTGTCAAATGGGGATATAATATTGGGTTTCATGAAACCAATCTCATCATTTTAGAGAGCCATAAAGAATTAAACATATAATTTATATATTATATATTTTAAAATATATAACTTTGTAGATGGTATCAAGGAACCCAAGAAACAACAGAGAGACTTAAAAACGGGCTGCCACGTCAGATGACACTTTGGCCTAAGTTATGGAAAATGCAGTTGCTGAAACGTGAATTCGCCAGCTCGAAGATATGCTACTCCAAACGTAATTATTTAAAATTTTAATACTGAAGTTATTAGCAGCAGATTATATGTTTTTTTAATTCCTTGTTTCAAAATCTATAAGAATCAGAAATGGAGTGATTAATTTGGGGTACCCATTAATAACCCACTTCTTGAGTGCTGGGTCAGTGTTACCTGCTCCCATGCTACGACTCAGAGGTGAATATGCAGGGAGACCCTTTTTACTCCCTCTGGTTTTAGGAGATGACTCAGGAGGAAAGGCTCTGTCTCCACACCATCCCCGCTGCACACACACCCTGCCTTCTAGAGGGGCACCATTATATTCTTCCTTTATTGGCTGTCCTTGTATAATACAAATCTGCAAGTTTAGATACAAAAAAATCTGGAAATAAAAGATAGAAAAGTACCCGCCAGGCACCCCCTTCCTTCTTCCCGGACCCCTCCCCAGCGGGCACCGACGTGAGGTAACTGAGCATCTTCTTCCCCTTCCCCTTCCCCCCTACCTGCCTCCTGGGCCCCCAACTTGGCCCCCTACCCCCATGAGACCCTGGCCCAAAGAACATGTGGGCCCCCAAGGGGAGGGGAGGGGTGGTAGGGGTGAGCACAGCATTGGCAGTGAACGCAGCAGGTGGGCAGAAGGAAGCCCTTTGTTTGTGCTGTGTATGGGGGCGGGGGGGAATGACCAAACTTGGGGTGGGCACTCGTTTGGGGCCGAGGAGGGCCCCCAGGTGGGCATCCCTCCTCCATCCCACCCAATACTGGAAGGTAGAAGGTCAACAACAGAAACTGGGAAATACAGCTGGAACCGAGGGCACTCGGTGGGATTGTGGCCATCCCCCTGGGTCTGGGTTCCGGGGAGAGGGGGCCATGCCAGCCTAAGTCTGGCAGAGAAATGGGTCCCTTAGCCAGGCTGGGTCCGTCCCTGAATTCCATCCTATCGCAACCTGGGCGTCACAATGTCGGTTCTGTACTGGTCGTGGGAGGTGGTCGAGAGAAGGGTTAGAGAGGTCGTCAGGAGGGTGCAGCCCCAGGGAGCAGGACTGGGGAGAGGTTGGGCCTCCACTCCCAGGTGTGGGGGCTCCTGGAGATGATGGGGTGACTCGGGCTACAGTTCAATCTCGAAGGTCTTCTGCAGGTCGCCCGAGAAGGGGTTGGAAGGCTTCTCTACAGCAGGTTTGCCTTCTAACGCTGCCCACTGGGCCTCAAAGGGGTCCAACTCAGGGGCCGGGGCGGGCGCCGGCTCTGGGGGCCAGGGCGCCCCATTGGGGCGAGGACGGGCCTGGCCCCCAGGGGCGCTGGGTGCTGCTGGGGGGGGGAAGGCCCCAGCTTTCCCAATCAGGGTGGCAGGCTGGGGCTGGAGCTGGGCGGCTGAGCAGAAGGCGTTGGCCACCATCTGTGAGGGTGTGATGCCCACCACGGGCACGCGGGGCATGGGCGGGTAGCCCAAGCCCGGGTAGGCGGGCACAAAAGGGGGCTGCATGTGTGGAGGCGGCAGGAACACGGCCACCTGGGCAGGCGCGGCGTCGAAGGGCCCCACGGGGGCGGGGAAGGGCTGCAGGCTGGGGGGCACGGCAGGCACCGAGGCTGCCTGCTGCTGCGCCTTTGCCACCTGGGACACCTCCTCCAGCCACCTCTCGGCCTCCGAAGGGGTCCGCTTGTGCCCAGGCTGGAAGGCAGCTGCAGGGGGCGCGGAGGGCTCACCCCAGGCAGAAGTCCCTGGAGAGAGGAGAGGGGCAGTTAGGGGGCATGGGCTGCAGCAGAGAGAACCCCAGGCTGGGGATCAGACTCTGGACCGGGCTGCCTTGCCGCCTTGCACCCAGCTCTGCTCTTCATTAGCTGCATGGGCTTTGGGCAAATGGCTTGACCATCCTGGACCACAGGTCATGCAGTGCTACGAAAATTCACTTCTGAGATTCTAAGGTCCTAAGATGAAAAGTCTAGGCACGACTGACAATCACCCAGGCCGGCTTCCCTTCTGATTGGTCAGTAGCAAACCTGTTACTAAATATGTTTTAATATCACCCTTGGCTCTAATATTTTGACACTGTATTGTCTTAGGAGGCTAAGATTCTAAGATTGCATGGATCTTCCTCAGAGTGTACTCTTCTAACATAGTGGGTAAGTTTCAGCGTTTTTAAGTTTGTGTTTTCTAAGATTCTAGAGTTCTAAATTTACATTGTTTGTAATTCCAAGGTGCTTCCACGTGTTTAGGATAAGCACGTGGCTCTAAGGTGATTCCTTGGCACTGTTTTCTCAGAGAGCACTCTTTTAAGGTTGTAAGATTCCAAGGTTTCCTGGCTCCAAATCTGTTAGGTTCTAATATCTTGTGATTCAAAGGCTGTAGGTTTCTAGATTTTATGGTTCTAAGACAGCAAGGTTTAAAAACTGATTCCGTGGTTCTAAGGTGACCCCATAATTCTTATGTTATCTCGTGGTTCTAGGATGAACCCGCGGCTCTGAGACAACCCCGTGGTTCTAAGATGATCCATGGTTCTAAGCCTGTGGGATTCCCAGATTCCCAGAGTCTCTGCAGTAGCCCTGAAAGGAGCAGGGGGATGCAGGAGGGGCACTGCAGGGCATCTGCCCCAAGAGAAGGGCTGAGTTTACCTGTTGAGGCTGGCGGTGGCCCTGGTGCTGGCGCTCCAGCACTGGCAAAAGATGAGCTGATCTGTGTACACAGGGCGCTGATGCTGTCGCTGTCACTGGCATTGGGAGGTTCCATCTCAGGCACTGGGAAGTCAGGGAAGGGTGGAGGTCAACGAACAGGCCCAGGCTCTGCCCTTGACCCCATCCCCGCAGGTGGCCCTCACAAGGTATGTGGGTTGGTGGGTCCACTCTGCAGTAACTAAGTGGCCACGGCCACAAAAGTGGTAACTGCGCACACGTGTGTGTGTGCGGCATCTGAGTGGTATGACAGCCAAGTAGCGTGTGACATCTGATGGCAGTCACGGGGATCCCAACCCAAGGAGGACCTCAAGAGCTGTATGTAGCCGCAAACCAGAAGAAATATTTTAAATGCTTGACAATATACATTAATTTTAAAATATGTTCAGGGAATTCCCTGGGCGGTCCAGTGGTTAGGACTTGGTGCTTTCACTGCCAGAGCCCGGGTTCAATCTCTGGTCAGGGGACCAAGATTCCACAGGCCGCGTGGCGCGGCCAAAAAAATAAATTAAAAATGTTCAACCACACGTATGACAAGAGCACCGACTAGTCAGAATGGATATTCCCCGCGCTGCTGGTCACTCTGGGGATCATCTGTCTTGCTCTGAGTGCGGAAGTGGGGCCCCACCAGGCCTGGCCCATAACATATGTCATGAGGGCAGAGATGCACCTGTGCCTGCAAGACAGGACACGCTGAGCAGGTGTGGTGGCCTCGTGAGGGCTTAGGATGAGAAAAGGCACCATCCAAATAAACAAGAGGACCGTCAAGTGTGGCGTGTGACAAGTGCCTGTGACAGCTCAGCGAGCGGCTATCTCCAAGGGAGTGTGTGTGATGCTCCTATGAGCGTCAGAAAGAAACTAGCTGTAGGAGTCAGCAGGTGTGACGTGGGGCTGCCCAGGTGGGACAGTAGGTGGCTTCCAGGTCATTTCTATGATGACTGTGCCTGTTGGTCCAAATGGGTGTGCAGCTTCTGGGGGGTGGCATCTGAGTGTGACTGAAATCCAGGTTGTGGCATCCGACTGTGATTCCCCAGCGTGAGCCAATCTGCCTGCGTGATGTACGGAATTCGGCATGAATTAGCCTATGTGACTTGTGATTCACACAAGTTTGTGTGAATCCAGGTGTGTCGTTCGTGAGCGTGTGTTAATCTGTGTGTGTGATCTCTGAATGGGACACCTGGATATGTGCTTTCTTTCCTTCTTTTTTATTGAAATATAGTTGGTTTACAATGTTGTGTTAGATTCAGGTGTACGGCAAAGTGATTCAGTTATACATATATATATATATATTCTTTTTCATATTCTTTTCCTTTATGGTTTATTACAGGATATTGAATATAGTTCCCTGCTATACAGTAGGGCCTTGTCGTTTACCAATTTTATATACAGTAGTTTGTATTGGATACGTGCTTTCTAAGTGTGTGTAATGGTAACACCTGGTCCTGCAACTTCCGAGTGTGTGTGATTTTTGATTGCCCATGACTAAGTGTGTGACTAAGTGTGTGTGACACCCGCAGTGGAGTGGGACATCTGCGTGAGTCCATGAAATTTTTGTGCGGCAAGTTACATCCAAGCAAGTGGGCAACTGGCTACAGGCACGCGAGGCTCCTAAATGAAGTCTGGGGTGCCTGCCACCTCTCAGGGATCAGGTGTGGCAGCCCTGGGGGTGTGCTTAATGGCAGGTTACTTAATGAGGACAGCAGATCTGAGGGCGCGTGCAGTACCTGGGGTGCTGCACGACATGGAGTGAGCATGCGTCATTCTCAGCGAGCGTTGGCATCTGCTCAGCAGTCACCTTTTGCAGTAGCCCGGCCTCCTGGATACAGATCAACACCTCCCACACCAGTCCCCAGGGCCACAAGGGGTAGGTGTCTCGGATTTGGCATATGGAAGCAGGAGAGCCGGCCAGACCACATGACTTCACTGACAGCTGGGAGGAAAGGCAGCTCTCCTGCCTGTCTCCCTCGGGCAAACCATAGTTCCATGCCACCTCTCTCCTCCCTTTTTCCCATGGCATACATTTTTAAATCACAACCTATGCCATCTCTCTCCTTTTCCCGGTCCATGGCAGACATTAGTAATCAAACATGATGCTTTTCTCCCATTGAACTCTTTGCTCACCTTACCCCTCACCAGTAGAGCCCTGTGGCTCTACTGGCCAAATGCTGAAAGAAAGGACTGGTCCTTGCAATTCCATCTTCCCTCGAAGACATGGCTAATCGGTGATGATGGGTGCTGCCTCTGCACAATCCTTTACCCAGAAGCCACATCACGAATCCATCACTATGCACCCTGACCCCATGATCCCCATGCTCACTTGTGCCCTTCACCTCATGTTTCCATAAGCCAAATTCTGAGAGTCATCTCTTGGGCAAAACATAATACTCCTGCTCTCTCTTCTCGCTTGCCCATGGCAAACTTTGCTAATCAGTCATGTGGTGTGCCACCTCGCTCTTTTCTCTTGCTCAAGTCAGACACTGTAAGGAGATCATGATGTCTGTCATCACTCTATTCTCCCTGCCCTAGGCAGACATTGTTAATCACAATTCTTCTTTCCTCTGAACCTGGATCCTTGACCTGGCCAGATCTCATGGCTCTACTGGCCAAAAGCTTGGAGGGAGCATTAGCCTATGGTGCCTCAGTCTCCTCTTGAGCAAAAACATGGCATATGGGCAGCTTCTCTCCTCTCCCTTGCCCATGGACGTCTTGCTAATCAATCATGACATATGCCACTGCTCTCATGTCCCTAACTACAGCAGACAGTACTAACTGATCGTGAGTTACACCACTTTTTTGCTATCCCTTGCCTGGAGCAGACATTGCTAATCGATCACAGCTTACACTACCTCTCTCCTCTCCCAGACTGATGGCAGACATTGCTAATTGATCACATGTTGCTCCTCTCCTTTGCCTGTGGCAGGCAGTGCTAATTAATCATGGTGTGACCTAAGTGTCCATCGACAGATGAATGGATAAAGAAGATGTGGCACATATATATACAATGGAATATTACTCAACCATAAAAGGAAACGAAATTGAGTTATTTGTAGTGAGGTGGATAGACCCAGAGTCTATCATACAGAGTGAAGTAAGTCAGAAAGAGAAAAACAAATACCATATGCTAACATATATATGAAATCTAAAAAAAAAAAAAAATGGTTCTGAAGAACCTAGGGGCAAGACAGGAATAAAGACACAGACGTAGAGGATGGACTTGAGGACATGGGGAGGGGGAAGGTTAAGCTGGGACGAAGTGAGAGAGTGGCATGGACATATATACACTACCAAATGTAAAACAGATAGCTAGTGGGAAGCAGCCGCATAGCACAGGGAGATCAGCTCGGTGCTTTGTGACCACCTAGAGTGGTGGGATAGGGAGGGTGGGAGGGAGATGCAAGAGGGAGGGGATATGGGGATATATGTATACATATAGCTGATTCACTTTGTTATACAGCAGAAACTAACACAACAATGTAAAGCAATTATACTCCAATAAAGATGTTAAAAAACAAAATCATGGTGTGTACCACCTCTTCTCTATCTTGCTTACAACAGACAGTGGCATTGATCCCGATGTTCCCTCCTGCTGAGCCCCAGGCTCACCTGTGCCCTTCACCTGGAAGTCAGTGCGGCGCTGCAGCGTGGATGGCAGCTCATTCAGCCGTAGGCTCAGCTGCCGTTTGAAAGGTGAGTTCTTCTGGCTGAGCGCCGGGAACCCACGGAAGGAGCCCTGGCGAACCAGCTGCTCCAAGGGGGCATGGCGCCGGGGGATGGCAGCCGCAGTGGTGCCTGCAGCCACTGGGGTGCCCGCCTCACCCTTCTCGCCAGGGGATGTGGTGGCCGGTGTTGGGGACACGTGCCCAGGCTGGGCAGGGCCAGGAGCCGCACTTGGGGCAGCTGCTGCCTCTGCTGGAGACATGGGTGAGACAGGTGGTTAGATAGCTCACCTTGGCATTGGAGGCCTCTCCTACCCAGACCCCTTGATTGTTTTCCAATGCTGCCTTCCTCACCCAATGTGCCCTGCCCTCAAGACAGGCTGGTCAGTGCCCCCAAATGTCGCTCCTCCCCACCCAAGCCAGGACCACTTTCCCCAGGAGGCCCGTGGGGGAGTCGTCACCCACCCTGACCCTCTGTGTGTCTCAAGCTTTCTGTCCCCCATCCATCTTCCTCTGCTGCTTCTGCTATTTCTCCCTCTGAGGCCTTCTGTCTCCCTTTCTAATTAATTTAACAAACACTTTTTGGGTGCATGACCAAGGTATCAGGCATTGTTCCAAGTGCCTTGAAAGTATTAACTCATTCAGTCCTCACAACCACCCAGTGAGGTTGATATTGTCATTATCCCCATTTTACAGATGTGGAAACTGAGGCCCAGAAATGGGAAGTGACTTGCCTGAGCCATAGTGTGAAGGAAGGGGCAGGCTGACTCCAGAGTCTGAGTTCCAGATGACTGCGCTAACCTGTCTCTCCCTCTGGCCTGGTCTCTCCACATCATGCTGTCTTCCTCCATCATTCCATCTGCTCTGCTCTCTGTCACCTCCCACCATTCTTCCCACCTCAAGTACCTCCTCCCTTCCTCCAGTTGCTACCCATTGTTCTAGACCCAGCTTGGCATACTTCTTCCTCTGAGGAGTTTTCCAGATTGTTTCAGCCCCTCAGCCTGGGCTCCCTCCCCTCTGGGACTGTTCTCAGTCCTCTGCAGGTACCTGGTCTCCCCACTCAGCATAAGAAGCGGGCTCTTCAATGGCAGGGTCTCCCCACCCCTGCCAATACACAAACACACAGCCATCCTCCCATCAAGGCGTCACCTGAGCCGCAGCCTGAATGCTAGTGAGGTTAAACTCAGGCCCAGAGAGGGCAGGGAGGGTGCCCAGCGCTTCTCCCACCTTCCATGAGGGGGCGGTGAGGCTCTTACCCAGGCCAGGCTGGGGGCAGTGGAAACAGCCCGGGACACGTTGGAACTGGGAAACCACCTCTGCCCCCCACCACCTTGGGCTTCAGGAAGTCTCCTCCCCTCTCCGGGCTCCAGTTTCCCCAACTAAACCTGGGATAAACATCCCTCAGCTGCCTTCCCAGGTCTCCCGAGAGGGTCAGTTGAGGCAGTGAATGTTCAACGCTCTGGAATCCCACAAAATCTTGGTAAACAACTTTGTGGAAAGTGCACTGCTCCGTAACTCCTGAACTGAAGAGACCTCTTTGTGAACGTGCGGTGCCTTGAGACTGTGAATCAGCGCATCATCGGCAAAACACTGTCACGTGTTCGGCAAATCATATACCACACTTTGTAAACTCTCATTTTTGCGGTGCAGGCTCTCAAGTGCTTTCTACAATGCAAAGTACCTGGAACGTATAATATCCTTTGGAAACAGCAAAATCCTTTGCAAACTCTAAAGCATATGACATTCTTTGTAAATTTGAACATCCCATATAAATAGTAAACTCAGTGTACTCAGTGTGTTCTTTGGCAAACAATAAAATATCATATAGGGACTTCCCTGGTGGTGCAGTGGTTAAGACTCCGCACTCCTACTGTAGAGGGCCTGGGTTCGATCGCTGGTGAGGGAACGAGATCCCGCATGCATGCCGCAACTAAGAGTCACATACCACAACTAAGGAGCGCGCCTGCCACAACTAAGGCCCAGTGCAACAAAATAAATAAATAAATATATATATAAGACAGGTTTTCACTAAAAAAAATATATGTACTTAAGCCCTCCGTTAACTATACTTTGTAATCTGCTTTACCAATAATAAAATTCTTTATAAATTCTAATAGATGATGTAAACAGCAAAATATTTTGTAAGCTGTGAACTCCTTAACTTTGTCAAGAGGTTTGTAAATGGTCACATAGTTTACCAAGAAAAACATATGTTGTAAACGCTAATATTCTAGCAAGTGATAAAAACTTGTTTTCCTAAACTTTTTAGCTAGAAATATTTTAAACTTACAGAAAAGATGTAATAATGGAACAAGGAGCACACATGTTCTCTTGTGTTAACTTGTTACCCTTGTTAACTCTTAACAAGTGTTAACTTGTTACAGTATTTGATCTGTCTCTCCTTCCATAATCTTTTTTCAGTATGATTTAAGAGTACGTTGCATACAATAAACAAGGCATGGAAACAACCTAAATGTCCATCAATAGATGAATGGATAAAGAAGATGTGGTAATATATATATACAACGGAATACTACCCAGCCATAAAAAAGAATGAAATAATGCCATTTGCAGCAACATGGATGGACGTGGAGATCATCATACTAAGTGAAGTAAGTCAGAAAGAGAAAGACAAATATCATGTGATATCACTTATATGTGGAATCTAAAAAAAAGATACAAATGAACTTATTCACAAAACAGAAATAGACTCACAGGCATAGAAAACAAATTTACGGTTACCAAAGGGGAAAAGGGAGCGGGGATAAATTAGGAGCTGGGGACTAACGGATGCACACTACTGTATATAAAATATAAATATAAATACATATAAACAACAAGAAAAAAAAAAAGAGTAAGCTGCAGACAGCTTACCCAACCCTAAAACCTTCAGCATGTACCTAAGAACAAGGACAGCCTCCTACTGAACCACAGGACAACTTCTTACTTGGGAAGTTTAACATGGATATGATACTGTTAGCTAGTCTACAGTCCACATTCTAATTTCCCCAACTGGTCTACTCAGGTCCTTTATGGATGTTCATATATATATATATTTTTCAATGTATATATTTTATATACATATATTCAATATATATATATTGAATTGAATGTTGAATATGTATCTATATATACAATATCCATGATTCAATTCAGTATCGCACGTTACATTTATTAATATTTGTCAAATCTCTTCAGTCTCCTTTATCCTGAATCCCAATTCAGGATTCTTTGTAAATTCTAAGCAGTGTTTTCCAAAAATGTAAAAACTAGAAACAGTTAAAAAAAGTAAAATAAAATTAAAAATTACATTTTGACTCAGCACACAATACACGTAAGTTTAAAAACCACGGTTTGAGAACTTATAAACTATTTGCCTTTGACCTAGAATGTTAGAGTTCACCAGGTATTTTTCAAACTTTCATGATGGCAACCCAGAATAAGAAATACCATTAACATGGTAACCCGTTCCATACACACACATACACACACACACACAGATATACTGACATAAAAGTACATTGAACTATACTTACCCTTACTACATTCAATTACTCTGATATTTTCTATTCTTTTCCATTTCATTTCTTAAAATGCTAACCACAACCCAGCAAGCTGACTTCACAACCCATTAACAGGGTGGATACACAGTTTGAAAAGCCTGGGAACATCCCTGGGTTAGCAGATAATAAAGCTCTCGGTGAGCTTTGCTGGGATTTGTGGCCAACAGAATATTGCCCAGAGGACTCCTTAAACTGAAGTACACTTTATAAACTGTAACCAAACTTTGTGGTTGGTGCTTTGCTTTGTATTTTTTACTTAAAAAAATCGGGGTGGGGGGGGCTTCCCTGGTGGTGCAGTGGTTAAGAATCCGCCTGCCAATAAGGGGACACGGGTTCGAGCCCTGGTCCAGGAAGATCCCACATGCCGCAGAGCAACTAAGCCCATGCGCCACAACTACTGAGCCTGCGCTCTAGAGCCCACAAGCCACAACTACTGAGCCCGTGTGCCACAACTACTGAGCCCATGCACCACAACTACCGAGCCTGTGCTCTAGAGCCCACGAGCCACAACTTCTGAGCCCGTGTGCCACAACTACTGAGCCCATGTGCCACAACTACTGAGCCTGCGCTCTAGAGCCCACGAGCCACAACTACTGAAGCCCATGCACCTAGAGCCTGTGCTCCGCAGCAAGAGAAGCCACTGCAATGAGAAGCGCGCGCACCACGGCGAAGAGTAGCCCCCGCTTTCCACAACTAGGGGAAAGCCGGTGCACAGCAATGAAGACCCAACACAGCCAAAAATAAAATACATTAATTTTAAAAAATTTTGTTGTTTTGGGTTTTGTGTGTGTGTGTTTCCCTTTTGCTTTGTAAACTGTAGAGCCCCTGTACCTACCTCTGCAGCTCTCCCCCAATCTGGATCCCTTGGCCCCACCCTGGGACCATTCGGTGCCCAGCCCCGCCCCGCCCCGCCCTCCGGGCAGCGCCCACCTTTCTTTTTGTCAGCAGCCTCTCTCTCAGCCGGCCGCCCACCCCCAGACAGGCGGAAGGAGCCCTCCCGGGCGAAGCTGGTGCGGCTGGCATCAAAGGCAGCCGTGACTCCGCACTCCTTCTCCCGCCGCTGTTTCCGCTCTAGGCAGGCCGCAAACGCACACCCCACTGCGTGGCTCAGCCTCTCGCCCTGTGGGAAGAGGTTGGGGCAGGATTAGCGACGTTGTGCAGTGCAGACCGGACGCCGGGAGCCCCGGGGTCCAGCGGCTGGATGCTGGGTGACTCCGGCTGAGTCCCTTCACCTCTCTGGGCCTCAGTGCACATCTGCAAAATGAGGGACAAAAGACAGAGACAAGAGTGTAGTACCGTATGGCTCCATTTTTTTTTTAAGATTTTTTTTGATATGGACCATTTTTTTAAAAGTCTTTATTGAATTTGCCACAATATTGCCTCTGTTTTATGGTTTGGTTTTTTGGCCGCAAGGCATGCGGGATCCCAACTCCCCAACCAGGGATCAAACCCACACTCCCCGACATTGGAAGGTGAAGTCTTCCCTGGGCTGCCAGGGAAATCCCTGGGTGGGTCCACTTACATGAAGTTACAGAATGGGCAAAACTAATCTATGGTGAGAAACTTCAGAACGGTGGTTGTTTCTTAGGGGTGGGCATAGGGACTGACTGAGAAGGAGTTTGAGGGGACAGTCTGGGGTGGTGGCAATGTTCTAGATCTTGATGGGGGGGTTGGGTTATACACGTGTATACAGTTGTCAAAACCCAGCAAATGTACACTTAAGGTTTGTGGTCAGCATGTATTTCGCTTCAAAAGAAAAAGAGCTGGAGACAAATATGAATTCTGCTTAATAGTATGCATGCTGAAGTGTCTGGGGGAAGTATTCTGATGTCTGCGACTTTGAAATGCATCCAAAAATAAGATGGAGAGATAAGTGATATAGTAAGCCCAGACAAATGTTAATGGCAGGATCTGGGTGGGGGGTGTCCAGGTGACTGGTGACTGTGCAAGTCTTTCGACATTGCTACATGCTTGAAAATATTTTGTAGTAAAGTATTGGGGTTAAAAACAACAACCTCTGTTTCTTGAGTGCCTACTTGAGAGACGCCAAGGCCAGAGAGCCTGGGATTGATGCTGGCTTCCCACTTCCCAGCTATGCGATCTGAAGAAAATCACTTCCCAGTACCCAACTCTCCTCATTTGTAAAATGGGGGCTCTAACAGCACCCACTTCACAGGGTTGTTGCAGGAATTAGGTGAACAAATATATGCAAGGCATGCAGCACAAAGCCAGGCACAGGGAAACTCACATATGTGTCAGCGGAAATCTTGTGTAGCCCCGGGCTGAGCCCTGATTTGCATCCTTTTATGGAATCCTCACAACAGTGCCAGGAGGTGGACAATCTTATGAACCCATTTGACAGATGAAGAAATTAAGGTTCAGTCAACATGCCCATTATAACGAGTGACTGGCAGAGTTGGGATTCTAATGAGGTATGTCTGACTTCTGTTCCCTAAACAAGATGCTCAGCCACCTCTTAAAGTTGAACTTGGGGACAAAAATCCTCAACAAAATGCTAGCAATCTGAACCCAGCAGAATATTAAAAGAATCAAGTGAGATTTATTCCAGGAATGCAAAGTTGGTTTAACATATGAAAATCAATCAACCACATTAATAGAATGAAGAAAAATCCCCACATGATCATCTCGATTCTCACAGAAAAGGCATTTGACAAAATCCAGCACCCTTTCATGATAAAACACTCAACAAAGTTGGAATAGAAGGGAACTTCCTCAACCTTATAAAGGACATTTGTGAAAAACTCACAGGACTTCCCTGGTGGCACAGTGGTTAAGAATCTGCCTGCCAGTGCAGGGGACACGGGTTCAAGCCTTGGTCTGGGAAGAACCCACATGCTGCGGAGCAACTGAGCCCGTGTGCCACAACTACTGAGCCTGCGCTCTAGCGCCCACGGACCACAACTACTGAGCCCGCGTGCCACAACTACTGAAGCCCGTGCGCCTAGAGCCCGTGCTCCGCAGCAAAGAGAAGCCACCGCAATGAGAAGCCTGAGCACCGCAACAAAGAGTTGCCCCCACTCACCGCAACCACAGAAAGCCCGCGCGCAGCAACGAAGACCCAACGCAGCCAAAAACAAACAAATAAATAAATAAAACAAACAAAAAAAACAGTGTGGTACTAGCATAAGGAGAGACATATAGACCAACGAAACATAACTGAGAGCTCAGACATAGACCCACACATCTATGGTCAATTGATTTTCAATAAGGTGCCAAGGCCATTCAGTGAAGGAAGAATAGTCTCTTTATCAAGTGGTGCTAGAACAACTGGATACAGTATGCACGTGAAAAAAAAATGAAGGTGGACTCTTACCTCACACCATTTACAAAAATTAACTCAAAATGTATCAGAGACCTAAATATAAGAGCTAAAACTATAAAACTCTTAGAATGAGACATGAGGTAAGTCTCTACAACCCTGGATTTGGCAATGAATTCTTAGATATGACACCAAAAGCAGAAATAACAAAAAAAATTGATAAATTGAACTTCATCAAAATGTGTACATTTGCACATCAAAGGACACTATCAAGAAAGCGAAAAGATGGGGCTTCCCTGGCAGTGCAGTGGTTAAGAGCCTGTGCTTGCAATGCAGGGGGCGCAGGTTCAATCCCTGGTCGGGGAACTAGGATCCCACATGCCACGGGGCCAAAAAAAAGGGAAAGTGAAAAGACAACCCACAGAATGGGGGAAAAGTTTTGCAAATCACGTAACTGATAAGCATCTAGTATCCAGAATATATAAAGAGCTCTTACAACTTAACGGTAAAAAGACAAACAACCCAATTAAAAATGGGTACAGGATTTGAATAGATACTTCTCTAGAAAAGATATACAAATGGCCAATAAGCACAGGAAAAGATGCTCCACATCATTAGTCATTAGCAACATACAAGTCAAAACCACAATGAGATACCACTCACACCTACAGGATGGCTAGAATAAAAAAAAAGTGTTGGCAAGGATGTGGAGAAATTGGAACCCTCATACATTGCAAGTGGGAATGTAAAGTGGTGTCGCCACCAAGGAAAACAACTTGGCAATTACTCAAAAACTTAAACATACTATATGACCCAGCAATTCCACTCCCAGGTATATACCCAGAAGAATTAAAAACAGGTATTCAAACAAATACTTGCATATAAATGTCCAGAGAAGCACTGTTCATAATAGCTCAAAGGTGGAAACAACCCAATGTCCATCAATGGATGGATAAGTAAGCAAAATACGGTATATCCAAAATGTGGTATATCCATAGGAATATTATCCAGCCATATAAAGGGAGCAAGTACTGATACGATGCTACGACATGGATGAACCTTGAAAACATTATGCTACGTGAAAGAAGCTGGTCACTAAAGGCCAGTAGGTCACAAAAGGCCAATATACACCTCCCCAAAGAGCAGAGGGTGTGCCCCTCTTCATGCCTCCCTCCTTTACGTAGTTGGGATGAAGATGTGAAGGCTGGAGCACGCACATTCATCTTGGATCATGGAGTGGAACCCATACTCCAGCATAGCAACGAGCCATGGCCCTTGAGTGGAGAGGAGTCACACCAACGCTGTGCTGCCTGCCTGGGGATGTCTTTCACATGAAACACAAATTCCTATTTCACCGAAATCACTGGTATCTGAGGGTTTTCTGTCGCAAGCCTCAGAATCCTGTGAGAGTGCTTCTCAGAAGACAGTCCATTTGTCTCTTTCATCAGATCCTCAGAGGGGATCTTGACGCCCCCCTCCCCCCCAAAATATAAAGAACGACAGGCAAAATGAATCGACTCTGAAGGACGAGCGGGTACCCTGGGGGGTGTTGTTTCAGAAGGGCCCAAGGGGGCTGCTGGGGGCAGGAAACTACAGCTTGACTTGGGTGAGGTTTAAAAATAAGCAAAAATTCACGGAGCTGTGCCTGGGCCATCCGCGCATGTTACATGCTCCTCAATGAGAAAAGTTAGAGAAACATGAAGAACTACCGATAACAAGGAGGATGATGAGAACTAATGTCTTCCTGAGTGCTTCCTATATGCCAGGCATTGTTCCAAATACTCTGTGTCAACCCCCTCAAGTCTCACAATAATCCTCTGAGTTATGGGCTGTGAATACACTCCCTTTTCCAGATGAGGTCATGGAGAGGAGAGGTAAGGGGAGTGACTCACCTGACACCACACAGCGGGCTGGGGTTGGGCGTGGGACACCAGGGCATGGGAGACAGTCAGCTGGCTTTGGGCTTTGGTGATACTCACGGAGTCCTTGAGCGCCAGGAAACAGTGGCAGATCCAGCGGCGGGTGGTCCCATCACGGCAGATATAGGAGAAAGCCTTGTCCAGGTTGCGGTCAGGAGCACAGAAGGAGACCTTTTCAATGGTCTGGTCTACCAGCAGGTCCTGGGAGGCACCAGGGAGGCCAGGAAAGGCATGTGTACTGTTTTTCATGTATTCACTTCATATTCCCTTTGTGTCTGCTCTATATCCTGTCCTGAACGGGGTGGGGATCCTGCCCTTGTTGAAACAGCTGTGGGCCCTGCTCACATGGGGCTCCCAGTTTAGTGCAGGAATCAGACTCATCACCAGATGGAGACTGGCCAGAGTCACAGCCACGCTGTAATGAGGGAGGCACAGGCAGGGGGCTCAGGGCTGGGATCGGGGAGGCTCAGGGCCTTTCCGGAGCAAGAAGACGTGCCTGACCCAAGTTGGACGGGAGTCAGGCAAAGCTTGCTGGAGGGTGTCAATCCTGTTCAGTCATTCACCTAACTGTCTTCGTGCGCTGGCTGTGTCCTTGGGCAGTGTCTGTGCTAGGGGCAGGGAATTCAATGGTGAGCAAACAGATACCCGATCCCGGCCCAGGTAGATGGACAATAAACACATAACAGCTAACATTCGTTGATCGGAACACTTCTGCTGTACCAGGCATAGTTTTAAACTATTTGCATATACTTTCTCATTGAATGGTTGGGTCCATTTGTATCCCCATTTTTGCAGATGAGGCAAGCGAGGCACGGAAGGGTTAAATCTCATGCCCCTCATGCCCAGGGTCACCCGGCTGGTAAGTGGGTGAGCTGGGATGCGAGCTGAGGCGGCTGCTCTACGGTCTGTGCTCTCACCCACAATCCACGCTAGTTCCCAAACAGCCACAGGACTCAATCCTGAATTACGACTGTGAGGTGCCGACATGTTACAGGAACCCACGGCTGAGTCTAGAAGGTCCCTGAGGGAGGGACGTCCTAGAGGTGCGTGAGAAGGCGTCCCTAGCCCCATTCGAGCAGGGTGAGGAGAGGGGCCCACTGGTGCCCACTCCCAGGCCCACGGGCCCCCTACCTTGGTCTTGTCATCTACCACCCGGAGCCCATCGGCTGACACCCACAGGACAGACTTCACAGACTTCCGGCCCATCTGGAGTGGAGGAGGAGGACAAGGGTGTGGTCAGGGCTGGCTCTTCTGCTCTGACCTTGCCCCCTCCCTGCCCCAGCCTCTCACTCACCGCCTTCAACTTCTTCACAGCATCTTCACACACGTGCATCCCCCGGGACTCCTCCACCTCCACGTGGCCCAGGTACTTGGTGCGAAGGGGATGGGAGAGCATGAAACAAGCAGAGTAATCAATCATTCCTAGTGCTCACTGCGCCGCTGCGAGGCATCGCACAATGTCCTAAGCACATCACATGAATTAACTCATTTACTTTTTTTTTGCGGCGCGCGGGCCTCTCACTGTTGTGGCCTCTCCCGTTGCGGAGCACAGGCTCTGGACGCGCAGGCTCAGCGGCCATGGCTCACGGGCCCAGCCGCTCCGCGGCATGTGGGATCTTCCTGGACCGGGGCACGAACCCATGTCCCCTGCATTGGCAGGCGGACTCTCAACCACTGCGCCACCAAGGAAGCCCAACTCATTTACTCTTTACCTCAACTTTGCAAGGTGGGGACCTTTTTTTTTTTCTTGGCCGCGCCACATGGCTTGTGGGATCTTAGTTCCCCTACCAGGGATGGAACCCATGCCACCCTGCAGTGGAAGTACAAAGTCTTAACCACTGGACTGCCAGGGAAGTCTGGGTACCTCATTCTTATCCCAGATATACAGGTGAGAAAACTGAAGCACAGCATGGAGTAATGATTCCCACCCTGCCTCTATCCTTGGCCTTTAACACATCCCTGGTGTCCTTCTGAGTGCCAGCATCTGCATCTGCGCCTGAGGACTGGCCCCAGGCAATGACTGATAGGAGCGGGGGTACACACGCCCGAGCTCCCTCACCCCGTGGGTGGGATGGCTCGATTTCCCACAGTTCCCTAGTGGCATCAAGCTCAGCTGCTCACAGCTATAGTTTAGTAAGACACCCTTTACTGGCTGCCTTCCCTTCCTCACTCTCACCAGCATTTCCTGCACCTCCCAACAGCCCCTCCCTCGCAAGGTCCGCTTCTAGGGGAAGGGAAAACAAGGTGGGAGGGGGACGCTGTGACCATCGTCTGTTGTCACCCAACCAGGAAGGGAATGAGTGGAGAATCGAACCTGAATCCTGCTGTCTCCCTTATAAATTTTCGTGTGTGTTGTAAAGGGTCGTGGTGGTCTAAACCAGAACGCACTTAACAGTAGAGGGCTTTGCAAATGCTACAGAATTTTTGTGACCTCCCAGTGCCCCCCTGGAATCTGTGAGCTCCCACAGAATAGCGTGACTCCAGGCGGGACGCCCCCCCCCCAACCCCAGCTAATATTTTCCTGGCACAAGAGAATGGGTCTTGGTGTCTAATCCCAACTTTAAGGGACTCAGGCGGTGCGGTCCTGCTTCTGCAGGATCCGCAGTTCTTCGGGGCTGTTAAGTCTCTTGGGTCTCAGCCACCTCACCGGGCAACGGACAACAGACACGGGACACGCACGCGCACAGAGAACAGCTCGCACACCGCCGCAGCCCCGCCCACACGAGCCCCGCCCACTCACCCTGACCGGGAAGCTGCACGTGCCCTTGCGCACCGCGTCCTCGTCCGCCTGCCACTGGTGTGGGCGCGATGCCTCAGGCACGTAGGCTGGTTTCCGCCGCCGCAGGCTCTGGCGTAGCTTGTTCATGGTGCCCGCCCCGTCTGCTGACAGGAGTGCGAGTCAAGGGTCAGAGGCATGGGGCTCAAGGTGGGGGGAAATAGGGCTCAGGGAGCAAGGGGTCAGATAACATGGCAGTAGGGCTACAGGGTTAGGGGGTCACTGGGTCAGAGGACATGACATCCAGGGAACATAGACTAGCAGCAGTTAGGGGATACCGACAAAGGGGGCAACTGGAAGGCAGGGGAGTGGGAGAGTCGGCAGTGGGGATTCAGAAGACATGGGGCTAAGAGGCAGGGAGGTCTGGGATGTGTGCGTCGTGAGTCACAGCTTTTAGGGGTCTGGAGATTCGGGGTGTGACAGTCAAGAGGCATGATGATCCAAAGTAATGGGAAGTTAAGGCAGTGGAGGACATTGGGGTTAGAGGGCATAGCAGTCAGGGGTCACGAGGTCAGGGGTTTTAGGGGTACGAGGTCAGGGGATGAGGTGGTCAGAGGGCACAGGAGTTGAGACTTGCATGGGTCCGATGTGGGGGACTCAGAAGGTCCAGGGATTGCGGTTCAGAGCCCAGGTCAGAGGGTGCTGGGGACAGGGGTGGGTCTCTGCAACTCTGAGATACAGCCCCTCTGACAAATGTGTCTGTTCTAAGGCAGAGGCCCCTGGGGAGGCGTGCACCTGCGATGTCAGAGGTAGGGATGGAGGTGGTGGCCAGTCACTAAGACAGCCTTTGCTGACTGAGAAGCCATACTGAGTCCCAGGAGGAGTGTGAGGGGACACCTAGGACAGAGCACCAACAGATGAGACTCCGCCTGTGTGTGCAAGCAAGTGTGCAGCTGGTGTGTTCCTTTTTTTTTTTTTGGCCTCACTGTGCGGCTCGCAGGATCTTAGTTCCCCGACCAGGGATCGAACCCGCGCCCTCGGTAGTGAAAGCGCGGAGTCCCAACCACTGGACCACTAGGGAATTCCCTGGTGTGTCCCTGAGTGTTGTGTGTGAGGGTGTCTAGTTCTGCGCATGCACCTATTGTCTGTGAAGGCTGTACGGAAGGACACAGGTCTGAGAATGGTTGTTGATGAGAGTATGTGTCTGTGAATGCTGTCTGTGTCCAAGAGTGTGGCTGTCATCTGTGAGTGTAAGTCCCTGAAGCTTATGGCCGAAGAGTAAGCTATGTGTGAGAGTGGTGGTGAGTGTGTGTCAGGGAATGTTGCCTGTGAGGATGGGTCTGTGTTTGAGCATGAAGCTGCTGTCTTTGAAAGGGTGTGTCCGTGACTGTTGTCTTTGAAGCTGTGTGTCTGTGTGAAGATGTGGCTATTGTCTTTGATGACCACTGCCCATGACAGTGTGTGTCTGTGAGAGTTACCCAAGATACCACATCTGTCCAAGAGTGCAGCTGTTGGTGGTGAGGCTGTGTGTCTGTGGCTGTTGTTTGTGAGGGTGTGTCTGGGTCAGATAAGGTGGGTGTTGTTGCAGAGAATGTGGGTCCGTGAGTGTTGTTCTGGGGGTATGTCTGTATGCAACCGTGCATCTGTGAGGCTGTGTGAGGACATGAGGTTGTCATCTTTGAGAGTGTGTTTGTGAGTGTTATTTGTGAGGGTGTGGTGGTGTGAGAATGTGGCTGTTGTCTATGAGAGTGCTGAGTGTTATTTGTGAGACTGTGTCTGTGTGCAAAAGTATAGCTGTTTTTTGCATCCCTTGAGAGTCCCTGAGTCTGTATCTGGTGAGTGTCTGTGCTCACCTGTGAGGGAGTCTGGCTGTTGTCTAGGATTGTGTCTGTATGTTTGTGTGACTGTGAACCTGTGGGTGTGGGGATGTTGGTGTGTGTCTGAGTGTCCAAGTGTGTGTGTGTGTGTGTGTGTGTGTGTGTGTGTGTGTGTGTGTGAGACCTAGTCTAGGTGGGTGTGTCTGTGAACGAGGTCACTGAGTGTGCCGGGAAGTCATTTGGGGGTGTCCGCTTGTGAGTGTGATTAAGCCTGTGTGACCGCAGGGACAGTTCCTTTGGCTATGCGAGGCAGACCCACCCAGTCACTCAGCCTTCCCCCTGTCCCCAGCTGGCCACTCACCTGGCTCCGTCCTGGAGGTTTCAGGGGGCCCCAGGGCCCCACAGGGGGCAGGGGGCAGATGCTGCTCAGGCCTCCTGGGTCCGCCCTGCCCAGGGGAGGGAGGAAAAGTTGAGAAGCTGGCTTGGGATAGGGCACAGTCCCCTACCTCACCCCCTCTTTGGACATCAGCCAACCCCCCTTCATCTCAGGATCTCTGATGAGAGCCCTGGTTGTCATAGCAACTGTTACTAAGGCAATCAGCCACCTGGTTGCAAGGGCCCAGGAACGAGTAGGTGTGTTTCGGGAGCATCTGCTGGGGATGTCCTGGCCTCAGGAGGCTGTCTGTACCCAAGGGGATGGTGTGAAGGGGGTGGCCTGCCCTCTAGACACATGTCCAGGGCTGCACACACACATACAGTCACATGTGTACATGCAACTCTGGTCCCCAATTGTCCCTAGAACCTGGTCACAGCTCTGCACAATTACACACAGAGACAACCACAGGGACACACACTGGATCACGCAGAAACACGTCAACAGTCACAGCCACTGTAAATACCTGGCTACACATCCAAGTTCACAGACATACAGTCTCTGCTACGGACCATTTGTCCACAGGTATGTAGAGTCCCAGGCTGCCCAGGCACTGCCACAAACGTCTGGTCATATCAGTAACTGGTATTTTGTCACTTCTCTTTTCTCTGCCATCTACAAAGAGCTGGGTCCGGGCACACCCACTGGGGCAGCCCATGGCCAACCAATGACAGTTGTTTCCTCGGGCACCCAACCAAGATACTCACATTACAGACCCACCCATGTAGAATGACACCCCGCAGGAGGTCACCTATTAGCTCTGAGGCACACACACTTGTCACATACAGCTCCCCTGCTGCCTGCTGACATCTGGTCAGGGATGCATGCAGACACACCGACACACATTTGGTCATACCGAGTCACACCCAGCCACAGCCACATGTGTTTAATCGTCGCCCGGCACACAGCTGCACAAGGACACTCGACCCCAACTGTATCAGTCACACCAACACACCTTTCTGGTCACACACTGTCACACAGCCATACGTCCCAGGCGTAGAGGCACACGTCTGGTCACGGTATCAGCCACACGTACATGGACGGTTCTCCATACCCAAGCACACACACAGACCCCGATGGCCACGGCCCAGGCATTAGAAAGAAATGGGCACACAAACTCGGGACATGCATACAACCATCCAGAGACAGTTCTCCCCAAGGACGGACACACTCAGACACAGCCAGACAGTCAGCGGCTCAGAGTCACAGCCATACGCATTTCAGAAACGGTCATGTATGCGAAGTCCCACAGCATGAGTGTCCACGTTACCCAGCCATATATCACGGTCATGGTACCTATCTCACAGTTACCCGCCATCCCACACCCAGCTGTACCATGTCAGACCATCACAGAGAAACACACGGTCTCTCTTCCTGCAAACATGGAAGTCACACCGACAAGTATGGGGCCACATACGATCACAGCCCCATGTGGAGAGACACATAATATCTCACACACGGAGGCATCAGCACACAATTTCCATTACACACACACAAGCAAACAGTCAGGTATGTGCTTAGAAATACAGTGACCCAGACAGAGCATTTATAGCTGCGTTTACACAGAAGACACAGTTCCGGATAGAGTCATGTGTGGAATCAGGAGACAGTCACTCTGTCACCAAATCACACAGATTCAAACATAAGCCGCCCAGCGCGTATACAGGGACACCCACCCACCCACCCCAAACAGCCACACGGCTACAGACACACACTCTTACAGACCATGACACAGACACAAATATATAGAGTCACCCAGCGTCACAGACATGCAGGTCACACACAAATACAGAAGCCACAGTCACATACACATCCCCCCCCCACACACACACAATCACTGGTGCCACCACACACAGACACACCTATAGTTTGAGTCACATGCAATGAAATAACCCACTATTAATAGTCTGTCAGGGTTTCAGACTCCAAGTCAAATACATAACCCAAATCACAGGTACACAACTATAACTGCACAGAATCAGTATCAACACACAGACCTAGATGTAGTCATTTATACAATCCCGGCCACACACACAGATGTGGCTTTGAACACACAACCGCAAACATACAAGTCACAGTGCCAGCACACAACCTGTCACATAAGCACAGTGTGACTTCACATACAATGGCAGTCACACACCTAAAGTTGCAGGCACAGTTGTGTGTCATGCAAGCACATGTGTGACACACATATAAAATCAGAGACACAGTCACAAACATTCGAAGTCATTAGGACAGTTGCACATGGACACAGAGTCATAGACACAACTCCACTTACAGTCACAACTCCACCCACATCTTCAGTCAGCCACACACATGCCCAACCCCGTACTCAACAGATACAGTGTCACATACCCAGTTAGAGTTACCAAGGTACATACATGGGGTCACAAAAGACATAAAGACACAACCACATAGTCACAACCATGCACACACTCAAACACAGACAGACTGAAAAGTATAGGGTTCTGCACAGTGAGCGAGCAGCTGTCATATACACATACACAGCCACACAAATGCTGGGGTCACATACAGAGACACAATCACAGATGCTATCGGACACAACCACAAGCACGAAACACATGATTCCTCAGAGTCACCAGCTGCAGCTCACACACATACACACACAGGCAACCACAGTCACAAAAACACAGGGTCACACTCTTAGCCACCTCCCCATCGCTTGCTTCCCCGCTTCCACCCAGGTACCACACACAAAGCCATCATCACCGCAGACGCTGCAGACAGACAGGGCTGCACCAGGTCCCTGGGGAGCCGCCCCCTGGCCCAGCCTGAATCCTGGAGCCTGGGGGGCCAGAACCGGATGGGGAGGAGGTGCATTGTCTGTGCGTGGGGCCCCTCCCAGACAGCTGGGCAGCCCCAGGGACAAAGAGGGTGGCCCAGGAGACCTGTGCCCTGGGACCCTTGACCAAGTCTTTTTGTGTGTGGGGTTCCCTGAAATTCCCCTTATTTTATTCAGGCTTGGGGGGGATAGAGTCCCAGGCACAGAGACCTTGTTTTGAGAAGGGTCTGTTCCTGGGACGCCGCCCAAGCATGGGGGGATGCTGTGCCCCGGACGCCTCTGAGGCCTGGGGACGCACTGTGCCAGGAATCCCCCCGGGCCTTGGCTTGGTGGGGAAGCTGTGGGGGCCCGGGGACCCCATTCTCAAGACCTTGCCTAGAGGGTTGCTGTGAGAGAGCCCCTCAGGCCGGTAGGGGTTAAGGATTGCGTCTGGTCTGGAATCCCCTCTTAGAGGCCTTGACTTCATAAGGAGGTTGCGTCCCAGACCCCATCCCCAAAATCTTGCTTAGGGGGTTGTACCTAGAATCTGTCCCCCTGTCCTTGATTTTTTTGAAGGGGAGGTCTGTGTCTGGGATCCGTATCTCCAGAGCCTTGACAAGACAAGGCCTGTGCCCGAGACCCCTGTCTCCCAAGATCTGGCTTGGAGGGGAGCCGATTCCTGGACCCCCACCCAGGACCACCCTCCCCAGCCTTGGCACCCTCTCTCCATCCGGGCGCCGCGGCCGCCTCCCACCCTCCGCCACATCAGCAGCGGCGCCGCCCCCGACCCGAGCCCCCTTCTCCCGCCCTTCTCACGCTGGCCGCCGCGCTGCGGGACATCCAGGGCTCCGGCGCCCCCGCCTCCCGCGGCCCCGGCTGGGCCCGGATCCCCGAGTGCTGCTGCTGCTGTGGCGGCGGCGGCAGCTCGGTCTGACGCGGGCCGGGGCCGGGGGCAGGGGTATGGTGCGGGATGCAAGCTCGCTAGCCTGCTCCGCTCCCGGGAGGATTCCGTTCCAGGGGCGGGGGAGCGCCCCTCCCGCTTCGGCTCCCCGCCCCAGCCCCGCCGCCTGCTGGATATGCAAAGAGACCCCGCCCCTTGACCAGCAGGCCACGCCTATACGCAATCACGACTCCGCCTCCTCCGGTGTGGCCACCGCCCCGCCACGCCCACTGGCCAGTCCTGGGCTGAGCACGCACGTGAATCTCGCTGACACGTTCCCCTAGGTCCATCCAGGCGTGGGCTCCCTTCCCCTCCGTGACCCCTGACCTCAGATCCCCCTAAGTTCCGCGTCCGAAAGATTTGCTTCGGGAGGCGCCTCGCGGTCTCTCATCCCCAAATCTTCCAGCTAACCCCACGGTTCTCCCAGCCCAGCGGGGGCGGGCAGAAGCGGTGACGAGGCACTTTTGCCAGGAGAGGGGGAATGAACAGACCCCGGCGTCCTGGTGCGCGATCGGTTCAGCTTTGGGGGCGGGGGCGCCAGGCTGGGACCAGGGAGCGGTTCTGGCCGCCCAAGTGCCCCCGCACCCGCCCAATCCTGTGGGTTTGGCAAAGCAGCTGGCAGGGGCATTAAGGCCCATTAGCAAAAGCGAGGTTGCTGGGAGCCGAGTGGAGGGAGCCAGGAGGCTGGGAGGTGGTGTGTGTGTTGTGGCGGAGCCGGGGGGTGGGGTTGGGGGTGGGGGTGGGAGGCCTTCTCAGCTGCCACAGCCTTCGGAGCAGGTGGTCAGCACGTGCGGAAGGGGCAGGGTGGGGGGTAGGGAAAGGGGAGAAGGAGGGTCCCCGCAACAGATGGCCCAGGCAGGACTGGGGCTTTCAGACAACAGGGTAGGAGGGGGGCTGGCCATCTGCACCTGGAGGCAGCCTGCGAGCTCCTCTCCCTCCCGCCTCAGCGCAGAGAAAAGAGCTGGGGGAAGGGGAGGGCCACTTTTATTAGGACCGAAGATTCAACCACCGGCCACATCTGGGGGAGACCTGACGCAGAGGTCAGGGGCTCCCCGTCTAGGTGAGTCTGATCTCCACAATGGCAGTGCGGAGGGGCCTAAGGCTCTCTCACATGTTGGCAGACATAAATTAATAGCTGGGTGGAGTTCCTGGATGCTCCCTTTGGAGTGGGGAGAGCAGGATACGGGGCTATGAAGCTGGAGTTCCCTAGTCCCAAGCCCAAGGTGGGTCCCCAGACCTGCAGCAGACAGGGAAGGAGGCCTCAGAGCAGGGGATGGCCTGCTATGGGGCTGGAATCCCGAGATGGAGTCTCTGAGGGGTCGGAGCAGACATCCCTCTGGTTAGGAGGCTTCGGGCAGTGGCTATGCCTGGCGACTGGCCCAGTAGCGGTGGTAGGTGTCCTGGAAGAGGTCCCGGCAGGCGATGTGGGCATGGAGGCGGGCACAGGCCAGGAAAGCCCCCGCCAGCTTTCTGTGCAGGGCATAGGTCTCTTCAGGCGGTGGGCGAAGCCGGTGCTGCAGCAGTACAGGGATGAGGCCCTGCACACGGCGGGCAGTATCGCCCGCTCCAAAGTCGTAGGGGCCCTGGGTGGCGAAGGGCTCCCCCAGGATCATCACGGCCTCCACGTGGGCGTCCGAGAATGCCTAGGGGTCGGGGAAACCAGAGGCAACCAGTGTGGACATACAGCCCTCCATTCCCCCAGAGTCTCAAGTATAAACACAAGCCCCCAACTCCCCAGAGAGTAATAGGCAGCCTCCACCCCTTCCAGAGCCCCTAAGTGACAAGCAGTCCCCTACTCCTCCCAAAAGAAAGGTCCCTTCCTGTCCTCTCAGGGCCTCCAGTAGACAAATAGCTCTCACTCTCTCTAGAACAGAGAAGCAGCCTCTGTTCCCCGCCCCCCGCCCCCCGTATCCACCAGCAGTCCCCCATTCCTCCCTCTAGAACAGATAAGTGGTGCCCATTTTCTCAGGATTCCTGAGTAGCCAAGCAGCCCCCATTCCCTCACGCTCCCCAGAACCCCCGGTACAGATAAGCAGCCCCCCTTAGAGTTCCTCACTCATCCACAGTTTCCCCAGTAGAGAGAAGCAGCTCCCCACTCCCCCCAAGAGACACCAGCCCCTACTCTCCCAACCTTGGTCTCAAAGCCTGTGAGAAATTTTAGGTCTCGGGATTTCTGCAGGACCCGGTCTCTGTCTCCGTTGGCTGCAGCCATCACCACCTGGGGAGACGGATGTGGGTCAGAGGGACTCAAGGAGGGGTCTGGAGGTGGGAGCTAGAAGCTGGGCCCTGCCAGTACCCACTTCTGTTCTCATCTACCTAAGCCCTCTCACCTAGAAGCCTCTCCTTCCCCACCTTACCCCTGTCTGTGTCTCTCTCAAGACTGTTCCAGAGCCTGGGGCTGCAGTGGTCAGGTGTTCTGCCCACCTGGCTGGAAACTACCACAGTGAAACAGCACAGAGGAAAGCAGATGTCAAGTGGTACCCATGGGTCCAAACACTTAATTGGGCAAGTATGTGATCATGACCCAGAACTGCCTCTGAGGTTGCCATCTCTGTGATCACCTGCTTGATGTCTGTTGATGCCTGGTTCCTGCCCTGGACTTGGAGCCCCAGGAAGGCAGGGATCCCGGCTGGGTTTAGTCCCAAGTGGTGCTCACTCAGGAGGCCTTTGGTGAAAACCCCTTGTTCAGCAAAGCAGTGTTTGGAGCTAAGCAGGATGGGCAGGAGTTGAGGGCACACGGACAGACAGAAGTGGGAGCCAGCCTGGGCTCCATCCCGGCTCTGCCACTTGCTGGCTGACTCTGGGGCAAGTCGCTTTGCTTTTGGGGCCTCTGCTTTCTCGTCTGTGAAGTGGGGATGATGAAAGCATCCTCCTTGCCAGTTCTTGGAGGATGAAGGAGGTCTATCTGCGGAGTGCTTCGCACAGTGCCGCGTGTAGGAAAGGCCATAAATATTACGAGCTACTATTACTATTAAGAGGTAAAGAGGAGGGTCCCTACTTCACAGACGAGGAAACAGGCTCCGAGTGGGGAACAGCAAGGAGAGGAGGGGAACTGGGACGAACCCTTCACCACTGAGCTGCCCCTTCTTGGGAGGAAGGGGAATACAGGATTAAATCTGGCGGTCCTGTTCCGTCCCAGCTCCCCCTGCCCCAGCCTGTCTGGCCATCTGTCACGCCTGTGGTCCTTGGGGGGTCCGTGTGACAGGCCTTTCTTAAACTGGAAAAGGCTGGGGAGGCGGCAGGAGGGCCGTGCTGAACAGGCCTGTGGTGGGGAGGGGCAGGGGATGTCCCAACTACCCAGAGAGGCCTCGGCTTTGTGCCTCGAGTGGCCTGCAGAGAGGGCCCCAAGGAGCCTGTGTGTGTGTGGGGGGGGAGGGGGTTACCAATTCCTTCTCGTCCCCATCTAAAGGGTGGCCCCACCATCCCCCAGTCCTCAGGTCAGAACCCCCTCCAACCCCCACCCGCCCAGGCTCCCGGCCTGTCTTAAAAGACCACTCGTTATTCAGGAATTTCCAAATTCTATGTCCCTCCCCTGCTCCAGTCCCTTCCACGGCTCCCCAGGGCACCCGAATAAAGTACAAGGTGCAAAGCATGGCTTCCGAGGTCCAGCGTGACTGGGCTGCAGCCTCACTGCTGGCTCCTGCTCTGTCCCCACCTGCCTGCCCAGTCCAAACGTGAACTTCCCTTTGGTCCTCTGGGATCTTACTACTCGGAGTGCGGTCCCTGTACAAGTAGCTTTGGCATCACCTGGGAGCGTGTTAGAAAGGCAGCACCTTAAGCCTAACTCCAGACCAGAATCTGCATTTTGACATGATCATGGTGGCGGTGGGGTTCTCGTGCACATTAAAGTTTGAGAAGTGCTGCTCTAGTCGGAATATCCTTTTCCACCCCTTGGCCTTTGCCCATGTTATCTGTCTGGAGTACCCTCCTAGTTTCTTCCTGATTGGTCTCCTCATCCCTCAGGTCTCAACTCTGATGTCTTCTCCTCCAGGAAGCCCTCCCTGACCCCCTAGGTCAGGCCAGGCTCCTCATCCGGTCTCCCTCAGTCCCCCGTGATTCTCCCATCCCAGCCCTGACCACTCTGGTCCTTTCTGTCCCCCTACTGGACTGTGAGTTTTGTGAAGGCAGAGACCTGGACTGCATTGGTCACTGTTGTCCCCAGTATCGTCTAGAATAGGACTAGGCACAGAGGGGGGTCAGAGAACGTTTGAATTGATGACCCAGTTATTAGAAGACCCGGGTTGAGGGGCTTCCCTGGTGGCGCAGTGGTTAAGAATCCGCCTGCCAATGCAGGGGACACGGGTTCAAGCCCTGGTCCAGGAAGATCCCACATGCCACGGAGCAACTAAACCCGTGGGCCACAACTACTGAGCCTGTGCACCACAACTACTGAAGCCCACGCACCTAGAGCCCGTGCTCCGCAACAAAGAGTAGCCCCTGCTCGCCACAACTAGAGAAAGCCCTCATGCAGCAATGAACTCAACGCAACCAAAAAAAAAGGAAGACCCAGGTCGAATGTCCAATCTCAACAAATTAATGAGATGGTGTTTTCTGTGGGCTCTGAGACAAATCAACCTCTGTGGGTGGGAAGGACGGGCAACATAAAGTGAGGAAACACTTCTCAAAGAGAGAACTGCTCACTAGGGAGCAGCTGGAGGGGAGGTGTGTGAGCACAAGGCTGGACACCAAGGCCCTGGACAGCATCGGGTGTGTGGGGGGTGACAGGCTGGCCATCGTGGGCCTTTCTCTTAAGAGGCAGCTAGTGAGGGGTTGGGAACATGGGCTGTGTAACCAGACTCCCTGAGTTTGAATCCCAGGGCTGCTGTGACCTTGGGCAAGTGACTTAACGTCTCAGAGCCCCAGTCACTTCCTCTGTAAAATGGGGTTAAAAATGGTCCTCACCTCATAGAGTTGCTTCTGGTTCAGATCAGCTACCACATGTACAGCACTTAAAACGGTGCCTGACATAATATTAAGTGCTTGGTATTTGTTAGCTGCTATTAATATCACTATTATTTATTTCTTCATTCCAGATACTGTGTTTCTCCTTCTCTACAAGCCTTACTATCTGGCTTGAGGCTCGACCCTTCAGAGACTCCAGGATTGGGGGAACTCACCTCGATATAATGGTCTGTGAATTCAGTCCCAAATTCCCGGCTTGCACCAAAGTCCAGCAAGATCACCTGGAAATGAAGGATGGTGAAAGGGACACTGGGAGTCCACCAGTGCTCCCCATTGTCTATGGGGGTGCCAGGGTCTGTCCCTCTCTCCCCACACGCTGCCCCTCCGGCCCAAGTCCCCGCCCAGCTGCCTCCCCTGGGCTCCTGGCTTCCGGTCTCCACACATCAATCCACCCCCACGTGAAGCTGAAGGGACCTGGTTTTTATTTTTGGGGTCCTAGTTGTTTTTATAATAACATGTTTTAGGCTCAGAAAAAAAAATCTGGAGAATAATAAAATATATGGGAAAGTAAAACCAACACCCACAAATCCTACCACCCAGTTTAAAATATGAAATCCTACCAGTCTAAGTGGGGCCTGATCCTACCTCCCCCCGTCCCCACCCTCTCTTCCAGGGTCACCACTTTCCTGAAATTATTTTTATTATTAAATTGTTTCCTGAAATTCCCATGCACGTGTTGCTATGTTTTCTATACATATGTGGATCCATGAACAAAACATACTAATGTTTTGCATATTTCAAAACGTCATTTAAATGGTATTTATAATAGTTATGCTGCAAGTTCTTTGTGTTCGACATGGTTTTGCAATGCATCCCCATCGCTCTAGCTCATTCATTCCTTCACCGCCGTGTAAGATTTTGTTGCATGAATATATCATAGTTATCTGCTTGATGGGCACTGTGGTTATTTCTAGGTTTTGCTGTTAGAAGCAGTGCTTGCAGATGTAGAGAACAAACGTATGGATACCAAGGGGGGAAAGGAGCGGGGCGGGTGGGGTGGGGTGGGGAGGTGGTGGTGGGATGAACTGGGAGATTGGGATTGACATCTATACACTAATATGTATACAACAGATAACTAATAAGAACCTGCTGTATAAAAAAATAAATAACATAAAATTCAAAAAAAAGGGACTTCCCTGGTCGCGCAGCGGTTAAGAATCCGCCTGCCAATGCAGGGGACACGGGTTCGATCCCTGGTCCGGGAAGATCCCACATGCCGCGGAGCAACTAAGCCCGTGTGCCACAACTACTGAGCCTGCGCTCTAGAGCCCGTGAGACACAACTACTGAGCCCATGAACCACAACTGTTGAAGCCCATGCGCCCAGAACCCGTGCTCCGCAACAGGAGAAGCCTGCGCACCACAACGAAGACCCAACGCAGCCAAAAATTAATTAATTAATTTTAAAAATTTAAAATAAGTAAATAAAATAATGTAGATAAAATGAACCAAATAAAGTTGAAATGTTTAAAAAACGGCAAAAAAAAAGCAGTACCCCATGAACATGTGTGTAAGTTTCTCTACAACAGTGGAGTTCAAACTGTTTATCATAACCCACAGCAAGAAATGAAGATTAGGGGCTTCCCTGGTGGTGCAGTGGTTAAGAATCCACCTACCAATGCAGGGGACACAGGTTCAAGCCCTGGGCCAGGAAGATCCCACATGCTGCGGAGCAGCTAAGCCCGTGTGCCACAACTACTGAGCCTGCGCTCTAGAGCCCACGCGCCACAACTACTGAGCCCACGTGCTGCAACTACTGAAGCCCACGTGCCTGGTGTCCATGCTCTGCAACAAGAGAAGCCGCCGCAGTGAGAAGCCCACCCACCGCAATGAAGAGTAGCCCCTGCTCGCCACAACTAGAGAAACCCCGCGCACAGCAACGAAGACCCAATGCGGCCAAAAATAAATAAATAAATAAAATAAAGTTATATAAAAAAAAAAGAAATGCAGATTGTCCTGGGCACCAGTGCACATGCACATATAAACATAAAACAAAAGTGTCCTGAAATAATATGCATCCCTCCCATCTGCAACACATTCTATCCTTTTAAAACAAAAACTGCTGTTCAGACCCAGTAAATTGACGTCAGGCCTCTTATCACCACACCCGAGGAAGGAAAACACCCTCCCTGGGGTGCGAGCCTTGGAGGGATGCAGGCTGTCTGTGCACTCGGGGGGAAGAGGGTGTCAAGGGACTGAGGCTGGACTAAGTGGGGTCATGTCACACTCAGCACAGGGCTCACTTGATCCTGAGGGTGTTGGAAGCTGTAGAAGGGACAGCTTGGCCAGATTTGTGTTTTAGAAAGACCCCTCTGGGGACAGAATGGCACAGATCACTTTGGAGAGCCACTTAGCAACCATGCACGCTGAGAGTTTTTCAGTCCCAACTGTTGCCCCCAGGCCTTTGGACAGCCTGTGTCCTTTGCCAAGTATGCTCCTCCCTGCTCCTTGGATGGCTGTCCTCCTCTTGTCTTTCTGCTTTCACCTTCCTTGGCCCCACCCACTCCAGGCAGGGTCAGCCACTTTTCCTGGCTTCCCACCGCCCCCTGTGCCTCCCCCATCATTGGCCCCTCGCCTGTGCTTCCTCATCAAGGGATTAACTACTGGTCACACTCTCTGGTGATGGGTCCCTGCACTGGACTGGGAACTCTGGGAAGGCAAGGATCAGCTTGTCTTGGCATCACTTTCAAGAGGCAGTAGGTGCTTGGTGTGTTCTAAATGAATGATGGGTGTGGTAATGATGACTGTCTTGCAAAAGTGGTGCTCCCTCTTCTCCACTGCCACCAGGGAGCCACTGCCCAGCCAGGGGCTCCATTTCCCAGCAGCCCCTGCATCTAGACTAGCCCCATGACCAGTTCTTATCGGTGGAATGGTGAAGGGAACGATGGGTCACTTCCAGCCAAAGCGGTTAGACAGTGGGTTACCCTCTCAACCTCGCTTTCCCCTTGCACTGGAAGGAGAGCCTTTCAAGTCCTAGGGGATAGCACACTCACAAAAGGGAAGCAGCCTGGGTCCCTGACTCACTGCATGGAGGAGGGCCACTCCAGCCTGTTACCTGGGTCATCACCTACTATTGTGTTGAGCTACTGCCGCATCAGGGAATATCTGTTACAGCAGCTAACGTACCCTGACACACAACACAAGGGACCAACCTGGTGGCTGGAGGCATCATACAGGAAGTTGGCCCAGTTGGGGTCCGTCTGCATGAATCGGAACTCAAACAGCTCCCGAAGACAAAGCCTCAGGAGCTGGAAGCAGATCTGGGGTGGGAAGAAGGAGCAACAGACATCTCAGAGCCATGTGCCCCTGTAAGGCCCTCTGAGGCCTGGAGAAGGACCATGGGTCTGGGTTGCCCTGCCAGCTGTGCCCCAGAGCAGCACCCTCCCTACTGTCCCACGAGCCCCATGTACCTGGTTCCGGATGTCCTGGCTCAAGCCCTGGCACTGGTCCAGCGGGACCCCTCCAGCCAGCTCCATGCCCAGCACCCGTGTCGTGCACAGCTCCTGAATAACGGCTGGCACCCGAAAGAAGGGGTCGTCTGCCAACAGCTGCCTGGGGCAGATGGGAGGGGCGGGGATGGGACTTCACACTTCAGGCCCCTGTGGCCCTGCTCGAGGCCTCCCCCTCCTCTGAGGAGTCTTCCATGAACAGTCTTGGTCTTGCCTTTCCTCCTGCCCTTCTCTTTCCTGTCTGTCTGGAGTGATGGCCAATACCTGGTTGGATGGACATTCATTCAGACATTTCACTCATTCACTCATTCACCAAATATCTCCATGGCACCCACTCTGTGTCTGCCCCTAAGCTGGGTGCTGCTGGAGATCCAATTACCACCTCCCTTCCGGAAACACTTCTCCGTTGGTCACCCCGGGATGAACTCAGTGTGTTCATTAAGCTTGGTGAGCATGACTTTCTCATCAACTTATCAATGAATCCATCCAAAAAACAGTCACTCATATACAAATCTCCGAGTCCACAGTGATGCTCACTGGCCACTCCTTGGAGTCATTACTCTGAACACTGGCTAATAAAGGGAAAGAACCTTTCTCGGTGTCCATCCCTGGGCTGGATGATGCTGGGTGACAGAGCAGTAGATGAGCCCCAGGCGTGACCCCCCAACACACACAGCAGAGACCACACTCTAACAAACAGACCAATGATAGATTGAGATAGGTGTGTCAACGCAATATCCGGGAGGCAAAGAATATGAGCGAGGCCTCTGGTTGGGGACCTGTGGGATGGCTGGAGTTGGGGGGTGGGCGGACAGGGAGATGGGGAGGAGCCGGGAAATGAGAAATGATGTGGGTTTTATCCTAAGAGCACTGGGAAATCCCGTGAGGTGGTGGTCTCCCCAGATCCCACACTCGAGTGCTCTGGCCCAGCCCAGCTGACACTCTCCATCTCCAGGTCCTGCTTTGGGGGCTTGTATTTTTGTCCTTGTTTATCAGATCTCTGACGTTTGATCTGCCCCTCACAGGGCAGGACTCTGCTGAGCATTCAGTCAGCACAATTCCCTTTTATCCTCACTCCCCCTGAGGAGGATGCTCTCCTAAGGCCGCTGGGCAGATTAAGGCCACCCAGCCTGTTAAGGGCTGACCCAGGACTGGATCCTGACTGGATCCCACATCTGAGTCCATGCCCCTAACCATTGCCTTCTACTGCCCTTTCTCTGGCTTCGTATCTACAGAGCCGGGCTCAGTAAACGTGTGGGCCATGCTCCACGCTGTGGAAGGTCTCACCGAGGTGTAATTAATTGCCGCTTATCATGACGCCGCTAAGATACAACCACTGTTCCGTGTAGTTGTAGTTCATTCATTTTTGATGCTGTACGAATTGTGCCGATGAACATACCGTAACTTATTTATCCACCCTGTTGGATGAATTTGATAGATTTGGGTTGTTTCCAGTTTGGGGCTGTTGCGGCTCTGAGTATTCTCGAAGTCTGATGGCGTGTACTGGCATTAAGGGTCACTAGAGTATTTAGCCAGGAGCGCAACTGTTGGGTTGGATGTGAACGCTGAGGCTTGATGATGCCCAACCGTTCTCCAAAATGCTTGTGTCAATTTCTCCCTCTGTCCACAGTGTACAAAGGATGCCCTGGAGCCCCGTTCTCTCCAACTCTTGACACAGACAGACTGCTTCATCTCTGTTAGTCTGGTGGGTGTAACGGTATCTCGTGTGACGGAGTGCCTGTTGACAAGTCTGTCTCCCCCATCAGACTGCAGTGGTTCTGCGTCCCATTTGACAGATGAGAAAGTAGAGACATTTAGAGAGAGGAAGTGACCTGCCTAAGCTCACAGAGGACACAGGGTGTGAACGAAGTAATGAGTGAAGGCATGGATGGATGAACAAATGAAGAGAAAGAGTCTGTCAGCTCTACCCCAGGGCTCCAGCTGCCGGAGGCTGTGAGGGCATCCACCTCTCTCTCAGCCCAGGAGGGAAGCTGGAGGGAGGAAGGGGGCCTCCAGGGGCCTGTAGGGGCCTCGGCTCACCTGAAGTTCTGGGCACAAGCCGCCTCACGACGGTAGTCACATTCCAAAGCCAGCTCCCGCTGCAAGGCCTGCAGGCTCTGCTCTGCAAACAGGCCTGAGGGGCGGCAGCCGTGTCAGACAGGGAAGGCCACAGCCTGCCCCTCGCCCCCTGCCCGACCCCTCAGGCTCCCACTCAGGGATGTCTTCTCTTGCCAGTCGTGCCTCTCACTCTGTCCCTGTCTCACCGTCCCTCACCCCGTCCACTTCATGCCTTTTACCCTCACTGTCTGGCCACGCACTCCCCCTGTCCTTCACACAACTGCGGGCTCCACGGAAGCCTCTCTGCTCGGGTCTCTTTCTCAGGCACACACAGCGGTCCTTAGGCCCCCATCATAGTCACATCTGCCGCCTATTCTCTGTCCATTTTTCTTTTTAAAAAATATTTTGGCCGCACCTCGTGGCATGTGGGATCTTAGGTCCCATCTTAGTTCCCTGACCAGGGATCGAACCTGGGCTCCCTGCACTGGCAGCGTGGAGTCCTAACCACTGGACCGCCAGGGAAGTCCCTCTCTGTCCTTTTTTTCATACTCTCTCACACTGCTCTCAGTGTCTCTGAAGCTTACTTCTGGGCCTGACTCTCTCCCTCTCTCCCTCGCTCGCTCTCTCGTGCGCACGCGCACACACACACACCTCTGCTCCATCTCCCCCAGGCGCTGTCTCACATGCTGTGACACACACCCGAGGTCCCACTTACGCTCCCTTCCTGTTTCTGTGGTTCTTTCTCAGGCCTCCAGTCCCTCTCCACACACCCCCTGTGTGTCTGTTTCTGGATTTCTGTCTGGGCTCCTGTTGGCATCTCTGAGTTTGTCTTTTTCTCACACGCCCATACTACTCTGGGCTTTCCCCGCCGCGGTGTCCCTTTGTTCTGTCTCAAACACGCAGACTGAGGCGTTCACTCAGGCTCCCACACACAAGGGCACACCCTGCCCCGAGCTGGCCCTCCACCTCCCCCGCCCCCCCCATCTAGCCCCGCTCTCCCTCTTCAGGGCGACCCTCCCACAGTCAGGGTGGATTGGGCGCCTCACCCTCCGGCACGGCCACGCTCATCTTGAGCACCGCCAGCAGGTTCTGGATGTCGCTCTGGATGCTCTGGGCGACGCCTGGGTACTGGGAGGGGAGAAGGGGAGGAGGATGGGAGTCACCCCTCTGGGGCGGCCGGGTGCCCAGCCCACCCCCGCCCCACCTCCCCTCTCACCTGGATCTTCACGGCCACCTCTGTCCCATCCCTCAGCACGCCCTGGTGCACCTGCCCGATTGAGGCAGCAGCAAAGGGCACCTCCTCCAGAGAGGCCACCTTGGCCTGCCAGTCCCTGCCGAGCTCCTCTTCCAGAACTCTCTGGGGATAGTGGTCATGACAATCATCACCATGGTTTCAGGCAGCCGGCTTCACATTCTGTGCTGAGCGCTTTGCACGTTAATAACCCCGCTCACCACACGTGGGGCCCTGGGCCAAGCTCTTGGCCGCTACCCCACTTTACAGATGAGGAAACTGAGGCTCAGAGAGACCTCTTGACCAAGGTGATGAGCCAGGCGCTGGCAGACTGGGAGGCCCAGCTTGAGCCCATACTCCCAAGGCTGTGCAGACTGATGTGTGGATTGCTATTATGTAAGGTTAAGATTGACAATAATCCTTCATTATACCCATATATTGTATTATTAACTCAAAAGTTAATGTGATAAAGAAGAACTAAAATTTACAAAGAGCTTCCTGTGGGCTGGGCCCTATATAAAGTGGTTCAGAGAAGGGCAGTAATTGTCCAGGGTCACATGGCAAGGGATCCGGATTCCGGATTCCACACCCTTGCCCGGGCATTTACTCAGTGCCTGGCGCTGTGCCAGTCTATTTACAGACACTCTCTCCTTTAATTAAAAGACCGGTAATAAGAACAGGTAACACCTGCATGTCACTTACGGGGTGTCAGGGACCCTTCAAAGTGCTTTACACATACACTGATTTCCATAGCCCCATGATGTGGCCGTTGCTATCACTACCACCAATCACAGATGAGGTAACTGAAGCACAGAGAGGGCAGGCCACACGTCTAACCGCACAGGTAGTAAGTGGCAGAGCCAGGGTTTGAACTCCTGAAGTCTGGTCCCTGACCACAGCACTTCACCGCTTTTTTTTTTTTTTTTTTTTTTTTTGCAGTACGCAGGCCTCTCATCGTTGCGGCCTCTCCCGTTGCGGAGCACAGGCTCCAGATGCCCAGGCTCAGCAGCCATGGCTCACGGGCCCAGCCGCTCCGCGGCATGTGGGATCTTCCCGGGCCGGGGCACAGACACGTGTCCCCTGCACTGGCAGGCGGACTCTCAACCACTGCGCCACCAGGGAAGCTCATTCACCGCCTCTTTAACAGCCCTGACAGAGCCCTGAGCCTGCCAGGAACTCGACTAAGTGCTCTACACCATTCTCTCATTTACTCATCACAACAATCCTATGAGACGTGTGCTTTAGTGGTCCCCATTTAACAGAGGGGGACACAGGCTCAGAGTGAGACGGGGAGCACAGCCATGAAGGCAGGAGGGCCAGGCAGGTGGGGCACGCCTCCCTCGCCAGCCTTTCCCCCTCTGGGCGCTCACCTGCATCTGCCAGCGGGGCATGAAGTCGGCGCTCTGGCGAACCCGCTCGAAGATGCGCTGCAGCTGGGGGCTGATGAAGCTGTTGTCTTGGGAGACATCGGGAAGAGGGAAGCAGTGAGGGGAGAGGCCAGGAGGGGCCCCTGTGGGAGTCTGAAGTTGGGGCTTGGTGGTAGGTGGGGTAGGGTGGAACTGAGGTCAGGGGTCAGGAGTCAAGGGTTATGCTGTACCCTGGATGCTGAGCATTTGGCCAACCTTGAGGGCAGCCCCCCGAACCGTACACAAGGTCTGCACAATCCGCTCGGCATTGGCCTCCGAAAGGAAAATGCTGGAGCCCGGCCGGGAGCCTCCCTCTGGGGTGGAGAGAATAATCATTAGTATGGCAACCACAAAAATAATCAGTATGACACCACTGCACACCTACCAGAACTGCTAAGGCAAAAAAGACAATACCAAGTGTTGACAAAGATGTGGAGCACCTCGACACTGCCGATGAGACTGCCATGGCCCAAGCCCTTTGGAAAGCAGCTGGGAAGTTTCCAGTAAAGCACACACCTATACCTGATGCAATTTGCCTCCTAGGTATATCCCCAAGAGAAAGGCATAAATGTGTCCACCAACAGATACTCCAAGAAGGCTCACAGTAGCATTATTCATAACAGTCCCAAGCTGGAAACAACCCAAATGACCATCAGTAGAATGAACAGAGGAATTGTGGAATAGTCACAGGGTGACTATTACAGTGTTGAATAAACAACCTACAACCGTTCACAGCAACATGGATGCATCTCTCAGATAGAATGCTGAGCAAAAAAACCAGACACATACGAGAATACACTGTCTGATTACGTGCGTATAAAGGAGCAAAAACAGACAAAACTAATCTCAGGGGGTCAGAAGCCAAGACAGTGGAGACCCTTAATGAGGGGGGAGGTACCAGAATACGGCACGAGAAGAGCTTCTGGAGAACGAGGGCAGCAATTCTCTAAGTGTGTTCTGGGGGCCCCTGAGACCCTTTGGAGGGTCTGTGAGATCAGAACTATTTTCATAATAATATTAATATGTTATTTGCCCTTTTTTACTCTCATTCACCCACAAATGTTCAGTAGAGTTTTCCAGAAGCTGTGACCTGTGATGCTGTCATTTCTCTGACAGCTGATGGAGAGAGAGAGTGTGTGTATGTGTGTGTGTGTATTCTTGTGTTTAAAATTTTTTTCAGTTTTAATCTCTAATACAGCAAATATCCATAAATACAACCCCACATAAACAAGTTCTTGGGGTTCTCATTCTATTTTTAATAGCTTTATTGAGATATAATTCATATAAGATATAATTCACCCATTTTAAGGTGCACAGTTCAATGGCTTCTAGTATATTCAGTTGTGCAACTATTACCACAATCAATTTCAGAACATTTTCATCGCTGCTAACCTGTTAGCAGTCACCCCCTCCCATTTCCCGCATCTGCCTCCCCTTGAGTCCCTGGAAACCATTAATCTACTTTCTATCTCTGTAGACTTGCCTCTTCTGTACATTTCAGATAAATGGAATCATACGATATGTGGCCTTAAAAAAAAAAATGTGGCCTCTTGTCTCTGCCTTCTTTCACTTAGGATAGTGTTTCAAGATTCAACCACACGATAGCATGGATCAGTCCTACATTCCTTTTTTTTTAATAAATTTATTTATTTTTATTTATTTATTTTTGGCTGTGTCGGGTCTTTGTTTCTGTGCGAGGGCTTTCTCTAGTTCTTTCTCTAGTTCTCTAGTTCTTTCTCTAGTCTTCCCGGACCGGGGCACGAACCCGTGTCCCCTGCATCAGCAGGCAGACTCTCAACCACTGCGCCACCAGGCAAGTCCTACTCGCAACTTTTTATTTTGAAAAAGATCCAAATAGACAGAAAGACTGCATTCGTAGCACCGTGAATACCTGATTCAATGTTCTAACATGCTGCCTCACCCACTTTATCTGTGCGTGTGTACCCAGACACTGACCAATACTTTTGCTGACTGATTTGCACTCCACTTGTGTGAATAATAATAATCCCCTACACAATCACCGTGCCAACATCGCACCCAAGAAAATTAACGCTAATTCTTGAATACCTACTACCCAGTCATATTCAGATTTTCCCAATCGTCCCCAGAAGTCTTTTCTTTTGAAAGTGTTTAGATTTCTATCTCTCTTTTTTTCTTTAATTTTAATTAATTTATTATTTATTTATTTTTTGGGCTGTGTTGGGTTTCTGTGCGAGGGCTTTCTCCAGTTGCGGCGACCGGGGGCCACTCCTCATCGCGGTGCGCGGGCCTCTCACTGTCGTGGCCTCTCCCGTTGCGGAGCACAGGCTCCAGATGCGCAGGCTCAGTAGTTGTGGCTCACGGGCTTAGTTGCTCCGTGGCATGTGGGATTCTCCCGGACCAGGGCTCGAACCCGTGTCCCCTGCACTGGCAGGCAGATTCTCAACCACTGCACCACCAGGGAAGCCCACCCAGAAGTCTTTCATAGTTATTTTCTTTTCGAACATCCAACCATGGCTCACACGTTCCATTTGTCAGTTATTATCTCTCTAGTCTCTTTTTCATCTAGAATATCCACCCGTTTTTGTTTCAAGACATCGACATGTTGCGGAATCGTACCCACAAATGCTGATCTCTACACAGCCCAGTCTGTCTCTGTTGTCCACAGATCCTCACCGGCACTCCCGTTTTCACACTTCCTCTCCTGGTCACAGTTAAGCACTCAACTCTGGATGGCTTACATTTTTTTCTCTCATGACCTGCTTCTACTCAACACCATCCTGACAGCAGCTTCACCCTGTTCTGAGCACTCCACCATGACCCTAAGAGGTGGCTATGTTATCATCAGCTCCATTCTCCAGTTGAGGAAACCGGGGCTCAGAGAGGTGAAGCCACTTACCCCAGGTCACACAGCAAGGCCAGAGTGTGGACCCAGGCAGCATGGTTCACGTACCTGATTGTACACGTCCTCCGGGCAGGGACTTCTTGGCCATCTCAGCTAGTGCTCCCAGCCCCAAGCTCACAGCCAGTCCTGGGGAGTGAGAGAGGAGCCTGAGTGCCCACTTGCCCTGGGGAGATCTCCTCCCCCACCCCCTCCCCACCCCCTCCCCACCCCGCTGACCCTCTCTCCTCTCTGTCTCTCTTTACGTATACCTGTCTCCCAACTCTTTGTAGTCAGCTCTTTGCATCCCTCTGTCTCCAAATCAGTCTCTTACTCACTTTCTCCCTGCTTGAGGTTCCCTTGGAGGTGAGACTACCTCTTTCTCCATCCTTCTCTCCTTGTCTCTGTCTCCCAGGTTAGTGGTTCTCACCCCTGGCTGCACACAGAGTCATATGAGGAGCTTTTGTAAATACAATGCCCAGGCCCTACCACTGAGGTTCTGGTTGAACTGGCCTGAGATGAGGCCTCAGAATTCTTTTTCTTTTAAGCATCCCAGTGATTCTAGTGTGCAGCCATGGGTAAGAAGGCCCCGAAATGATCCCCCCAGGACTCTCTGTCTTCCTATGACTCCTGTTTCTCTGTCCACATCTCCTCTTCTTCATGCTCACCTCTCCTTTTCTAAGTCAGTTATTTCTCCACCTCTGCCCTTCCGTCCACTTGGCATGTCTGTCTAGGCCTCTTTCCCTCAGTTCCTCCTTTGGATGTTAGCTCTCCGGCTCTGATTTCCTCTGCCTCCTCTGTCTCCTTGTCCTTAAAGACATCTCGAGTCACTCTGCCTCTTTCACTGTCACCATCTCTGTAAATAATTGTAGTTGGCATTTTCTGAGCACTTTTCTCCATGCCAGGAACCATTCCCAGTGCCTTTTATGCATTGACTCATCTTGTCCTCACACCCTCATGAGAGAAATTTTACAGAAAAGCTTCCATTTTACAGAAAAGGAAATCGAGGCTCAGAGAAGTTAAGTAACTTATCCAGAGTCACAAAGTGAGGATGCGGCAGAATCACCTGTTGAACCCCACGCAGCCTGGTGCCAAAGGTCTAACCAGTGTATTTGACTCCTTCAATCGGTATCTTTAAAACCTGAACCATGATCCACAGTAAAGAAGACGTTCGCATTATAACCAGTAGAGACCGATATATATATAATGTTTCATGAAACAAGACTTTCCCTTACTCTACATGTACACATATTTTCCATTCTTCTTCTTTTCTTCTTTTTTTTTAGCTGTGTTGGGTCTTCGTTGCTGCGCGCGGGCTTTCTCTAGCTGTGGCGAGCGGGGGATGCTCTTCGTTGCAGTGCGTGGGCTTCTCATTGCGGTGTCTTCTCTTGTTGGGGAGCACGAGCTCTAGGTGTGCGGGCTTCAGTAGTTGTGGCACGTGGGTTCAGTAGTTGTGGCTCGCGGGCTCTAGAGAGCAGGCTCAGTAGTTGTGGCGCACGGGCTTAGTTTCTCCGCGGCATGTGGGATCTTCCCGGACCAGGGCTTGAACCCGTGTCCGCTGCACTGGCAGGTGGATTCTTAACCACTGCACCACCAGGGAAGTCCTCCATTCTTCTTTTTAATGCTGGTTGCAACCTGCTAAATTATTTCATGCAGGGCTTCCCTGGTGGTGCAGTGGTTAAGAATCCACCTGCCAGTGCAGCGGACACGGGTTCAAGCCCTGGTCCGGGAAGATCCCACATGCCGCGGAGAAACTAAGCCCGTGCGCCACAACTACTGAGCCCACGTGCCACAACTACTGAAGCTCATGCGCCTAGAGCCGTGCTCCACAAGAGATGCCACTGCAGTGAGAAGCCCGCGCACTGCAATGAAGAGTAGCCCCCACTTGCCGCAACTAGAGAAAGCCTGCACGCAGCAGACCCAACACAGCCATAAATAAATAAATAAATAAATAAAAGAAAATTAGTTCATGCAGGTTGTGACTTGAAGTTTGAATAATCCTGCTGCATGACCCGGGGTCAAGTCACTTCACCTCCCTTAGCCTCCACTTCCTCATCTACAGAACGGAAACAAACACTCATTGATTCAGTGCAGAGACCACATGTGTATGGGGCCCTGCACATTCCAAGTTCTCAATAAACACAACATTCCTCTCTATTTCTCTTGGTTCTATAGGACTTTGCCTTCATTCTTTTCCCATCTCTCCCTCCTCTCTCTGTCTCTGATCCACTCTCTCCCTTGCTTCATTGTGTAAATGTCACCTCCTCTGATCTAGGTCACAATCTCCCACAGTCATACCTACCCCCAAAGTTGGCCAAGCGGCTGATGCGGGAGGTGGGCACCTTGCGCTCTCGAGAACGGTCACTCAGCTGGGAAACGGAGAGAAGGTCTGAGCGGGAAAAGGTGGACACAGCACCCAGGAAGTCCAACCAACCTGCCACCACACCCTTCCCCAAGCTCGGGAGGCCAGCTGCCTTCATGGGTGTTGCTGGGTGTGGGGCAATGATACCTGGGGCCGGGCTGTCTTCCTGATCCGGGCCTCCCGTGCCTTGCGAATGTCCTCCTCACCCAGGCCCCTGCCAGGCCCATCCTGGTGAAGCTTTTGGGTCCAAGGACCCCCACATGGCCCCTGCAAGAGACGTGAACACCGGTAACGAGTGGAGAACGTACCATCAGCCTGGCCCCTTTAGACCCCTCCCTGTCCTTTGACTCCCTGAAGCCTCCCTCAGCCTCCTCCCCTTGGAGACCCCTCCCCAGCCTCTTACCCAGCAGAGGGGCCCAGGCCCCAGGGCCCCACAAGGCCGACCAGTAGTCCGGCCCCACTGTCCACAGGTCCCCCGTAGTAGGCCCCCCACCTCCAGCCACATTGTCTGGGGGAGAAGAGGAGGGATTATTCGGGTAGGAATTGTGGGACTGACCTCCCTGCTTTGCCCATCTTTGCCTCACATTCCTCCGTGTCCACCCTAAGACTCCCACCACCAAAGACTTCCTCCCCTGTTAACAGGCCCCCAGTTTCGCCTGGTTCCCTCTCTCGTTGCTAAGATCCCATAGCTCTTCCCGAACACCTCTTCAAACCACTTTCCCCTGGTCCCACTCCGCGCCGTTGCTAAGGTCCTCCCCTGTTGCTAGAAACCCACAGATCCTCCAGGGCTACCTCTCCACTCCTCTGAGCACCCCCATCGTTGCTAGGCACCGCCTTCCCCTCGGTTGCTAGGCACCCACAACTCTTCCGGTGTTCCCCCCTACCAACCCCGTTACTGGGTACTTCCCCCAGTTGCTAAGCACCCACTCCCCGGCTCGGTCAGCTATGCGCGCGGGGTGGGGGGGTGGGGGGGTGGGGGGGGCGGGGGGGCGGCTCCTGCATTTCTGGAAGGCTTCTCATGCCCGCCCCCTCCGGTCAGCTAGCGAATGACGGAGGAGCAGATCAGGGGCCTCAGGGTGGGCTGGGCCACGGCCTAAGGGTAGGGTAGGGTGGGCTGGGCCACAGCCGAAGCGCTCACGTGCTATTTTGTGCCCTTCCACTCACTTCGAAGTGCCTTGTCCGCGGCGGACCTTTTAGTTTCCTACCCGTCTATTTTACAAACATTCCTCTCCTTTACAAACTCCACACCTCTCCTTTGCGCGAACATTTTGTCAGCCTCCGTTTTCCTTATTTGTACCCCTAGTAGGCTCAACATCTCTCCTTTGAACACACATCTTCCCAGCAAACATTTCCCTTTCACATGGAGCCCCTCCACTTTGCACACTCACCCTCTGCTTCAAATACCCATATCCTGGTACCCAACCTCCTCCCTTGCACATATAACCCCCCTGCCTTGCTCACCAGCTGTTTCCCTCGGTGTGCACGCACCCCCTCACACCTAGCCCTTTGCACGCTGGGCCCCTGTTCCCTCCTACACCCTGCTCTCTCAGCTCCCCGCCCACCTGCAGGATGGTGAGTGGGAGCCCTTTGTTTCCCGTAGGCCTGACATTTTCCAGAACACACTCGGCCAAGATTCCCCGTGCTGACTCAGGAGCCTTGGCATCCCGAAAACCGGCTCCCGGCCCATCTGGGTGTGTGTGTTGTTGATGGGGGAGGGAGGACGGGCTTAAAGCCTGCTTCCCCGCCCCCCCCCATAAACTGACTCACCCCTCTTTTCACAGTCTGGAATAGAAGCAGCTGGCTGGGAGGAGAGAGGATATGACACTCCCCACACAGAACTGCCTCCCCCAAACCCTGTCTAACCCCCTTTGTCAGGAATCAGACCTCCCTGACCTTCCTTTGTCAGGAATCAGACCGCCCCACACCTAACCTGGACTAGCTCCAGGACAGAAGTCTCTGTCCCTGTGCTACGTGACCTCAGAAGAGCCTCAACACTTTCTGGATCTCAGCTTCCCAGCCTGTATGATGCATTAGGGGGACCCTGCTATGACTTCCCATTGGTCTGTAAAGAGATGATTCATTTTAGAGCCCTGGGTCTGTGCCCAATGCCCCTTTCCAGGTGACTGTTTCAAAACAGAAACCACCCCCTGTGCTCTTCCAGACACAAGGGTCTGACTCAGGAGCGAGGTGGCAGCTCACTCTTGGGGGCAAAATATACAAAAAGTACCTATGACAATAACTTATCCTACAGGGCTGTGACTCATGGTACCAAGCCTGGTATCAGATACATGAGATCATATCAAATAGCCTGGTGGCTACAAGCAAAGACTACAGGCTGGCAGAGCTCTGAGCCTCGGTGTCCCCATTTATAAAGTGGGGCCATGGCATCCCCTCCTGCTCAGTGTTGGTGAGAAAGGGATGCAGTGAAACGGTGTCTGTAGAGAGGTTGGCACGGAGCTGGTACAGAACAAGAGCTCTATACATGAGAGAAATTTCTTATAGAAAAACTATTCTTTTCAAAATTTCTATTGAGCGCTTACCATTTGCTTTTCTAGGCACTGGGGACACAGCAAGGAACAATACAGGCAAAAATCTTTGCCCTCTTGGTGCTGGCTTCTGGTGAGAGGCACAATAAAATACATAAGTACATGTAATAAGGTGACACTTGTTAAAGAGAAAAGCAAACCAGGGAAGGGCAGAGAGAGGAGGGAAGAGTGTGCGTTTAAATAGGGTGGAAAGGAAAGGCCTCACTGAGGAGACATCGTTTGAGTAAAGACCTGAAGGAGGTGAGGGAAGGAGCGATTGAAATAGCTGAGGAAAGAATGTTCCAGGCAGAGGGAACAACCAGTGTAAAGTCCCTGTGCTGAAGATATCTCAGAGAAATAGCAAAGATGCCAATGGGCAGAGTGAGTGAGGGGAAAAGGATTAGATGAGGTCTGGGAGGTAAGCAGAGCCAGCTCAGGTATGGTGAAGACTGTGGCTTTTTTCCCGAGTAGAATGGCAACCACTGAGGATTCTGAGCAGAGGCGGGACTGATTTACAGAAAATATTCTTACTTCCGGCTCTTCTTCCAACACCCCCAGCCTCAAAATCAAGTTGTATCACTCGATAGTGACCAAAGGGACTTCCTGGTGGTCCAGTGGGTAAGGCACTCCCAATGCAGGGGGCCGGGGTTTGATCCCTGGTAAGGGAAATAGATCCCGCATGCATGCTGCAACTAAGACCTGGCTCGGCCAAAATAAATAAAATAAAAAATATTAAAAAAAAATAGTGACCAAAGACCTAAATTTTGGATTAGATGGGCCAAAGTTCAAACCTACACAACGGAGATGTGTGATCTTTTTTTCCCCTTTTTTTGGCCTCTCCAGGCGGCTTGCGGGATCTTAGTTCCCCGTCCAGGGATCGAACCCAGCCCCCCTGCAGTGGAAGCACAGAGTCCTAACCATTGGACTGTCAGAATTCCCTAGATGTGTGATCTTGACTCACCGCTTTGCCTTTCTGTGCCTCTGTTTCCTTGGCGGTGCGATGGGGATGATGATCAACCCTACCTTACAAGATTTTGGGTACAAAGCGGTAAGTACAGCGCCTGGCACAAAGCAAGTATACAAATGTAAATGCTGTTGTAAATAAATAAAAATCCCCATAACAACCCTTTTTACAGATGGGGGAATGGAGGCTCTGAAGAGACAAGTCTGCTGGGAGAGGTCATCCAGGAAGTAAGTGCTGCAGCCAAGCTTTGAAACCAGGCGTTCTAGCTTCAGAGATTAAGACCCTGGTTTTGCCCGTCATTTAACCCTAGGCAAATTCTTTCACTGCTCTGGGCCTCAGTTTCCCAGTTGGTAAAAGTGACTGGCTCTTGTGGCATTGAACACACATTTTTCAAAACAGTAAAGTAATATAATGTATCCTCATTTTACAGGTGAGAAAACTGAGTCTGGGGCTGGGGCAGGGGGTTGGGAGAGGAAGTCACTCGTTCAAGGTAACACAGCTAGGAACTAGCAGTGGCGGGTCTCGAACTCACGCAAGTAGAATTCCCAACTCTTCGAAAGTCCTTCCCGGCGCTGCGTGAAGAATGGGCGCGCTGCCGGACTCGTCGCCGGGGGTTATAGGAAGACTAAACTAGTCACTCGAGGGTGTGGGGACGTAGGGTTAATTGCGAGGGTGCTGCGAGGGGCCCCACTGATAGGGACCACGATCCCGGCGCCCCACACCTAACCTGGACTAGCTCCAGGCGCTCGCGGTTCACCGCGCGAATGGAGAGGGGAGGAGCCAGACAAGGCCCATACCCCTTTACGTCACGTCCGGCGAGGCGGGGCTTCGGGGCCTTCCCCGGGAGTTGTGGGCGGGGGTGGGGGTGGGGGAAAGTATCGGTTAACCCCTGCTTGGCTGGGCTGGCTGGAGCTCCGCGGGCCGGAACCCGCGAGTCGGGGCTCCCCAGCCACACCCCTCGCGGGATTTAAAGGGGCAGGAGGGGCTGGGCCCGGTCGAATCCCGAACCTAGGGAGCGGGCATGAGGCGCTGCCCGTGCCGGGGAAACCTGAGCGAGGCGGAGGCTGGGGCGCTGCCGGGGACAGCCCGCATGGGACTGGCGGCGACGCGAGGGGGGCGGCGGCGGCAGCCGGGGCAGCAACGACCTGGGCCCGGCGCAGGGGGCCCGGCGGGGCGGCCGGAGAGGGGCGGGCCCCGGGCCCGGACCGAGGAGTCCAACCTCCACACCGAGCCCGAGAGGGCCGGCCTCGGGCCTGAGTCGGGGACCGACGGACAGGCTGAGCCTGAAGCAGCTGGCTCCGGGGCGGGGACGGAGCGGCCCAGCCAAAAGACGGAGCCAGGCAGGTCCATCCTCCGGACACATCCAGAAAGGAGCAGCCACTGGTCAGAACTGGAGACAGCCGGGGACTGGACGGAGACTAGGACAGATGGCTTTTGGACTGATCCACACAGGTCTGACCTCCAGTGTCAGCCAGAGAGGGCTAACCTCTGGGCACAGCAAGGGGTTGATGGGCCCTGGGCAGAGCTAGAAATACATGGGTCACAGACCCAGCCAGAGAGGGCCAAGCCCAGGGCTGATAACCTCTGGACCCACCAGAACAGGTCCAGCATCCGGACTCAGCCAGAAGGGGCCTCTCTCTCAACAGAGCCAAATGCTGATGGCTCTCGGAAAGAATTGTACACTGATGGCTCCAGGACACAACCGGATACCAAAGACCCCTGGATAGAGCAGCACACTGATGGCTCCCAGATACAACAGGATACGGAAACAACCTGGAAACAGCTTGACATCGATGGTTTCCCAGCACAACAAGATACTGATGGCTTCTGGCCACAGCCTGGCACTGATGGACCCCAGACACAAGATACTCATGGACCCCAGACAGAGCCTGGGACAGACTGCCTTTTGGGGGAGCCCAACCAAGATGGCTCGTTAGAGGAACCAGAACATGGGGAGTTGGTGACTCACCTGTACTCTCACCAGGAGTGTTGCCCCCTGACCCCTGTGCCCCGCCTCATCATCACTCCTGAAACCCCCGAGCCTGAGGCTCAGCCAGTGGGACCCCCCTCCCAGATTGAAGGGGGCAGTGGAGGCTTCTCCTCTGCCTCCTCTTTCGACGAGTCTGAGGATGACGTGGTGGCCGGGGGTGGAGGTTCCAGCGACCCCGAGGACAGGTCTGGGGTGAGTGGGACCCATCCTGCCCTTGAGCCACATCCCCACAGATCCCGTATCCCCCGCCTCGCCCCCGCCTTTCCTTTGAGAAGTTCTTTAGAACTCCACCAGCAATTTCATCTCCAGGCACCTCTTCCATCCGACAGCAGGGTTACTAACCCCCTCCAGGCAGCCTCTTGCTAATTCTCTTCATTTCCCCTCACCCACTGCCTCCAGTCCTGGGGTCTAAAATGGATGGCTGCTGGCCAACTTCATGGTACCCAGGAATCCCTGAAATTGTGTGAAACTGTGTGTGTATACACATGTTTTTGCAGCAAGGGTCTGTGACTTCTGTTGGATCACAGTCTGTGACCCCAAACTCTAAAGAACACTAGTTCAGGCAGACAGGAAGGGTGCACTTTCTACCGACTTTTCTAAGTCTGGGGCCTGTAGCTGCCTTAAAGGGTCATCAGCCTTCACCACCCCTTAGCTCATTCACTTTTGTAGGGAGTGAGCTCCCAGCTTTTATCAGATTCTCAAAGAGCTGTGTGAAGCCAAAATGCTAAGGGACCCCCAGCCTGGCCAGGGACTCTCCCATTTCCCCATTGCATTGCCCCCCAGCTCCCCAGGGTGCTCCTGCACACTCTTGTTTACATCCTCCACCCTCATCCACAGCTTGGGTGCGGTTCTCTGGGGAATCAGGAAGGCCGTCAGGGCAGGTTCAGGGAGGGAGGGTCAGCGCATAGGCAGGTGTGAGAGCCTCTGGTGGGTCTGCCTGCTGGGTCCTCCCATTGTCCTGGGGCCCCTGGCTGGAATCTGCCCTGAGTCCCCCTCACCGCGCATGCTTCCCTTTAGGAACGTGCTCACACATGTGGCCACAGATATAAGAGGTAGACCTGCCCCAGCCTGCCTGTGCCGGAGCCAAGGCGCTGACCCTCTGGGGCTCTCTGCCATTGCTGTTCCCTCTGCCTACTCCCTCATCTCCTTGGCATCTCAGAGCAGCTGAGCTGGAGTGAATGAAGAAACAAAAATAGCAGCTATCACTCGCTCATGCCCAGCCCTGTGCTAAGCTTTCTTTTTTATTTTATTTTTTTCGGCCACACTCCAAGGCATGCAGGATCTTAGCTCCCCGACCAGGGATCGAACCCACGCCCCCTGCATTGGGAGCACAGAGTCCTCACCACTGGACCTCCGGGGAATTCCCTGTGCTAAGCTCTTTGCTAATATTAACTCATCTTAATCTTCACAGCAGCCCTATGAGGTAGATACTATGATCCCCATTTTATAGATGAAGAAACTGAGGCACAGGACTCATCCAAGGTCACAGACCTTGGAAGGCACAGAGCTGAGATTCAAACCCTTACTGAATACCAGGCACTTTTCCAAGTGCTGTATGTGTGTTAACTCTTTGAATCCTTATAAAAGCACTATAAGATTGGGATTATTATTATCTGCATTTTACAGAGGGGAAACTAAGGCCTAGAGAAGTGAGGTCACTTGCTTGGAGTTGGCCACGTCTGGTCGGAGCTTGGATTCTAACTCAGTGCTGGCTTAGTTGAAAACCCAGTCATTTCCACCCCTGCACTTTGTGGATCTGTCCCTAACTTGCCTTCCTCCCAGGCCTCCCTGTCTCCAGTGTTTCCTCATCCCCTAGAATCTGCCTCCAAAACCCAGCTCTGACTAACTTTTCAACGTTCCCGGCTCCAGAGTCTTCCATGGCTCCCCAGGGCCTGCCTGGTAGCGATCAGGAGTTCAGTCCTGTGTTCACAGCTTCCTGTCTCCAGGCTCCTTTCTACGTTCAGCTTCCCTTTTCCCGTCCTGATCCCTTCTGCTGCTGCAAGGGAGCCGAAGTACACACTGTTCCCTGAAAATGTTGCAGCCATCCTGCCTCCGCTCATTGCTCAAGCTGTTCCCACCACCCAGAATACCCCTCGCTTCCTTCTTGCTTCATTTTGAAATCCCATCTGACCTTAAAGGCCCAGCTACTTTCTCCCCCCTCCCCCACCTTCCTTCCTTCTCACATCCATCCTGTCCTCCTAATCAGACAACAGACAGTCCCAGGGTCCCTAATTTGTGTTTGGCCCCGTGTTGGCTTTGCTGGGAACACAGTAGTGACCCAGACACTGCCCGCATGGAGCTCCCAGGCCGGTGGAGGAGACAGACCCATCACCAGGCAGTGACAGCTCAGAGTGCTCAGGGCTGGGATGGGGGAAGCCCAGAGGGTTGTGGGAATCTAGAGAAGGTGACTGGCCAGACCTGGGGTATCAGAGCGGGCTTCCTGGAGGAGGAGGAGGAGATGTGAGCTGAGGCCATGATGAAGCCATCTGAGAAAGCCCAGATTAACCATCAGATCTAAGAAAAAAGAGAGAGAAGATACTGAACCTGCTTATGATTAAAAAAAAAAAAAAAAAAAGACATTTAATCAACCTCCTTCAACCCAAGCTACATTTTTGGAGCACCTATTGTGTGTCAGGCCATGGCTGGGGACACAGTTGTAACCATGACAACCCCAGTCCCTGCCCTCAAGACTTGTAATCTAGCAGGGCTGTAATGGATAAGCCCAGGGCAGTGGAGTCAGACCAGAGGTAGAACCCCAGCACTATGCTGTGTGATTTAGGCAGGTGACTTCACCCGTCTGAGTCTCTGTTTCCGCCTCTGTAACACAGTCAGCAGTCTTCCTGGGGTTGTGTTTTTAGGATTAAGTAGGTTATGGCACACTGAGCCTTTGTCATTGTGCCTGGAATGTTCCAGGTGCTTAGTAAACAGGAACCTTTATTCATCACCTCCTCTTCACGGCTGGCAGCTGGAGAGGGGAGGGAATAGCCCTTCCTGAATCCTTCAGTCCAACCCCTGCCTGTGTTTGACCTTCCCACCATCCATTAGATGTCTGCTAGGTAGCTGGGCTCTGGTGGATAGGAGAGAACATGGCCTTGACCGCGGGGTGGGGGGAGATGAGCCACATAGCTTTTTTCTCTGGAGAGGACTCATTCTCCCAATCCTTGCTAAGGGCCTGCTGTGTGCTTGGAGCAGAGAAGATACTCGTGTGTGTGCGCGTGTGCACACGTGCGTGTGCGTGCATATGCAAATGCAATGAATCAGGCAGTAACCAGGTCTCAAGAAGCTCTTGCTTGAGTCCACATGATACAACTAAATCCTTGTTTTCTGTTTGCTTCTCTGGTTTTTTGTTGCTCTCTCTCTGTTTTTCTCTGCATCTATGTTTCTTTTTCTTTCTCTGTCATTACTTTGTGTCTCCCATTCTGTCTTTCTATATTTCTTTCTCTTCTAGTAACTCTGTGCCTATCTCTGTGTCAGTTGGAAGAGGTCAGGGTTTGCTATAGTGACAAACAGACCCCAAACTCAGTGACTTGGAACAACAAAGGATTTCTTTTTTTTTTTTTGGCCCCGAGGCTTGCAGGTTCTTAGTTCCCCAACCAGGGATTGAACCGAGGCACTTGGCAGTGAAAGCACGGAGTCCTAACCACTGGACCACCAGGAAATTCCCAACAAAGGATTATTTTCGTTCCTACTGCACACTGACTGTGGGTCAGTGGTGGCTGAGGCGGCCCTGCTCCATGCTGTTTTCTCTCAGCCTCTGTTTCTCTTCCTACAGTCCCCCACCCCTTTCTACACTAGGGAAAAGAACATGGAGAGTCACTCGTTGGCTTTAAGGCTTCCACCCAAAAGTGACACTTCTGCTCACATGTCATTGGCCAAAGCTGAGTTCAAGAGGGCGGGCATATCCCTGGTAGGGGGACAGGCTGGAGCTATTTGGTAAGCAGCTGTCATGACTGCTGCAGTCTCCATCTTTGTCCCTGTCTGTCTTTGTCATCACTTTGTCATCTGTCTCTGTTTCTGTCTCTCTTTGTGGTTCGGCCTCCATTCATCAACTCCTGCCTTTATCATTTTCCCTGGAACCACCTTTTTGATGTATATATGTCGAGGGACGATTTGGGAGTTGCTGGTGACTGCAACACAACCTAGCCTATCTCTGCTCCTTCGAGAAGGACAGAGAGACACAGATACAAAGTGATGACACCGAGACAAATGGACAGAGACTCTTCTCTGCCTTTGCTGAGGCCCCTGGGGAGTTTGTGATTGCACAAGTCAGTGAGCTTTGCTCACCGCAACCAGCTTGGGCCCAGGGATCCCAGGAAGCCCCCCTAAGGACCCCCGGTCCACCTTGGTTCCCTCTCATGGCAGCAGCGCCATCCCCCTCCATCCCCGGCCTTAGCCCTGACCCCACCCTTTCTGCCCCACACAGAACAAACCGTGGAAGAAGCTGAAGACAGTGCTGAAGTATTCGCCCTTCATGGTCTCCTTCCGAAAACACTACCCTTGGGTCCAGCTGTCTGGACACTCTGGTGAGCGCGGGGGGAGAAGGGCGGGTGGGGGACAGGCAGGGCTGGGCAGAGACGCCTGGGCGGGGAAGGAACTGCTGTTTGTACTTTAGTTCCCGCATCTGTAAAATGGGCTTGGTGACAGTCTCCAGCTCATGGGGCTTTTATGGAAAGTGCTTAGGCCCGGGCTGGACCATTCATACATCAGGATGGAGGGCTGTTTCCTGTTATCCCGGTGGCAGGGGGCAAATCTTTGACCATGGGGACAGATGGGCCTGGGCTCAAATCCGAGTTCCGCTCTCTATTTGTGGATGACCCTGGGCAAGTTACTCTCCCTCCCTGGGGCTCAGTGTCCTCATCTCTAGTGTGAGATAATTGTCCCTCCCTTGCAGGGTAAACTAAAGGGTTAAAATCAAAATGTATATTGAGGGCTTCCCTGGTGGTGCAGCGGTTGCGAGTCCGCCTGCCGATGCAGGGGACGCGGGTTCGTGCCCCGGTCCGGGAAGATCCCACATGCCGCGGAGCGGCTGGGCCCGTGAGCCATGGCCGCTGAGCCTGCGCGTCCGGAGCCTGTGCTCCGCAATGGGAGAGGCCACAACAGTGAGAGGCCCACGTACCGCAATGTATATTGAGATTGAGAGACAGACCCCTCATAAATGGCAATTACCAGTCCCTGTCCTCACCCTGTGGCCAGAGCAGAGTAGGCCGCCAATAAACAACAGCTACAATGTTTTTCCCAGGGCCTAGCACAATCTCGTTAGCACATAATAGCACAAGGCCTAGAATCTAGCATTTTTGGTAAAGGGCTAGATAATAGCTATAAGCTACTCAACTCCGTTGTCGCAGCACAAAAGCCGCCATAGTTAATATATAAATTTGTGAGTGTGTCTGTGTTCCAGTAAGCTTTTTTTTACAAAAACAGACTGTGGGCTGGACTAGACCAACTGTATCCACCAGCAAAGGGAGGCAGGAAGGGAACTTATCTGCCTGTTCATCCTTAGAACTGAGTCAGAGAAAGGCAAGGCCCCCCTAAAACTGTAAACACAGGCCTGCCATCTGTATGTATCCTAGTTACTATCGCTGAGTTTCAAAAATACCAAAAATGAAAAACTCAAAACTTAGTGGTGGTTTAAAAAAACAAACAAACAACTTAGTGGAATAAAACAACCATTTGATTACACTCATAAGTTTTGGGTCAGGAATTCAGACAGAGCATGGCAGGGCTGGCTTGTTGCTGCGCCGTGATATCTGGGAATTCAGCTAGAACAACTGGAAGGCTGCAAGCTGGAGACCTTTGGAGGTTCATTCATTCACACACCTGGCAGTTGATGCTGGTTGTTGGCTGGTTCTCAGTTGGGGCTGCCGGCTGGAAAGCCTATATGTGACTTCTATGTGTAGCTGCTTGGGCTTCCTTACAGTATGGTAGCCTCAGAATAATCAGATTTCTTACATGGTAGCTCAGGACTTGAAAGGCAAGTGTCTCTGCCAACAAAGTGGAAGCTGCATCTCCTTTTATGACTTAGATCTGAAGTCACAGTGTTGCTTCTGCCATAAGCCCTCTCAGATTCAAGAGGAAAAGAATTAGATTCCACTTCTTGATGGGAGTGGCAAAATTCTAAAAGAGCATGTGGGACATGAGCTACTGTTGCAGCCATCTTTGGAAAATATAATCTGAAAATACTATCTGCCTCAATAAGAATTTGTAATTCTGATCTACTCTATCTGCATGGCCCACAAAATGCCAGATTTGTAAATTAACAAGGCCCTGATTGTTAGCACTCTGGGACCCAGGCAGAAGCAAATGCAGATCTGCTTGGGAGAGTCATGCTCTTGACTCAGATCTCACAAAAATTCCCATTGCTGATCGAGAGCTCATAATCCAAAATTACAAAACAAATGAGGACACAGTGTGCTGTGAACAGGCCTCTGTTTAAACAAAATGCAGAACTAGGTCCTTCCTTCACCACCTCTGGCCAAGATTTTGAGAACTGCTGGTAGGGAGAGAAGGTATTGCGGAAGGGTCAGGCAAGATGATGGTGGCCAGGACCTGATACCTACAGGAGGTGGGGGAATTCTCTTGCTCATTCAGTTTTTTTTTTATTTTTTTTTGCGGTACGCGGGCCTCTCACTGTTGTGGCCTCTCCCGTTGTGGAGCGCAGGCTCCGAACGTGCAGGCCCAGCGTCCATGGCTCACGGGCCCAGCTGCTCGGTGGCACATGGGATCCTCCCGGACCGGGGCACGAACCCGTGTTCCCTGCATCAGCAGGCGGACTCTCAACCACTGCGCCACCAGGGAAGCCCTTGCTCATTCAGTTTTTGACCCTCTCATTGACTGCTGCTCATAGGGAACTTCCAGGCAGGAGAGGATGGTTGGATTCTAAAGCGTTTCTGTCAGTATGAGCAGCGCAGCCTGGAGCAGCTGATGCGCGACCCACTGCGACCTTTCGTGCCAGCCTACTATGGCATGGTGCAGCAGGATGGCCAGGCCTTCAACCAGATGGAAGATCTCCTGGCAGACTTTGAGAACCCCTCCATCATGGACTGCAAGATGGGCAGCAGGTAGGTTCAGGGGCAGCCATGGGGCAGAGGTGAAGGGTCAGGGGGACATTTTTGAAGATAGCGCCAAGCCAGTCTTCAGCATCCTTTCCTGCCATCCGTGTATGAGAGTTCTGTTCTATCTTCTCATCAACACTTTGTATTACCTGTTTTATTACTTTTAACTATTCTGGTGAATAGTTATGATTTTAATTTCGATTTCTCTGATGACCAAACAACTTGAGCATTGATTGGCCATTTGGATATCCTCTTTGAAAAGTGCCCATTTTTCTACTGGTCTCTCTTTTTCTTTTTATTATAAAGATGTATAATTCTTTATATATTCTGGATACAAGTCCTTTGCTGGAGATACACACACACACACACACACACACACACACACACACACTCCAACTCTCCCATTTCACTCTCTTAACGTCTTTTGATAAACAGAAGTTTTTTTTTAAATTAATTATTTAGTTAGTTTTGGCTGCGTTGGGTCTTTGTTGCTGCACGTGGGCTTTCTCTAGTTGCAGTGAGCTGGGGCTACTCTTTGTTGCGGTTGCAGTGCACGGGCCTCTCATTGCGGTGGCTTCTTTTGCTGCGGAGCACGGGCTCTAGGTGCGCGGGCTTCAGTAGTTGTGGCACTCGGGCTCAGTAGTTGTGGCTCACAGGCTCTAGAGCTCAGGCTCAGTAGTTGTGGTACACAGGATTAGTTGCTCCACGGCATGTGGGATCCTCCTGGACCAGGGATTGAACCCGTGTCCCCTGCACCGGCAGGCAGATTCTTAACCACTGTGCCACCAAGGAAGTCCCGAGAAGGGCTTTTAATTTAGTACAGGTTGTCAATTTTTTTCATTATGGTTAGTAGCTTTGTGTTTAAGAAATCTGCCTACTGTAAGGTCACAAAGATCTTCTCCTATGTTTTCTTCTACAAGCTTTGTTTTAATTATCACATTTAGATCTGCAATCCACCTAGATTTAATTTTTGTATATGGTCTGAGGCAGGGATCAAGGTTCATTCCCCTCTCCCCACCGCTGTATGGATATCCTATTGACCTAGCACCATTTATTGAAAAGACTGCCCTTTCCCCACTGAATTGTGGTGCCTTCTTTTTCATAAATTGGGTGAACGTACGTGTGTGTCTGTTTGTGGACTCTGTTCTGGTCCATTGATCTATTTGTCTATTCTTGTACCACACTGTAGTTTTGTAACATGCCTTGATATCAGAGAGTGTAAGTCCTCCAGCTTTGTTCTTCGTAATTTCCCTTGTTATATCCTCTGTGTCCCAGGACCTACCTGGAGGAGGAGCTGGTGAAGGCGCGAGAACGGCCCCGTCCCCGGAAGGACATGTATGAGAAGATGGTGGCTGTGGACCCTGGGGCCCCAACGCCCGAGGAACATGCCCAGGGTGCAGTCACCAAGCCCCGCTACATGCAGTGGAGGGAGACCGTGAGCTCGACCTCCACCCTGGGTTTCCGGATCGAGGGCATCAAGGTGAGGGCCAGGAGCTGCTAGCCTGTTTGTAGAGGGCTAAGAGCTAGATCTGAGGCAGGGCTTCCCAAGGAACCAGGGTGTCAGAGAAAGCAGGAAAGAAGCAAGATCTGGAGAGAGAGCAGGAGACTGCAGAGGATGGAAAGATGCGCTAGGAGGGTTCCTGCTTCCCTCTTACCCCTGTGTCTATCACAGACCAAGTTTTGTTTACCCATCTGTCTGAAGGTCTCTTGATTCCATCTTCTTTCCCCTCCCCAAGACCAAGACCCTGTCCTAGTCCAGCCGCATCTTCTCCTGACTCAGCTTCCCTGGCCTCCCAGATGCTGGTCTCACCTCCTCTGATCCATCATCCAACACGGCAGCTGGAGGGGCTTTTTCCTCCTTATGGAGAAAAATGTTCTCTTTTCTTCTTTATTTCTTTCTTCAAAAGTTGTTTATTTTATTTATTTATTTTTGGCTGTATTGGGTCTTCGTTGCTGTGCGCGGGCTTTCTCTAGTTGCGGAGAGCGGGGGCTACTTTTCGTTGCGGTATGCGGGATTCTCATTACGGTGGTTTCTCTTGTTGCGGAGCGTGGGCTCTAGAGCACAGGCTCAGTAGTTGTGGCGCACGGGCTTAGTTGCTCTGCGGCATGTGGGATCTTCCTGGACCAGGGCTCGAACCCATGTACCCTGCATTGGCAGGCGGATTCTTAACCACTGTGCCACTAGGGTAGCCCTTTTCTTTCTTTTTTTTGTAAATTAAATCTAATCGTTTGAATAGCTATTCACACAGCTCGAAAGTCAAAATAATATTATAAAAGGGTATATAGGAGAAATCTCTCTCCCAACCCTGTTGCCGTCCTTCCCATTCTGTCCCTCTACCACCCCCTCCTCGTGGGGAACCACTTTATCAGTTTCTTATATTTCTTCCTGTATATACAAACAAATGCAGTTGTATATACTACCTTTTCCTCCCATTTTTAAATTTATTTATTTGGCTGCGCTGGGTCTTAGTTGCAGTATGCAGGATCTTTTTAGTTGCGGCATGTGAACTCCTAGTTGTGGCATGTGGGATCTAGTTCCCTGACCAGGGATTGAATCCGGGCCCCCTGCATTGGGAGTGTGGAGTCTTAGCCACTGGACCACGGGGGAAGTCCCTCCTCCCTTTTTCGTTTTTACAAAAGGTGGCGTAGTCCTGGAGAGTTTCCCATATCATTTCGTAGAGAGATAGGAGATCCTCTTCCTCCCTCCCTCCCTCCCTTCCTTCCTATTCCTTCTATAATAGCTCTTTGTGGATGTGCCACAGTCCCCTATAGATGGCACAGTGACGCACTTTCATTTCTTTGAAAGGGTCCTGTTCTCTCCTGCCACAGGCCCTCTGCACGTGCTGTTTCCTGTGCCAGGAGTACTTTTCCCCTGTTCCCCTGGTTGACTGACTCCCAGTCATTTTCCTGACTCCTTCCAAATTTCACTTCCTCTGGGAAGCCCTCCTTGAGTTCCATCCGACTAGTTCAGGGTCTTTACCTCCTTATAACTCCCTATACTCCATTATTCTTATCTCCCTTTGTGATGATCTTATTCAGTATTTGCATCCCTCATCTGTGCTGTTACCTGTGCTGTTACCTCCATGTTACCATTGCCCACAGGGCACCCGGCACAGCATGGCAGAATGACTCGGGGGCTCTCTGTGCCCCTCGCAGACAAAAAATAACATTAGTCTCTTCTACTGAGTGCTTACTTACTATGTGCCAGGCACTGTGCAGTGTATCCTATACACCCAATCTCTCCTCCTCCTTATACCAGCTTTAGGAGGTAGAGACTAACACAATTCTCATTTTCCAGATGAGGAACTCCAGGCTGAGGCAGGTGAAGTGACTTGCTTAACGCCACCTAGCTAGGAATTAGCAGAGCCATGATTCAAAGCCAGATCCACCCGGCTCCAAAGCCCACCTGGCTAGATTGGCTCAACCAGGGGGTTCAAGGTTAGACTTGAAGGACTGGTTGCTCAGGAGTATGACTTGGGGCTAGGCGGGTGGGCTAGCTTCCCCTGAACAGCAAGTGAGCCTGGAGGTGGGTAGGTGGCCCCTGGAAGTGCCTGAGGCTGCTTGGTGTTGGGCGTGGGAAGGAAAAGGTATGACACCCCTCATCCTTTAGAAAGCCGATGGGACCTGCAACACTAACTTCAAGAAGATGCGGAAACTGGAGGAGGTGACAAAGATGTTGGAGGACTTTGTGGATGGGAACCGCGGAATCCTGGTGAGCGGGACACCTATGCCCCCAAATTTAGCAGCTTAGGACCACCACCATCATTGTTCCTCCCACGTCAACAGTCTCTTGCCTTGGGCCGAGGTTGGCTGACACTGGCTGGCATTGCTCACCGTCAGGCCAGCTGGTGGGAGGGCCCTGCTCTCATGTCTGGTGGCTGCCTTACTGTCTCGGCTCCTGGCTCAGTCCAGCAGACTAGCCTGGGCTTGTTCTCACGGTGGAAGCAGCGGGCCAAGAAAACAAGTGAAAAAGCAAAGCCTATCGGTGGCTAGGCTCAGAATGGCCACCATCATTCTCGCCATGTTCTATTGGCCAAAGCAAGTCATAAGACCAAGACTAGATTACAAGGGAAAGACTCCACCTCTTGGTGAGAGGAGCTGCTAGGAATTGTGGGTATTCATGTAATCTACCAACCACACTCTTTTTTTTTTTAATTTTTATTTATTGTGTTCATTTATTTATTTTTGGACGCATTGGCTCTCCATTGCTGCACATGGGCTTTCTCTAGTTGCAGCGAGCAGGGGCTACTCTTTGTTGTGGTGTGCGGGCTTCTCATTGCGGTGGCTTCACTTGTGGTGGAGCACAGGCTCTAGGAACGTGGGCTTCAGTAGTTGTGGCACACGGGCTCAGTAGTTGTGGCTCACAGGCTCTAGAGCACAGGCTCGGTAGTTGTGGTACACGGGCTTAGTTGCTCCGTGGCATGTGGGATCTTCCCGGACCAGGGCTCGAACCCGTGTCCCCTGCATTGGCAGGCGGATTCTTAACCACTGCGCCACCAGGGAAGTCCCCAACCACAGTCTTGTCTGTGCCACCCTGATGCATCCAACCCCTGCCCCCCTCCACCTCCCATTTCCCCATGGCCCCCTTTACCCCATTCTGGCTGGGGTATGCCTACTCCTTTGGGGGTATGGGATGAGGTCAGATGTCAAGGTGGGTAAGGACCCACAAAGTCCATAAGCTAACCAAGAAATCCTCCGTCTCATGCACAGAAAAAGTACGTGGCACGCCTAGAGGAACTCCGTGAAGCTCTGGAGAACTCCCCCTTCTTCAAGACCCACGAGGTGCGAGCCCCGGCCACCATGGGAACAGAGGGCCCTGTGTGAGGGGGAGTGTCGGGGTCCGGGTGGTGCTCGGCAGAAACCACCAACAAGGTCACAGGCCAAAGCTATAAAAGGAAGCCCCGAGTTCTGGGGTTTGCTTCTTTAGGGTAGGCAGCACGAGGGATTGCAGGGAGGTGGGACAGTTAGGAGCATGGACCCCAGCCAGGTGGCCTTGGGATGAGGCTGGCTCTGCCGCGTGACCCTGGGCATATGACCTACCCTCTCAGGCCTCAGTTTCCTCCTGCCGTGGGGAGGAACAATAGTACCTTCCTTACAGAGCTGCTGAGGTGGGAGATGAGCAAATGCAGAGCGCCGTGAGGAGCACAGAGGGGCTCTCGACTCCTGGCTCTTGTGGTTATTTTAGACCCGTGATGATTTACAGTTCTTGTTACCTGCCTTCCTCCTCTGGTGGCTGTCCCCACTCCCCTTTCCTCTCTCTCCGTTCCGCAGCCTGTGTCTCTTTGGAAACATTCATCTCTCTGAGGCTGTCTCAGAGAGTCTGTGGTGACGTCACTGTGTCTATCTCCAAGTTCTTCCGCCTCCCCGCTCAAGCCCCTCTCTCCTCTTTTTCCTGATATCACTGACTTCTGAAAGAGCACCGATCTGGGCGTCAGGCCAGCCTGTGTTCGAATCCCAGCCACCTGAGCCTGGGCAGCAGCTCCGCAGGCCTGTCTCCTGACCTGTAGGACAGGGTAACGGTAGCACCTGCCGCATGGGTGTAACGAAGGTTAAGTGGGTTAATATAGTTAAAGCCCAGCCCATAAGAACCCTGCAGTATGTGCCAGCTTTTATGGTCACGTTTGTTATCACCAAACATCACCCTCATCACCCTTGTTACTGCCTTTGAGCTTTACACGCAAGTCACAAAGAGGAGGCCTGGGCCCCACCTCTTATGTCCTCAGGTTTGGTTTCACCTGCCCGGTGACTAAACATTTAAAAAAATTAGTTGCCAACATTGAAAACATGATAAAGATGTAGAGTTCACACCAAAATCGGGATTTCCAGTTTCTCTTGGCACCACGAGAGACACGGTAACCCTGGGCCGCTCGCCACATGCCAACAGCCATCCAGAGCTGGGCAGCGTCTGCCTCTTCTGACAGCCGCCTGCTTGCCTGCCCAGTCATCCGGGTTCTCTGGGAGCACTGGTGTCTGAAACCCGGCTAGAAAAAGGGAGAGGCTTGCAAACCTGGCGTTAGATGAAGGGAAGGAATGTATTTCTAACTAAAAAAGAAAAAACAACCCAGTATCTCCGGAGGGCTGTGTGGCCAGCTCCACGAGGCAGCTTGTGAGCTGTGGAACGTGGAACGCTGCAGTGACCCCAGGAGGTGGGGCAGTTACCATCACCCCCATTCTACAGATGAGGAAACTGAGCTGGACAAAGGAAGCCACTTGCCTGGCGTCACCAGCAGCAATCCGCTGGGGCTGAGTGGTTGCTGCCCCTTCCCGCGGGGAGGCATTATCCACTCCCTCAGTCCCCGCCAGGCCCCTCTGACGGCTTCAGGATCCTGCGGGCATTTGAGTTTGTACCCCAGCTTGAAAAAGGATAACAGTTAACACTGTTTTGCATTTGTTTATACGGGCAACTCTTCTAAGAGCTTTCTGTGGATTAATTCACACATATAACATGCACAGCAACCTTTGAGGTAAACGGTACTCTTATTCCGTTATTCCCACTTTGTACATGAGGACACAGAGATAAGGAGAAGTTAAGTCCCCTGCCCAAGGCCACACAGCCGTAAGTGGCAGAGCTAGGGTTTGAACCCAGGCAGCCTGGCTCCAAAGTTCATGCCGTCAGCCACCCTGCCCAGCAGTCTGTGGGGCCAAGACCTTGGCCAGTGCCTGCCCCTCCCTCTAACCTCCTGCCTCTCCCTCTGCAGGTGGTAGGCAGCTCCCTCCTCTTTGTGCATGACTACACCGGCCTGGCCAAGGTCTGGATGATCGACTTTGGCAAGACAGTGGCCCTGCCTGACCACCAGACGCTCAGCCACCGGCTGCCCTGGGCCGAGGGCAACCGCGAGGACGGCTACCTCTGGGGCCTGGACAACGTGATTCACCTCCTCCAGGGCCTGGCCTATAGCTGACCTGCTCGCCCACCATCACGTTTATTTATTGGATGGTGCCCGTGTGGCCGGAGGGGCCCCGAGATGCATGGGATGGGAAAGGTTCCACTGCACACCACGCAGGACCAGTGCAGAAGATGCAAAGGGCCTTGGTGATCAGGTGGCACCGCACCCACGGGGGCGGGGAGGTTGTTAAGAGCCCGAGAGGTGCGTGCCCTGGCTGGGTCCTGCGGTGAGTCAGAACCAGACTGGGTCCCCTGACCAGCCAGGAAGGCTTCTGAGGGGCTGCAGAGGCCACAACTAAACCACACGCCCTGAGAGAACACAGTGCATGTACTGCAGGGCACGGGCGTGACCTCAGGCCTCTCACCACATGGATGACTGTAACCTCGGCCTCCTCGTCAGCCCCTCGCTCTATGAGCTGGCCCCTCGCAGGCCCGAGAACCAGACCTCATTTGTGAGCAAATGTAGCAGCCCTTGGTTGGCCTGCCCGGGAGAGTTATAGCCCAGTCTCTTCATCTGGGGTCCCTCCAAGTGCTGACAGAGGCTTTGAGGGTGTGGCACCCTGGGACTGGCTTGAGAGCTGCCACCGCCGGGCAGGGCCCAGTTCACCCTGTCCTACCCGCGCTTGGCCCCATGGGCTCCTGCCCTGCTCCTGGGAGAACTCTGCTGACCCCCCTGCAGACTGAAACCACAGCTGTGTCCCATGCCTGCACTGTGACCAGCACAACCTTGTTTCTCAGGCCTCAGCCTCGGGACGTCCTCCTTCTGCCCTTTACCCTTTTCTGTCTCCTCCCTCCTAGCGGACTGTGGCGGCAGGAAGGGCATTCAGAAGGAAAAGGGAAAAGCAGGCTTGGGAACCAGCTGCCTTCCTCGGGAGGGCCCCCATCCCTGGCCTCTGCTGTGAAGAGGCCCCGCTTGGGCCTGTGGTGCAGGGTAGGTGGGCCTGCAGCCTGGTCCAAACCAAAGACCCCAGCACTCTGAGGTGTGGGTGGTGCCCCTCTGTCCTCCTCCTGCTCCTAACTTTGGGTTCCTGGCCTACAAGGCTGGGCTTGGGGAGGACAGGTGCCCCCGCTCTCCCTTAGCCAAAGCTCTAACGTGGTCTTCCGGCTGACGTGTGCTCCTTTTCTACTGACCATCTTTATACTTATTTATATGAGAGGTAGTTGTTAAGACGGGGCAGCGCTGGGGAACAGGAGGCAAAACTGCTTCACTGCCTTCCCATGACGACACCCCAATAAACAGCACATTTACAGTCACCTTTGTCTTTTGCATCTGGGGTCTGTGGGCTCAAAGCTCGTAATTGGAGCAGTAGCGCTGGGTGGGGTGATGGGATAGTGATTGGTCTGGGGTAGAGGCAGGCTCAGAGTGGGCGGGTTCATTCATCCGCTTCACCGAGTTGCTACTCTTGTGCCTGGCTGTGTGCAGGGGACACAGGAGTGACCAAGACAACTCCAAGCCCTGTCCTCCAGGGCTCCCAGGACAGTGCACCAGATATAGTGCCACCCAGGGTGGCATGGGGGACACAGCAGTGACCAAGACAGATCTGTTCCTCCCCTTTCGGAATGGATGCAATAGGTATTCGTTAAATGCTCTCTCTCGTTCCCCGTCCCCCCTCCCCCATCTGCCTGGTTTGAATCCCGGCCCTGCCGCTTGCCAGCCATGTGACCTTAGGCAGTGACTGCGCTTCTTCAGGCCTCAGTCTCTCCGTCTGTCAAACAGAGAGGATCTAGTACCTTCCTTACAGGGTTGGAGGATTTGATGAGTTAACGGGGGTAAAGGGGTTGCCACAAATAACTAGTCTTAGAGGCTTTTGCTTTTGTTTTTAAATCAGAACACACAGGTGGAGGAGGTGCTCAGCCAGAGGGAGTCTTCCCAGAGGAAGTGACAAGGAGCCAGGGTAGAGCAGTTCCAGAACTGTCTGTGGCACAGGGCTGGGGGGTGGGGGAGACAGGACACCTAGGCACCTGAGAGGCCACTATGCCTGGCTGGTGGCAGAAAGCGTGAGGAAGAACAGCCTGGGGTAAGGGAGGTGACCTGGGGCGGGGTGAGTTTAGTCCCTGCCCTGCAAGAAGTATGCCGCGCTGCGCTGCGTGGCATGCAGGGTCTCAAGTTCCCCCCGACCAGGGATCGAACTGTACCCCCTGCGGTGGAAGCCAGGGAAGTCCCTGGTTTGCGTTTTAAAAGGCTTCCCTGGCTCCACATGGACAGACACTGGGAAGCAGCAAGGGGTCCAGAGAGACGGCGGGCAGCAGCCAGAAACAGGTGGCTGCAACACCGAGGTGGGGTGGACAAGCCCTGGGGTCTGAGCGGTTGCCGGTCTCTCCCTTGCAGAGAAGGAGCTTGTCTGTGGGGCTCCTGGCTATAACCCCAGCCCAGAGTAGGTGCTCAATACTGGGGGACGGGCTTGGGGGAGCTGAGGCCCAGGATTGGGACTGGATGGAGTCGGGGGGGACCCTGCATGAAAGATCTCTGGTTGGAGGTCCTCAGAGATCCAGCCCAGGCCCCCAGGCTGTCGTACAGAGGAGAAGATGGGGCACTCTGTGAATGGTAACACAGCTGAGCTGTGGCTGCGCCCCGTCACTCCGGCTCGGGGCTGCAGCAGGCTAGTGGCCGGAGTCCTGTGGTCGGAGGAGCAGGGCCTGGCCGCAGAGGCCGGCCCGCACCCCACCGACGGGCACCACGTACTCCCGGCCATCGGCGGCCCGAGAGGGCGAGAAGTCCGTCAGCTGCAGGTTGCTGTCCCGGACTTGGTCGTAGTCCCACAGCTGGTAGTGCCAACTCTTGCCCTGCTTGGCGAGAAGGTAGACGGCTCCTGGGGAGCCTTCCTCTGGCAGGGATGGTGGCTGGCGGGGCGTGCCGGGTGCTGGGTGGAACAGGCCTGGCAGCTCAGGGTCCTCCTCGTAGCCGAGGCTGGGCATACCCTGCACACCCAGCAGGACCCCTGGGAGGAGAGAGGGAGGCTGTGAGTGGGAGCTGAGCCCTGACGAGGGGCGGGGGCTCCCTGAGTCCCACCACAGCCCTCCAGGGTAGGTGCTACCTCCATCCCCACACTGTCAGAGAGGTCAGCACGGGCCAGCAGGCAGACAGCTGGGCTGGGATTTAGACCCATGGTGTTGGGCTCTAGAGCTGCAGGCATTTTAAGTCCGGCCTCCAACAGCCTGTCAGCACAGGGAGGTGCCGAGGCGGCACTGAACAGTGCAAACATCGTCAGCTAGTTGTCACCAGCTGTCCGGAAGAGCACTGCTCAGAGAGGCACGCACACAAGGGAGCCTCCGTCCAGGCCACCTGACGTGCAACTCTGGCCTCTCAGGCAGGTGCAAAGACGAGGATGCTGACTGTAGCTAACACTTACCAAGACACGTAACATACCAGGCACCATTCACAGAGTTACGTCCTCTGCCTAAGATGTGGGCGCTACTTTTGCCTTGATCTCCAGATATAGGGCAATGGAGGCCCAGAGTCACAGAGCCTGGAAGTGGCTGGACCAAGTCTGCAGCCCAGACTGTCTGATCCTTGTCTGCGCTCTGAGTTTCTGTTTGTGGAAAACCCTGATTGGCGGACACTGAAGTACCTGTTGCTGGCCAGGTCCCTGCTAAGTACCCTGTAGGGACAGGGATGGCCCAATCCTGGTTCCTGCCTTGGGTAGTGGGGAGGTGCCAGTGCAAGGGTAAGAATGTGAGGAGGGGAGACGGGGCTGGGGAGATCCAGGGTGAGGGCACAGGGCATGGGAGGGGGGACCCACCTGCACTCACTGCCCAGTGGGCCTTGTGGCCCTTCCTCTGACACGGCTCGTGGTTGAAGTCCTCGTCATACCTGGCACTGGGGTTAAGGCCAAAGCTGTGGTGTGGCTGTGGGACCCACCCGTCTCCACCCCTGCCCTGCTGCTCCCTTCCTGACCCTGGGATACGGGATAAGCAGGGGATGTCCGGCGACAAGGTGCTGCAGGACGTGGTCTCTGTTGGGACCACCCAGGCCGCCGTAGAGCACCTCTGCCTGGCAGCCCAGTGCCTCTTGGGCCAGCCTGCCCATGTCAGTCACTGCAGGGACAGAGCAGACACAGAAAGAGCGATCGCTGTGTGCCTGGCACCATGCCAAAGGCTTTCGGGAATCAACACCTATAACTTTCGCCTTGACCATCACCTCTTTGAACAAATGCAGAAAATGAGGGACAGAGAGGGTCAGCTGCTTGTCCATGGCCACACAGTAGAAAATGGCAGAGCTGGGATGGAAACCCCAGGTGGCCTGGCTCCAGAGTCCACCCTGTGACACTCTGCTCTACTGTGGGAGGACAAGGGCCCAAAGAATGGAACAAAGCCCCCTTATGTGCCCGGTGTGTCCTAGCCAAGCTCTCCAGTCCCCTCCTGCAGAACACCTGGCTTGAATCCCTTCCACACCCAACCTACCTGAGAACATCTCCCCCTGGGCCGTGTAACCTCTCTCCATGGCCACCTGCACCAGTCTCTCCAGGGGGGTGCCGCTGAGGGGTGCCAGGAGAGTGCCTGCCATCCACAAGGCCACCAGCCCGCACCTGGGGAGACACAGGCCCAGCCCCCCAACCCCTAACTCGTGTCTTTCCTGGGCCCCCTCTCGCCTGGAAACTGGAGTGTGGGGAACAGGTTTGCCGCCCTAGGGGAATTCCCTTCTCCTCCCCCAGGCCAAGTGGGGAGACCTGACTCCCCCTCCTGGGACAGAGGCTGGCCAAAGCCTGAACCAGGGCTGGAGGGCTGGGGGTGTGGGTGGGAGGGTAGGGAGAGATGTCACCTGGGCTTCTAGGAGGAGCAGGTGCCAAGGTGGAGTCAGAGATAATGGACCAGGTTCGTTTGTTCACTTGCTTATTCGTTCCAACTGTTTACTGCGTGTGCACCCAGGACCCTCACGTGGTAGGTTCCCCCTCTCCCTCCCCTCCTCAGCCTCCTCCTTCTCCCCAGGCTGCCTGGCGTGAACCCACTCTTCCCACACTCCTGGGTCAATCCTCACAAAGCCTGGCGAGGGCAGAGGCTCAGAACTCACGGCCGGCCAAGGGGTTGGGGTCCCGGATTAGGGCACGTACTGAGGGCCTTCTTGGATGAGGGAGGGCAGGTCAGCACAGAAGAGGATCCACTGCAGGTCACTTCTGAAACTGAATGACAGTCGCATTCAGGTCACGCGGCAACCAGCTCCTAGGGTCCCCCCATCGAGGGCTGGCTGGGAGTGGGGTGTCAGGGATGGTGAAGGGGAGGAGCATGGGCTCAGCTGTCCTGAGGCCCGAGGGCCGCTCTTGGCTGGGTCCGACTTCCTTCATCCCTGTTGAGACTCCTCCCCTCCCCAGCCTCAGTTTCCTCATCTGCTCAGTGGGAATCATCCTTCTGCCTGCTGCTCCCTGCTCTTCCTCTCAGTTACTGAAGGGGCAAAGAGCAGATGTGCAAAAGCTTTGCAACTAGGAGCCAGAGGGATTAAATTATTAGAAGGGGTGTCTCTACACCATGGATGAAAAAATTAATCGATAGTCAATCTAAGAAAGAAAGAGAAAATTTTATTCGAGCCAACCTGAGGGTTATAACCTGGGAGAGTCTCTCAGAATGCTCTGAGGACTGTTCCGCCTGTGAGAGATCAAAACACAGTTATATATGTTTTTTTGAGACAAAGGGTTGGTTATATGTCAAATGACATATTATTGACAGTTTACTCAATCCAGATCTACAAGTACAAAGCAAGTTATGGGTCATGGGTCATTGCGATCCCTTAACAAAGTTAAGAAGGAAAGCCGTCTCCTAAGGAGTTGTGACCCTTGATGAGATCAAGAAGAAATGTTATCCCCTAAGGAGGTCTGGTTAATGCAAACGCACAATACACGCTAAATGGGAGGGAGGAGGCCCCAGTGGGCAAAGAAAAATTTCATGTTTAAAATTCTCTTGTCTTGCCATAAAATATGAATTTTATTTTATCAATACCCAAACTCTGAATGTTTTTCCCCTCTCAAACCTGTTTTTCAGGCAGTTAGATAAGGTGGGAATCCCTTCCACTCAGCCTTGAGCAAAACCAGGTAACAACTGCTCCAGGCCTAAGACATCACCTTGATAGACTCCTCACAGGCTTCACCAGCCCCATTCTTGGGGAGGCCACTCAGAATATTTTGGTGATCCCAGCCCCTCCCCCCTCTCCCCCACCAGGGCTCAGGAGGTGCCGGGCAATGTGCTTATATTTCTATCCCAAAGCCAGTGAAAGAGTAAGGTTGAGGGGGGCAACTTCCTGATGAAAGGAGATGATTATCCGCACAGTGGTTCAAAGCAGGGAGCCCCAGTGCCATGCCCCACCGTGGCTAAGTGACTTCACCTCTATGAGCCTCAGTTTCCTCATGTGGAAAATGGGATAATAATAGTTCCTATCTTGCAGGGGGAGGGATAAATTAGGAGTCTGGAATTAACAGGTGCACACTACTGTCTATAAAATAAGATCTACTGGACAACAAGGATCTACTGTATAGCACAGGGAACTATATAGTCAATATTTTGTAATAACCTATGAGGGAAAAGAATCTGAAAAAGAATATATACAGACGTATATATGTATGTTTTTACATATATATATATATCTGAATCACTGTGCTGTACACCTGAAACTAACATGACATTGTAAATCGATTATACTTCAATTAAAAAAAAAACAGTTCCTGTCTCATGGAATTGCTGAGGTTAAATTAATAAGTAAAAACGCTTAGAACAGCACCTGGCATACAACAGGTAGTTGTTACTTGCATTAAATTTGCCTCATTATGGGGGAATTCCCCAGCGGTCCAGTGGTTAGGACTCTGCACTTCCATTGCAAGGGGCACGGGTTCAATCTCTGGTCAGGGAATTAAGATCCTGCAAGCTGTGCAGCACAGCCAAAACAAAAAACAAAAAATTTGCCTCACTATGGTTGGGGCGTTTAGTGCAGATTATAAACTTGTCTAGAGAGCTGGAAGTTTCTTCGGTGAGTCTGGGCAGGTCACTTGTCTCTCTTCCCTTCAGCCCTGGCCCAAGTCTAGCCCCCTCCCCTCCTGCCTGATCTCCTGGTGCTCCAGCTTCCTCCTGGGCCCCAAGACTCCAATCTCACCACTCTACTCCTCGAAGGCAGTCTCTCTCCCTCCCTGGAAGGGCACAGATCCATTCCACAGCTCCCCAGCGCCCTCAGGACAGTCCACCTTCCTTCACACGCCTGCCCCCCCATGCCCTGTGTGGTCTGCTCCTGCCCACCTGGGAAACCCCACATGTGCCACCTCCTCTGTCCCAATAAAGAAATATTTGCAGGTCCTTGAAAAGAACATCTTTTCATGTCACTCTGGGCCTGGGCACAAGCTGTTTACTCTCCTCATCACGTGCCCTGGCATAACTTGCTCCACAGCACGCAGGGATCCCCTCCTTCAGGCAGGCCCCACTGACCCACCAGCCTCGGTCGGGCACTCCCTCTGGGCTCCCTCCTCACGGCTCTGACCACTCTGGGCTGTCACTGGTGGAGGGAGGGATCTGTCTCTCCCACTGGACGACGTGCTCTTGTGAGGGCAGCTTTCCTCATTGCTGAAGACACACCGCCACTGAAGAGGTCTAAGGAAGGGGGCTGAGGCAGTCAGACTGTTTGACCTTGAGGAAATGGGAAACCCCAAGAGGAGATGGCAGCAGTGATCTGGGGACAAGTGGTTGGGTGAGACCCTGGGTGGGTGGGTGGGAAGGGGCATGGGGACCCTACCGGTTCTTGCGCAGCTTCAGGAGCCTCTTCACGTCCTCTCTGCTCCTGGGGACTGGGCCGGCCCTCTCCAAGGCCTCCTTCAGGAGCTGGCTCTTCTCCAAGCCGAAGACGTGAGGGGGAGAAAACCTGGTGGTAGGGGGTGGAGGCGGCAGTGGGGGCGGTGGGGGAATAGGGGTCTGGAGACTTGAGGGAGAGGGTGGAAAAGCTAATTCCGGGAGGTTTGGGGGTAGGGGAGGAGGTGGAATTATGGGGGCCTGGGATGCAGGGGTTTGAGGAGGAGGAATTGGTGGCTCTAAAGAAGGAGAGCATGGAGAAATCATTTTGGGGTCTGTGACTTGGGTTGGAAGATGGAGAATGAGAGAGGGAAGGATCCTCCAAACTGTGCTGGTCGCAGGGTTGGAGATTTTGAAGGTTTTAGAACTGAGTTCCAGATTTTGGGGCCTGAGCAGTGGGACTGAAAACACCAGGGCTAAAATCTGGAACCTTGGGAGCTGGGATTGAGGCTGACTTAAACCACAAGGAATCTGAGGGTTAACGGGGTCCTTTAATGTGCAACCAGATTTGTGGTATAAGTTGGGATGCAGGGCTCAAGGAGTGACACTTAGTAGGAGTTAACTTCTTATCCCTGGTTAGAATTGGAAACCTGGTGTTCAATTTCAGGACATGAAAGCGCAGACCTGGGACGAGGCACCAAACGCGTCGGATTTACGGCCCCAGTGCTAAAGACTTGGGGAATTTAGAATAGATCGCCCCTTCGCATCCCAGACCCGAGTTTGGAACCTTAGAGCTGACCTTTGAGTCAGAGGTCAAGAGGTCAAAAGGACACCTGGGCAGGGAAAACAGCCTAGTTGTGGAGAAAGTCCTGAAATCAGAGCGCAACAGGAAGAGTCTTGTGGGTAGGGGAAGGCTCATAGATCGGAGGTCGTGGGGAGCCGCGATGCCGCTGGGATAGGGTACGGATTCGGGAAGTAAGACGCGCCTCCCCTTCCAGCAAAATGGCGGCCGCAGCGCACAACCGCTCCCAAACCCGGAGGTAAAACTCACAACTCGTGTCCGCCCCTTTAACAATCACGTGACAGAAAACGCGTAGCAGCTGGGGAGAGGTGGGGCTTCCTAAGAAAGGCCTCCGAAGAGACGGCCGCAAGAACCGCGTTCCGATTGGCAAGAAGCACGAAGAGGGGGCGCGGCCTTCACTGATTGGTCCGTAGCCCCGTGTGCCGCAAAAGGAGGAGGGCTTGCAGGCGGTGGGCGGAGTTTTCCTGCCGAGGCGGGAACCCAAGTGTCGTTTTGATTGGCAAAATCTTGACCCAGGACTCTGATTGGCCAAGCTACCAGGTTTCCGCGCAGGGATTGGCTTGTAGAAAAACAAAGGCGGGACCAGGAGAGGAAGTTTTGTGGTCGGCGCTCAGCAACGTAGCAGAAGCCACTTGCGGGAGGTGAGAATCTTTCGGTGAGTATCCTTGGGCGCAGGCGGCCATGGGCGCCTGGCGGGTGGAGGGCTTGGCGCCCGGGTCTTCCCGCGCCTCGTGTTGGGGAATTCTTTTCCTGTTGCTCGAGGCCAGGGCTCTACAAAGTCGTCCCTCCCTCCTTAACTGCCTCTACATCCGGGCTTTTTCTCCTGGACCGCCTTTGAGGTCGTGGGCCAGTGGGAATCGCCACCTAGGACACTCGCGTAGAGCATCCTGGGACTCGTAGTAAACCTCACGAGATTTCCCTCACCACGCGGGGAAGAGAAGCGGTGTCCTGTGTTTGCTTTGTTTTCCGAGCTGTTCTTCCCTCTTCCCGTCTCTCTCCTTTACCTGACTTCCTCTTGAAAGGAAGATCCCTAAACAGCCCGCGTTGGGACGAAGGATTTGCAGAAACCCAGGGCTGAGTGGGACTTTTTAATTCTTTCAGCCCTACCTCAGCAACTCACTCCATGGCAGTTCCCGAGACCCGCCCCAACCACACTATTTATATCAACAATCTCAACGAGAAGATCAAGAAGGATGGTGAGTTCTTGGGATAGTCCGGACTCCAGGCTATCCCGCAAGAGCCGGCTCCCTCTTCTGTCCCCAGCATCCATGTCTCTTCCTCAGCCTTGTCCACTCAAACTGTTAGAGTTAACCCCTCGGCCTTTGCACATGCTGCTTCCTCTGCCTTTAACATTTCCTCAGTTCATCTTACGCTCTGCCCATTAACCTGGTCACTTACTCGTGCTTCAAGGTTTCACCTCACAGGACCTCCTCCAGGATGCCTTCCCCCTCCCTTTTGCACCCACGTGCCTGCCTCTGACTTCCTATAACCCTGGACATCCCCCTTCAAGCCTTGATTGTTCTGGGCTGTCATGGGACTGTCCCTTTCCTGGCCTGTGAGTTACAGGAGGGTAAGAACTGCAACTGTCTTGGTCAGTGATTAGCCCACAATGAAATGTTTCATTTCAAAATGAAAATGAAATGAACAATAATGATGGCTAACACTCGGTACCAGGTGCTGACGTAAATACAAATCTTGGTTACTTTTAACTTTCACAGCAACCCTGCAGGAAGGACCTATTCTTCCCATTTCTCGGATTAGGAAACTGAGACTCAGGGGTGATATGATTTGCCCAGGGTCACACAGCACTGAAAAGTGGTTGACGCCACCAGTATGGAATTCTGCTTAAGAACTCAATTCTTGACATCAGACATACTTTTCCATTTTCTTGAGCAAGCTACCACTTTTTGTTGACACTGATTTTCTATATAGGAAGACTGGGCAAAGTCATATCTTCTCTGTGTGGGTGTTATGGGGATTATATTAGATAAACTTCCATTCAGCTTCTTTTTATGGTGCTCAGCGGTTAGTAAGTGTTGGATAAGTGTTAGCTCTTATTATTGCCTCAAGAAAATTATTAGGAGAACCAAAGGAGCTCGCTGGGATTAAGTTTGACGTTACCAATAAAGTTGCTGTTGAAGGTGATAAAACGAGCCCCGTAAATCCCTCATATACTTTTAGAACGTTGTGCCCAGCCAGTGCTTTGTGGAGCTGGGGACACACTGGTGACTGAGACAGTCCTGGTCCTAGCTTCATGGAGCCACAGTCCAATAAGGATGACAGACCTGCTACCAGACAGTGATATCCCAGAGTAGCTAGGGCCATGATTGGGGAAGCACAGGCAGAGTTGTCAGGGTTGAGATGGGGCACCTAGAAAGAGGTATTCATTCAGTTTCATAGAAAAGGAGACATTTTGGAAAAGCCTGACAGGTAGAAGAAGCAGTATTTATGTTATTATTTATGTTATGATGTGGGGGAAGAGAGTTCTTAACCTGGACCAGCACATGCAAATATCCAGGGGCAAAAGAGAGCCCAGGGCATTCTGGGAACTACATGTACTATAGTTTTGTGTGTCTGAGACTTAGAGGCCTATGACTCATGGAGAACGGTGCACTCTGGCTCATGGGGCCTTGTGGGCTGGGTGAGGTGTTGGACTTTGTCCTGAGGGCTTTGGGGAGCCAGGCAAGGGATGCAATTAATTGTGAAAGATCTTTCCAGCTGTGGAGGGTGAACTTGAGGGGGCAAGAAAGGAGACTGGGGAGAGGCCCAGAGTCCAGCGGAATGACTAAAGCCCAAACTGGGTTCATGGGGATGGGGAGTGGAGACAAAGCCCAGAAATGTCATCAGAATTTTTGGCTATTTGCTTCCCGCTTTGCCCTGCCCCGCCTTTTCTTTCCTCTCCTCTATTTCTTTGACCAAACATCTTAAGCTCAGATACCTTCTTTGCATAAGACTGGTACCCTTTTCTTGCTGTCAGGTGTGGCAGTTTGCTAGTGAGATATGGTGGTACTGGGTTCGGATGGGCTTGGTTCCTTGTCCCTGTCCTGGTCCTGGCTCTTCAGGGTCTTCCCAGCACCCTTGGGACACTCCTCCTGGGCCAGTGACAGATCCTCTGAGAGCTTCTATCCATGTTAGTAAAATTGAGACAGTTATAACTGCTGCTTCATGGAGTAGTTGTAAGAATTTAGTGAAGTTATTTCCATAAATCATTTAATGGTACCTTTATTCATGCAAATGCTTTTGGAGGTTTGTGTGCTGGTGACCATACTGCTCATGGGGATAAGGTGATAAATAAGAAGGCTTGTAGCTCTTCAGAAGGAGAGCTAAACAACAAGTAAACAAACATGATGTCAAGAGGTGGGAAATGCCATGAAGGAAGAGCAGGTAGGGTCCCAGGAGTGGGGGAGAGTGACATGAGAGGGCACTTACTCACACAGGGTGGTCAGGGAGTGCCTCAGGTGGCAGCATATCTGCTGAGCCCTGGTTGAATGGAAGGAGGCCATACACATCAGAAGGATGCTCCTAGTAGAGGGAGCAGCCAGTGCAAAGGTCCTGAGGCAGAGTTGCTGTGATGGGCCTGAGAAAGGGCAGGAAAGCCAGTGTGGCTGGAGCTACAGGAGTGAAGGTGGAGTGTGGGGAGAGATGAGGTGGTAGAAGTCAGCCTGGGCCACATCAGGGGCGTGTGTCAAGGTGCTGGAGACAATGAGAAGAAGTGCTCGCATTTATCGAGCGTTTACCGTGTGTCCTGTGTATGTGTGACTCACGTTCCTCGTACAGCGACGTTGTGGGGTAGGTACTGTTACTGTCGATCTCTTCCAGAGGAGTGCACGCGACCACTTGAGGTTCTAGGCTGCTGCTGGTATTGCTCTGTACTCGTTGTCAGTGGACTGATGGTTTCCCTCCTGGGCTGCGTCTTCTCTGCAAAGGGGAGCTCGAGACGCAGGACATGATACCAAGGCCTCCAGTCACCTATGGGTCTTTCCTCCCCCCACCGCAGAGCTGAAGAAGTCCCTGTACGCTATCTTCTCCCAGTTTGGCCAGATCCTGGATATCCTGGTATCACGAAGCCTGAAGATGAGGGGCCAGGCCTTTGTCATCTTCAAGGAGGTCAGCAGCGCCACCAATGCCCTGCGCTCCATGCAGGGTTTCCCCTTCTACGACAAGCCCATGGTGAGCACTGGGTGTGGAGGGTGTGGGTGTATGCCCGTGCAAGGCTGTTGCAGGCTGGATGGGTCTGGACTTATGTCACCTGTAGTCCAGACCATTGAGGACGGGAGTTTCTCTTGCTAGTCCTCAGCATCCACTGTTCACTGCACTGGGGCTGTGGAAACACCGTGATCAAGGGAAGGCCCAGCTCTGCCCTCTCGGGCCCACAGTGCAGTTGGAGAGACACGCCTGCCTCCAGATGGCGATGACCCGGAGGGGTCGGGGCTGGGACCGGGCAAGTGCACAGAGCTGGGGGAGCTTAGGCGCGGCCTCTCACCCACTCTGGGAGTTTGCCGGGAAGCCTTTATGGATGAGTAAGACTTGGAGAAGAGTCGCTGGGGGAGGAGAGGGAGAAAGACAGTGGACTAAGGCCTGGAGATAACCAAGAGCACGTGTAGTTGAGGAAGTGAGTCAAGTTCCCTTAGCTGGAGTGAAGGGTGGGATGTGGTGGGAGGGACTGGCCTGGAGAGCCAGTCAGAAGTCAGGCTAAGGAGCTGGAGTTGGTCCTGAAAGTGGACTTGATTCCGAGGGTGCTGGGGAAGCAAGGGAAGCTTTTTGGGGACTGCCTGTGGCTGTTGGGTAGGGGGTTAGGAGGGAGATGGGGTTCCGTTGTGAAGGTGAGGCTGGGTTGGCTCCCAGGTGGTGGGGTTGGGCCAGGACCAGGGCAGGGGCCGTGGGATGGGAAGAAGTGGGTTACGGATGTTCAGGAGGCCAAGTGGGCAGCCGTGGGGACTGCCGTCCAGGAGGTGAGGAGTGGCTTAAAGTCCCTGCCCTGAACTAGAATTCCTGCCGTTATCAGTGGGAGATGTTTTTGGTTCTTCGGGCTTTTTCCTTTGTTCCTCAGTCAGTTTTCCAGTTTCACCTGATTGTAATATGCTTCCCTGAACCAGTTCCCTTGGGGAGGTGAGAGAAGTGTCAGTGCCTGCAGGTCCCAGGCAGGTCACTTCATGTGGAAGACACTGGCCCCGGGTTTAGTGGGGCCGCCTGGAGCCCTCACCTCCTGGAGTGCACTGCTTGTCATCGCCTCTGGCTATGTGAGCGCACAGTTGCCACATCTTCCGTTGCTTCTCTGGAGCGGCCAGGAATTCACTTTTGAGGACTAAAACCAGTAAATCGTTTCGTGTAGACCCTCCTCCCCTGCTTTTCTCTGAAATCATTGCTTGGACCATATGAAGCACTGAGCCACTGTGAGTTCTGTCAGTGAGTCCCGTCAACTCTACCTTCAAAACCTCTACCAAAAAAATAAAAGAAAAAAACCAAAAAGTCCCCCAACCAAACAAAACCCTCCACCTGTTCTTCTCACTCCCCCTCTGCCACCCACCTGGTCCCAGCCGCCACCCTTCTCCCTGGTTCGACACCTGGTCCTCACAGGCGACTCTCCATCCCGTGGCCACAGCGCTCCTTGGGAGTCACAAGTGAGAGCTCGTCACTCCCCTGCGTATAACACTCCATGGCTCCTGGCTTTCTCCCTCCTCATCTGTGTTGGCCTCCTTGCTTTTCCTTGAACACACCCTCCACTCCTTAGCTCTTTGATGGCTGTTCCTTTGCTAGAATGCTCTTTTCCCTAGATGTCTGCGTGGCTCCCTCCCTCCCTCTGTCTCTACACCAGTGTTTTCTCACTGAGGTCTTGCCTGGCCACACTGAAAATTTCACTTCTTCTCAACTCCTCACATCCCCTTCTCCAGTTCACTTTTTAATCTCTGTCATATCTTTCCCAGCGAACAGACTCCATGAGAGCAGGGGCTTTTGTGTGATTTGCTCATTGCTGTACCGCCAGAGCAGATACAGGTGCTCCATAAACCGCTGAATGAATGAGATTTAGCCTGGAGACTCAATTCTCGTCCTGTGTGATGGAAACCCCCCTGCACAGTGCTCCTGTCCTGACCTTGTTTCCTTCCTTCTGCCTTGGGCCTGATGCTTGGGGCTGTCCCATCTTCCCTTCAGAATCTCAGCAACCTCTGACTGGGCACTTGCTGTGTGCCAGGCACCGTTTGGAGCACTTTCACTCATGGTCTTCACGATTGTCCTTTGAAGTGGGAAATACCGCAGTCCCTATTTGACAGATGAGGACGTTGAGGCCAAGTGATTTCTGTGACATTACTCACCAAGCTCCTGGCAAGGTCTGATTGGGCATCCGGGTGGTCTGGCCCCAGACCAGTCTCCTTAACCCTTCTGCTCTCGGTTCGGCAGCGCATCCAGTACGCCAAGACTGACTCGGATATCATTGCCAAGATGAAGGGCACCTTTGTGGAGCGGGACCGCAAGCGGGAGAAGAGGAAGCCCAAGAGCCAGGAGACCCCGGCTGCCAAGAAGGCCGTGCAGGGTGGGGCGGCCGCCCCTGTGGTGGGCGCTGTCCAGGGGCCTGTCCCGGTAAGCTGGGGCCCAGAGACATGGCCTTCTCACCACCAGGTCTTCCTCAGCCACGTGGGCTGGCTTGGGGGTGGGGTGGGGAGGGGTCTCCCCTTGTGGATTCAGACTCCCCCCTCCCATTTTTCTTAGAGAGATTGTGTGCCTGTCTCTAGGGAGGGGTTGAGCATGTGAGTGACGGTATCTCCACTTGGAAATGTCTGTGCCTGCCTGCCTGTTTCTCAGGATCTTCCTTTCTCTGTGTCTCACTGTTTTGTTTTCTCTTTCTCCTTGACCTTGATTTTGCTGTCTGTGTCTTCTAAGTCAATGTCTGTGTAGAAAATCCAGAGAAGACTACTAATCAACTGTTAGGATTAAAAAGAATTTAATTTAACAAGGTCACCAGATATAAGGTCAGTATGGAAAAAGTCAGTTTTATTTCTACACGTTGGCCACAAACAAGTAGACTTCAAATTGAAAGATAGCTCCGAGGAGTAAATTCAACAAAAAGTGTGCAAAGCCACCCACTGAAACTATAGAACATGGCTGAATGAAATTGGAGATGACCTCATCAAATGGATAGGAAGACTCACTGCTATTAAGACGTCAGTTCTCTGCAAATTAATTTAAAATTCAACACAATTCCAATCAGAATCCCAGCAGGGACTTGTGGGGACAGACAGGCTGTCTGTAAATGTCTGGAAAGGCAAAGCAAGGCAGACGAGGAGAACAAAGCTGGGGGCCTGCTATATAGTAATCAAGATGGTATGGTATTGGCATAAGGGTAGAAAGACGGACTAGTGGGGCAGAATAGAGTCCTGAAACATCCACACGTGTATGTAGTCACTCCATGTATGTCAAGGTACCACGTGCAGTCCAGTGGTAAAAGGGGTTTTTCCCCTAGTAAATGATACTGGGCCAATTGGATATCTGTAAGGGGAAAAGTTAGCCCTGCCTTAACAATGTATAAGTTACTTTGAGGTGAATCATAGACCTGAATGTGACAGCTACAACAATAAACGTTCTAGAAGAAAACAGGAAAGTGTCTACGACCTTGGTGAGGGCATGAAGAGTGGAAACATCCTGTTTTCTAAACAGGATACAGAAAGCACAAAGTATTAAAGAAAAGATGGACGAATTGGACCTACTCAGGTCTCCGAGCCTCCACGTCAGCTTTTCTGATGGGTTGTGCTCTATTGTGTCTTGTGTCGGTGATGGTGTCTGGCTTACCATCGAGCTCCGCCACTCTTACCATCTCCACTCTTCTGTGCCCAGCTTTCTGTCCACCTTTGACTGTTAGATGGGATTCCAGCTCCTGTCTCCCCTGGGTGCACACGCTCTTGGCCTTCAGGCTGTCTCCCTTCCCCTTGCCACCAGCGCTCCCACTTCTTCATGCACCTGCCTTGACCATTCCTAGCTACCTCTGCCTTCCACTGTCTGTTCTCTGGGTCTGTTTCTTTTTCCATGAAGTTTATTTTTAGAAGCAGGAGTACAGCATGCTGCTTACAGTGTTTATTTCCACCCCTTTTAGTTGATAATGTTTTTATTTTTTTTCCTAGGCTAGTTTTCTACTCATATGTCTCTAAACAAAGTTAGGCCCTTCTGGCGATTTTTTTTTTTTCCCCCTTTGGCCACGCCACATGGCATGTGGGATCTTAGCTCCCTTACCAGGGATTGAATCCATGCCCCATGCAGTGGAAGCTCACAGTCCTAACCACTGGACCACCAGGGAAGTCCCCCTGACCAATTTTTTTTTTTTTTTTTTTTTGCGGTACGCGGGCCTCTCACTGTTGTGGCCTCTCCCGTTGCGGAGCACAGGCTCCGGACGCGCAGGCTCAGCGACCATGGCTCACGGGCCCAGCCGCTCCGCGGCATGTGGGATCTTCCCGGACCGGGGCATGAACCCGTGTCCTCTGCATCAGCAGGCGGACTCTCAACCACTGCGCCACCAGGGAAGCCTCCCCTGACAGATCTTTATATGTTAAAAGAAAGGTTTTTTTGAAACTCTTTGATTTAATGTCTGCTGTGATCTTGGGTCTGTTTTGCTCCATCCGTCCCTCTTTGGGTGCCTTTTTTGCCTTTTCCAAGACTGGATCTTTCTCCCTGTGTCTCTCACACCCTGGGTTTCCTGTAACAACCTTTTCTTCTCCTGTTTCCTGTCGGCACTGAAAGCACACCTCCTCCCACCTGCTGGCGCCCCTCTCAGTCCTGCCCTTCTCTCCCTGCAGGGCATGCCACCGATGACTCAGGCGCCCCGCATCATGCACCACATGCCGGGCCAGCCTCCCTACATGCCGCCCCCCGGCATGATCCCGCCTCCGGGCCTCGCACCCGGCCAGATCCCACCAGGGGCCATGCCTCCACAGCAGCTTATGCCGGGACAGATGCCACCTGCACAGCCTGTAAGTGTCTGGTCCTCCTGGGCTCTGCTATAGTCAGAAGACGGGAATGGCAAGGGGCTGGTGGGAGCACTGTTTTAGGTTGGGTGGTCTGGGCAGGCCTCCCTGAGAAGGTGATGCTGGAGGATGAGGTCAGGTCCTGGGACAGAGAAGTTGGTGTGTTCGTTGGAGCAGCTTTGGAAGGTCACGGTGAGGCTGGAGTGGGGGTAGGCTGCACCTAGATTCATTCAGTGAACTTCTGAGCACCTGCTTATGGGTACAGCAGTGCTCTCTTGTGGCTTACAGTCTAGGGGGGGCACGACAGGCAACAACACAGGGTATGTCAGGTGCAGGACTAGAAAGAATTCAGGAAGGGGCGGGGGTGGGGTGGGGTGGGGCAGGGGCTGGAGAGCAGGAGGGCTGTAGATCCCCGACCAGACTCAATGGGCTCCCGTCGCTCTCCTGCAGCTTTCAGAAAATCCACCAAATCACATCTTGTTCCTCACAAACCTGCCTGAAGAGACCAACGAGCTCATGCTTTCCATGCTTTTCAACCAGTAAGTGGGGCCTGTGGCTGGCTGGGGGCCGGAGGGTGATGGCCAGGAGGTGGCACCATGGGGATGGATGAGCTTCACAGTTCTGCTGGTGGAGTCCCAAGCCTGCTTAGGCTGTACAGGCGGGACAACGGCTAGAGGTTAAAAGGAGGAGGGTGAAGTCGGGCCTGCAGCAGCGGGGTGTGGAGGGCAGCAGTGGCCAGGGCGGGTGGGCCGTCCTCTGCCTTCATGGGGCTGCAGTGGGGCTCCAGGCTCTGTGTCTCATCTTTGCAGTCTCTAAATTGGACATAGGCAAGTCAAACAAGAGTGAGATGTCACTGAACACTGGCTAGACTGGTAGGAGTCAGCCTGTTTAGACTGCAAGTATGGGAGGTGGGGATGCTTGACCCCGCGTGCCCTGCAGATAGGATGCAGACCACTGCGGGCGTTGTGTAGGGTAACTGGCCACCGTTTAGTCATGCTCACCTGGTGGCTTTGCTGCTTTTTTTCCCCCCACACATTTTTTTTTTAATTGGAGTATAATTGCTTTACAATGTTGTGTTAGTTTCTGCTGTACAGTGAAGTGAATCAGCTATATGTGTATATATATCCCATCCCTCTTGGACCTCCCTCCCCCCGCCATCCCACCCATCTAGGTCATCACAGAGCACTGAGCTGAGCTCCCTGTGCTATACAGCAGGTTCCCACTAGCTAGCCATTTTACACATGGTAGTGTGTTCATGTCAAACCTAATCTCCAGTTCATCCCCCCCTCCCCTGGCACCCCTGTGTTCACATGTCTGTTCTCTACGTCTGCGTTTCTCTTCCTGCCCTGCAGATAGGTTCACCTATACCGTTTTCATCTGTACCTGTTTCTAACTGTATATCCTACAGAAATTCTAACACGAGGCCCCAGGGGCTGTGGGTAGGGCATTCCTCACAGTGTGGCAGGGAGCCAGAGGCAGCCTGGGAGAAGGGAGAGGTCAAGTGCAGGTGCTCGCGACTGCACGCCACGTGGCAGCTAGAGGGAACAGGAAGAGCAGCGTGCGTGGTTCCTTATGCTAACGCCGAGGGGCAATTTTGAGAAGCTGAATAAAACAGGAAAAGAATGCCATGCATTCATATACCATGTCCACAGAACAATGCATATTTTCTAAGGATACTCATGGAGAAAGGGATAACCAGTAAACATGAGGATGGTTGCCTAATGGGGAAGGAAGTAAGGAATGAGAAGAGGGAAATGAAAGAAACAGCAGACCATGAAAGTCGGGATGGTGGTAATTTCCAGAGTGGTTATTTGTACGATTCCTTAGATTGGGAGAGGACGTGGAGGGTGGGGAGGAGGCAGTGTTCTTTGTCTTGACGGAGGTCATGGTTGCACAGGTGTTCATGTTAACAGTTTTATTTAAATGGTATGTTTCCTTTGTGCACACTTTTTTATATTAGGGTTTATCAACTTAGCATCATACATATTTGGGGCTGGATAATTCTTTGTTATTGGGGCTGTCCTCTGCATTGTGGGATGTTTAGCAACATTCCTGGCCCCTACCCCCGGGATGCCAGAAAGTTGGGGGGAGGTGCTGAGTCTGGATTCCTGAGGTCTCTGACCATCTCTCAGGTTCCCTGGCTTCAAGGAGGTCCGGCTGGTCCCAGGGCGGCACGACATCGCCTTCGTGGAGTTTGACAATGAGGTGCAGGCAGGGGCCGCACGCGACGCCCTGCAGGGTTTCAAGATCACCCAGAACAACGCCATGAAGATCTCCTTTGCCAAGAAGTAGCACCCTTTCCCCATGTCTCTGTCCCCTGTTCTGGGGCCACCCCCTCCCCCTCTTGGCTCAGCCCCCTGAAGGTAAGTCCCCCTCGGGGGCCTTCTTGGAGCCGTGTGTGAGTGAATGGTCGCCACACAGCATTGTACCCAGAGTCTGTCCCCAGACATTGCACCTGGCGCTGTTAGGCTGGAATTAAAGTGTTTTTTTTGAGGTTTGTTTTTTTCACAACCGTTTGTTGTTTTTATTTTCTTGTCCTGTGTGTTTCCCTTCCCTGCACATCAGATTATTCTGAGCGTTTGGGCCTCTCAGCACGTTGGGGATTGCAACCTTGGGAAAACCCAGAATAGTGTAGCAACATTGTCCAAACTAAAGTCACTTTTACCACTTTGGTAGATTTTTATTTTGTCTCAATCAGCATTCAGGGCAGGAAATTAAAACCCATGCTGCCAGGTACAGTTGGGCAGGTTCTGTACTGTGCAAGGATGCCACTTTTAATGGCACACCATTCACTTCGTAGACTTGTATGTTGATTCCAGTAATTTTCTAACGTGATAGATTGTTAAGAAAGAGGTTTTTCTTCATCTTTTTCTAGACAAAAATGCCTTCTGTCATAGCAAGAGTCCCACAGAAACCATTCTAGGTACTTCAGGAAGAAAGGGAAGGGAATTGGGTATTCATGAAATCGTCGGGAGGATGTTAGTGGTGGCAGTCTGGGTTGGAGACATTTGAATTCAAGATTGCAGCCCTCGATTGAGCTGCAGTCTCTAGAGTTCAGGAAGATGTCAGTGCTGCTGTTGGGAGTCCCTAAACTTCACACTTGGGAAGCTCCTGATCAGATGCTGGTACCAGGAGCGTGGCCAGTTCACACACAGCTGCTCCCCCCGCTGGCCAGGTGCCAGCCAGGAGCTTCGGGCAGATGGCTGAGCCAATCTTCCCTCCAGTGCCCCAACTGCAGGGGAGGCTGGGAAATGTGGTTCCTGGCTGGACAGTCACGTACCCAGCTGAAGCTATGGATAAGAAGGGGAGATTGAATGGGGGACCTTTCTTCACAATCTGTCATACACCTGACCTGGCAATTTTTAAATCGACTGAAGTATATTATATGTATATATGTATATATATATAGCTTAAAACCTTTTCTCACACCATGTAGATGGGAAAGTGTGATCACTTGCCAGAGTAGAAAATTAACCACAAAGATAAATACAATAAGACATAGTGCTAAATTCTCCCTGGATATTTTTGTCCTGTCAAGGCTCTGAGCCCCAGCCTCCTCCTGCTGCACTCCTTCCGTTAAAGAGGAACATCAGTGTTTGAAGCATTTGAACATCAGGGTTTGTGGCACCAGAGGCACACTTTCACCTTGTAGGATCTGAAAGATGAAAAGGGGAAGGTGATTGCCGTCTTCACTAAATGGCGCGGTGTTATTGCAGATGGCTCGTGGGAACCCGGGGTCTGTGGACCGTGGATCCTGGTTTCTACTGTCTGCCTGCTGGGGGGGCTCCCTGGCTGTTTCCTCCATGGGCAGTTGATGTCTGCACTCTGAGCTTCATTTTCTTCCTGTGCAAAGAGGACTCTTTCTGTGGTGCACCGCCCGCCCCCCTCTCCCCCCACCACTGCTACCCCACCGGGCACGTAGCAAGCACTGAATAAATTCAGCAAATAACTTGCTGAGTACCTATTACACACTAAGTACTGTTCTTGGCACAGGTTGTGCGGTGGCAAATGAAATAGACAAGCTAATTTCAAATGCTGGGTTCTGATAGAAACAACTGACATAATGGGGTGATGTGTCGGTGGAGCTGGGGAGCAGTAACAGATGATCAAGGGGAGCCCCTCTGAGTAGGTGATATTTGAGTAGAGCTGTTTGATGCTCTCATGGTACTTGGTGCTGGGTGTTGGGTATGTGGAGATGGCTTAGGCCCAGTCTTTGCCCCGATGAATTCTTCCCCACCCCAAGCCTGTGTGTGTCCATCTGCTTCCCCTAAAACTAAAGTTCGGACTTGCTTGCTGACCAGGGGTGAGAATACCTGAGGAAAGAGATGGGTCTTCAGGCATGTAGATCTCTGTTTGAAGCACAGTTTTAGAAATGAGACTTGAGTTCAAATCCTCTGGCACTTTCTCATTCTGACCCTGGGCAACTGACTGAGCTCCAAGATCAGTAGTGATGGGTGTGGGCCTGGAGCCAGATCTAGCCCCTCCACTTCCCAACTCTGTAACCTTGGACAGGTTCTTTAAGGCTCTGTGCTTCCATTTCTACGTAAAATGGGGTTATGATCACTCCTCTTAAAGGTGGTGCAGAGTATACATTTGAGTTAATAAAAATATGCATGGTGAATGCTCTATAAATAACTACTAGTTTTTATTATTTCTATTTCAGATGAGAAAGATGAGGCTCTGGGAGGAGGAATAGCTTAGCCCAGGTCACCCAGTCAGGAAGTGGCTTATGAGGATAAATAGTGATCGTGGTAGGGCATCGCCTAGCTTAAGGTCCAACATATAATATTCACTCCATACTTGGGAGCTGGGGCTATTCCTGGCAATCAAAGGGCTGCCTTGTTCTGCTGCCCCTCAGCACAGGAAATTCCAAGGTGGTTTTTCCATACTGGCTTCTCTGGTTCTGTCCCTGCGGGGGAGAGCAGAGGGGCCCAGGTCCCCAAGCCAACTCATAAAAGATGGAATTGAATATCAACTTGCTTGTCTTACCCCGTCTCTGTTGAGGGGGTGGCTGTTACTTGGAGTGGCCTGGGCTGCCTTGAGCCTATCTGGGTATTTCCTTGTGCTGGCAGCCCTCACCCTGTCCTTGAAATGGTTCTGGCTGGGTAGCAGACTATAGGTGGTGTGGGTGAAATTTGGGACTGGTTTAAGGCGGGGACAAGACCCAGAACACAGGCTTCCTTGTGCTGCTGGAGAGGGAGGGCAGGAGGGAACTGGAGACCCCGTTCCTCCCTTAGGCACTCTCTTGCTTACAGTCCACGATGGCTTGGTCCTCGGTGCTCCTTGGTGTTGTCTTGCTGTCTGCCTTCCCAGGTCCTAGTGTCGGGGGCCACCTGATGCCCAGGCTGGCTGACTGGAAGCTGTGTGCTGACGAGGAATGCAGCCGTAAGAGTTGGGGGTTGGGGGCGTTGGGGGCTTGGATTGCTAGCCTGTGGGGAGGGTGCTGTTACTCCCTTCTGTTCCTTCCCCAGACCCCATCTCCATGGCCGTGGCCCTTCAGGACTACGTGGCCCCCGACTGCCGTTTCCTGACCATACGCCAGGGCCAAGTCGTGTATGTCTTCTCCAAGCTGAAGGGCCGAGGGCGGCTCTTCTGGGGAGGCAGCGTGAGTCTTGGGAGAACAGAGGAGGCAAGGGTAGGGTGGCTGGGGTGGGCGTGCACCCTGATTTTTCACCTGAAGGGAAAATCTGAGGGAGTGAGCTGAAATATAGTTTTGGAGGGGAGGCTATTGTGGTCTACTTTACTTTGTTTAGCAATTATCAGGGCACCTACTATGGTGGGTACAATAAAGAACGACCCCTTTTATTCTAATGGAGGGAGACAAGGAGATAGGTGCCACCCCATCAAAAATACCAGCAAGTATGTGCTGCTTTGAGAATTAATATAAAGTGACTGGGTGACTAATTCACATGGGGTGGTCAGGGAGGACCTTAGAGCATGTGACTTTAAGCTGGGATTGGAATGACAAGGATGGAGCAAGCCAAGTCGAGATCAGGGAGAAGAGAGTGCAAAGATCTTCAGCAGGAGTGAGCTTGCCATCTTCCCAGACCCCGGCTTTTAACTCCTCTTCCCCAGGTTCAGGGAGATTACTATGGAGACGTAGCTGCTCGCCTGGGCTATTTCCCCAGTAGCATTGTACGCGAAGACCAGACCCTGAAGCCTGGCAAAACTGATGTGAAGACAGATGTGAGTGTCTTGGGGGCTGGCAGGGACCTGGAGGGAGGGCCCTTGGGCAAAGATGCGCCTACCCTTGGCTCCCTGGCATCCTAGCTGTATGCGCTGGAGCAAATCCCCTGCCTTTTCTTATCTGAAAAATGAGGAGTGATTTCTAAGTCCTAGTCCGATTGAGAGGTGCAAAGGGTAGAGGGCTCTAGGCTAATTTGCATAGCACTTGTGCAGCCAAACCTGGCGCCTGTGGCTGCAGCATTTGCTAAAACCACTAGATCCTTTGTGGTGTGACCGCTAGTTTTCTCCCCACTGTTTCCCCTTTCTCTTTTTCAGAAATGGGATTTCTACTGCCAGTGAGCTCAGTCTACCGCTGTCTCTGCTGTTGTTTCTCGCTGACTTTATGCAAATACATCAGCCAAGTGCAAACTATGGGTGTCGGTGGTCTTTGTGGTGGGTCTCTAGAAAGGAAGTGTTTCCCCAGGCTTCTGAATCTAGCCAATCAACCCACTGACTGTGGTAACGTCAGTGGTTGCTAGGCAGAATTTCACGGACTAAAAGCTCTTTGCTCCAAGCTGGGTACCAGAGGTGGGCTCGTAAGCTTAGATATTACAAACAGATGAGAAGATGGAACAACTAAACAGCCAAACTGGGGGATTATAGTGTCTTCTCTAGACTAATAAGAGAACTATTGAACTATTGGGAATGAGCCAGTTGAACCATGAGGAAGACATAAATCACAGAGCAGAGGTTTTCTAGGATTTCTTGGAAGATTATCCGCAAAGGGAGGGTAGGAGGTTAATCTGTGCGTATCATGCGTACCATGCCAGTTTTCATCCTCCTTGCCTTAGAGATCAGTACGCCTCAGCTCTGGATCGGCTCCTACCCCCGCTCCCTTCTTTGCATTCGTATCCCCGCCCCCAAGTCCGCTTCTACCCAATCTGGAATCTCGACTCTGCCCACGGACTCCTGACCAAATCCGTTTCTCTGCTCGGCGAAGCGTCTCTGGCACCACCAATCGCTCGTGTTGGTCCCGCCCCTTTAGGCCCTGCCCCTCTCTCCCCACCAGTCTGCGCTTTTGTCCCGCCGCCTGCCTGCAGAGTCCGCCAATCCTTGTCTTGGAAAGCGTGGCCTGGTGTCCCGCAGCATTAGCGGGTCGCGCCGGAGGGGGGTGGAGGCGGAAGTGGCGGCGCCGGCCCGGGGAGTAGGAAGAAGCCGGGGCTGCAGCCCGAGTGGAGCGGCTGCCAGCCGAGGAGCAGGCGCGGCCGTGTCGCCATATTGCGGCCCTAAGCGGCCGCGACCGAGTCATGGCTGAGACCTACGGTGAGGGTGGTGGGCGGAAGCTGGGGTCTGGGGTCTGGGCCCAGAAAGGATGCGGCCTGTGGGTATGGGGCGGGGCTTTATATATCAGGGGGCGGGGTCAGCTATTATGGGGCAGGGCCTAGTTGATGCTGGGAGGGGCTAAGTGGGTCTGAGGCTGAGCTTAATCAGTTTGGGCGGAGCCTGAGGGTCTGGTGTCTGGGCGAAATAGATCTGGGGCGGGATTTGAGGGAAACAGTCCTGATGGATCATGGTTAGGTCTTGAGGGAAAGGGTGAGCCTTAATGTGTCTGGGCGGAGCCTGAGTGGATGGGGCGGGGCTGATTGCGTGAATGGCAGGGATCAACCTTGATGGGCTGGGGGGACGCTGAAGGGATGCTCTGGGCCCTGGGATTACTCAGGGAGAGGTCTGGAATGCGGTTGGGGGTGAGTTGTCCTTTAGGCGGTGGGGCTAATGGCAAGGGGTGGGGTTTAAGCTTGAGAATAGGGGTAGGGCCTTGGGCTGAGGGAGGGATGGAGGGACTGAGAATTGGAAAATCTGGATGGATGGATAGATAGGAAGTAGGAGAACAGGGTGCGGTAAAAGGAGCACTGGTTTAGGGGCCAGAGGGAGCTGCATTCATTCAACAAACAGAGAAAAGCAGAGGGAACTATGCAAATACCCTGAGGTAGGAACCAGCTTGTCATCTTCAGGGAGTAGACTAAAGGCCAGAGGCTGGAGTGGAGTGAATGAATCAGAAAGTGGTAGGAGCTGAGTTGTGGGGGCCAAGGGCAAGATTGTAGTCCTTGATGAAATGGTGAATCCCACCTCTACCTGGCAGTAGGATCTTGGACAAGTCAGTTAACCTTTCTGGCCTCAGTTTCCTCATCTGGAAAATGGGGATAATTATTAGTATATCTCCCTCACAGAGTTTTCCTGAGGGTTGAGTTGTTGATGTAAGTAAAGACCTTTAGAACTGTGCCTGATATGTGGTAAGCACTATATAAGAATTATCCATTACCGTTGTTACCCACTGTTCTGTATCTGTCTGTGTCTGTTCTCTCCCCATAATTGTGATGTTCTTTGGATTCCATCTTTTCATGTCTATCTTTCTCTCTGCATGGGTTTCCTTGAATTTGGCTCCATCTGCTCAGACTTCCTCTTCAAATTCCTGGTGATTGGCAGTGCAGGAACGGGCAAATCATGTCTCCTTCATCAGTTCATTGAGAATAAGTGTGAGTTTCTGACAGTGGTCCTGGGAGCACTAAACTGTGGGCATGGCCATGGTGTGGGCAAGTAGGCAGCTGCCGGGGTGGGCAGGGGCAGGGCTGGCCAGAGGTACAACGCCAGTGCTGGCTGCCTGGTCCTTACCTTGGTATACGCTCTTTGCTAGGTCCTCCTTGAGCCTCAGTCACCCCAGCAATGAGAATGGGTTTGTACCGGCTGAGGAGGCCTTGGAGGACAGGGAATCCTCTGAGCCCCCACACTGCCTCTTCTCCCCCTTCCACTCCCAGTCAAACAGGACTCCAACCACACGATCGGCGTGGAGTTTGGATCTCGGGTGGTCAACGTGGGTGGGAAGACCGTGAAGCTACAGATTTGGGACACAGCCGGCCAGGAGCGGTTTCGGTAGGTGGGCTGGGCCCCCATGGAGAGAAGGCAGGGGAGAGGGGAGGAGAGAGGAGGGATAGAGGTGTGCAGAGCTACCTGGAAATATAATGACAGGAGCAAGGAGATGCTGAGAGGGCAGGCAAGGTAGAGGGAGAGAGAGAGAAAGAGACTGTGATGAGCAGGTCCATGTAGTCAAAGAAAGAAGGCGTCTTGGAGAGAGGACGGCAGAGACAATGAGAAAAAGAGATTGAGAAGGAAGCATAATGAAGAGTGAGAGGGCCAGGGAGGGACGGCAGACCCTAGCGAGACGAGACTCTGTGGGATAGACCCATGTGGCTGGAGGGGCGGAGACTTTTCCCCAGGGAGAAACGAGGCCTGGAGACAAGGAGATGCTTGGGGTGGGGCGAGGGGTAGAGAATGACAGATAATGACTAAAACAGAAAAGGAAACTTGAAAGAGAGATACAAACACTCAGGAAGGGAGAGAGAAAGAGAGACAGACTGAGAGAGAAGAGAAGGAGAAGGGAGATAAGGAGACTCAAAGAGAAACAGAGGTGAGAGACAGGGAGAGTGGGACAGGGGTGGCCAGAGAGATGGAGAAATGGATGTTTTGTGGGGAGAGGGAAATGTGTAGGACTCAGCACACAGTATGTCCTTAGGACATCTCTGCAGAAAAGGTGACAGACACATGGAAACCCTGAGTCTGAGAAACAGACAGCAGGGAGAGAGAAGCAAGGGAATCCAGTCCATGGGGAAGCGTGGTTCCTGGGCAGCACTGAGTAGCTGCTGAGTTAATATTTGTGTGTGAGTTCTCTGCTTGAGGTGCACAGAGGTAGAGACTGAGAGGGTGGAGGGGAGACAGGTGTACGACGTGCACGGGGCTGGCAGTAAGTGCTCCATAAATGCTTGCAGCATGATTGCATGAGTTCCAGAGGGACCCAGCCTGTTCCAGGGAGAAGCAGACAGTCGGCCACTCTGGGAAGGGGGCCTCCCCCAACCAGAGCGGGAGAGGGCCAAGCGGTTGTAGTTGTGTAGTGCTTGGCTAGGACTGGGTGAAAGGGGGATGACAGAAAATGTTGAATGAATGAATGAATGGGAAAGGGTGACGATGACAGAGCCAGAGCAACAGAGATGGAGAGAAATAGAGAATTAAAGATACACATGCACACAAGAGACAGAAAGGCACAGACCAATGAAGAGATGCAGAAAGACAGGGACACAGAGAGAGTCAAAGGTAGGAAGAGGGAATTCCCTGGCCGTCCAGTAGTTAGGACTCAGTGCTTTCACTGCCGGGGCCCCAGGTTCAATCCCTGGTCAGGGAACTAAGATCCCACAGGCCAAATGGCACGGCCAAAAAGTTGTTGTTTTTTTTTTTGTGGTACACGGGCCTCTCACTGTTGTGGCCTCTCCCCTTGCGGAGCACAGGCTCCGGACGCGCAGGCTAAGCGGCCACGGCTCACGGGCCCAGCCGCTCCGCAGCATGTGGGATCTTCCCAGACCGGGGCACGAACCTGTGTCCCCTGCATCGGCAGGCGGACTCTCAACCACTGTGCCACCAGGGAAACAGAAAAAGTTTTAAGAAATGAAAAAAAGGTAGGGAGACTGAGGCGGAGGCTGGCAGCTAAGTGCGATAGAGATTGAGGGAAACAGAGAGACCGCAAGTGGGAGAAACTGTAGACCATGGCCAGGTTTAGGGGGATGGGCCAGCAGTGAAGGGGGGCCTCCGAACCACCAGTCTCTCTCCGCAGAGGGGGGCAGTCCTGGGGCACACCCCAGCCTCGGGGGTGACTGGGTCCCCCTGGCCCCACAGGTCGGTGACACGGAGTTACTACCGAGGGGCGGCTGGAGCCCTGCTGGTGTATGACATCACCAGGTGGGTGCACGGAGTGGGGCGGGGTGGGGCCTGGGCTGCCCCCCACCCACGTCTGCCTCCCTCCTGGCTCCCTTCTCCACAGCCGGGAGACCTACAACTCGCTGGCCGCCTGGCTGACGGATGCCCGCACGCTGGCCAGCCCCAATATCGTGGTCATTCTCTGTGGCAACAAGAAGGACCTGGACCTGGAGCGTGAGGTCACTTTCCTGGAGGCCTCCCGCTTTGCCCAGGAGAACGGTGAGGGCTGGGCGGGGGGGCTATACAGTGGGGCCCATGGGCCTGCTGGCTCTCTGTAGCTCTGCCCAGCAGGGGGATGTGGAGATTTGGAGGTCTGGGTTCAAATCTGGGTGTGGCCACATTGCGAGCTGTGTGACCACGCTGGTCCTCAGTCTCCTCATCTGGAAAGCTGGGATCACGGCGTTTCTGCTTCACATAGTGCATGACGGGTAAGGGATGTGGTCCATGGGGACTTCTCAGCACTGCCCGGATGGATGGGTGCTCGACTCACGGTGGCTGCTAAGAAGGTTTTGACCACTGTGGGGAGGCAGCACAGGGTATTGGTATAAGGTGGAGACTGCAAACTCTGATGGCCCTAGGGGACAGGTACATTTTGTGAGCAAAGGAGAGGGCACAGGGTAGATCCCAGGTTAGCAGGCACTGGCATTAGGGGAGTAGACGAGACTGACAGCCACATCGAAAGGTATGCAAGGATACTATCATCAAAAAGACTACAAATAACAAATGTTGGCAAGGATGTGGAGAAAAGGGAACCCTCCTACACTGCTGGTGGGAATGTAAATTGGTGCAGCCACTGTGGAGAACAGTATGGAGGTTTCCCAAAAAACTAAAATTGAACTACCGTGTGACCCAGCAATCCCAGTCCTGAGTATAGATCTGAAAAAAACAAAAGCACTAATTCGAAAAGGTACACGTACCCCAATGTGCATAGCAGCATTAGTTACAATTGCCAAGATATGGAAGCAACCTAAGTGTCCATCAACAGAGGAATGGATAAACAAGATGTGGTATATATATTATATATATATATATATTATATAATATATATATTATATAATATATATATATACACACAATGGAATACTAGTCAGCTGTAAAAAAGAATGAAATAATGCCATTTGCAGCAACATAGATGGACTTGGAGGGCATTATGCTAGGTGAAATAAGTCAGACAGAGAAAGACAAATACTGTTTGGTATCACTTATATGTGGAATCTAAAAAATAAAACAAACTAGTGAATATAACAACAACAAAAGGTAAGCAGGTCTAAACTCATTTGAAAACATCATGTTGGCCAAAATCTGCCGGCCTAGGGTCTGTCCATGTTCCTTCAGTTTGTAACCTGCAGGTTTAGAGGATTTGCCATCAGAAAGATGTGGATTTGAATCCTGGCTCTTACTTACTGTGAGATGGCTGTCACATGACTGGTGGGTGGTCTGTGATGGGCCTGTGCTAGATGGTGCTGGGGACACAGAGATGAAGAGAGCCCTGGAGCCAGCTGTCATGGCCTCACAGTCCGGGGGGCAGGGGGAGGACCATTTCCAGATAGTGACAGCCCGAAGAGGTCAGGGCTGGGAGTGGGGAGGCACAGGGGTCTGTGGGAGCCCAGAGGAGGAACCTGACTCATCCTGGGAGGTCAGGAGGACTTCCTGGAGGAGGAGATGTGAGCTGAGCTCTAAAGGAAGAGCTCGGTGGGTACCTGGGGAAGGGGGCATTCATGGCAGAGGAACAGCATGTACGGAGGCCCAGATTGAAGGCAAAGGTGGAACGTTTGAGGAACAGAACGAGAGGCAGCAGGTCAGAGTCGGAGTGGAGGATGGGGACTGACTGAGACCCTGACCTTCCGAGTGTCTGCCCCCCCAGAGCTAATGTTCCTGGAAACTAGTGCTCTCACGGGTGAGAACGTGGAGGAGGCTTTCCTGAAGTGTGCCCGCACCATTCTGAACAAGATCGACTCAGGTGAGGCCCCCAACTGCCCGGAGTGGGAGTGGAAGGCAGGGTCCAGAGGACTCCAAGGGACCAGTCCTCACCTCTCTGCTCCCCCCAGGTGAGCTTGACCCCGAGAGGATGGGCTCCGGCATTCAATATGGTGACGCCTCCCTTCGCCAGCTGCGGCAGCCTCGGAGTGCCCAGGCCGTGGCCCCTCAGCCCTGCGGCTGCTGAGACCTGCAGAGCCAGGTGGGATACTGGGGACTCGGGCTGCAGGGCTGGTCTCCTGACAAAGGGGAGTACGGAGCAGAGACAGAGACACAGAAAAGGAGAGATGACAAGACAAACAGAGTGAGGAAGAAAGACACAAGAACACTTGAGTTAAAGGGGCCATCTTCCCGGCCCTGGGAAACCACCCGTCCTTCCCATCCCACCGCCAGCTCTCTGCCCTGCATCTCTGACCCTCCCATTCATAATTCATCAAATGTTGGTTGAGTGCCTCCTCAGCGCCAGGCCCTGTTCCCAGCACTGGGGCTATAACAGTGGGGAAAACAGACAAAAATCCTTGCCTTCGTGGAGGAGATGGACAATAAACAAGATACACAAGCAAATTGTATAGTAGGTAGGGCGATAAGAGCTATGGAGAAGAATCAAGGAGGGAGGGGCGGCGGAGGAGTGGAGTGTTAAATAGGATGATGAGCGGAGGCCTCACTGAGAAGGTGACATTTGAGCAAAGACCTGAAGGAGCTGAGGGAGGGGTCATGTGGGGACCTGGGGGAAGAGTGTTCTAAGCAGAGAGAACAGCCAGTACAAAGCCCTGAGGTAGGGCCCTGCCTCCTCCCCTGGGTGAGGAAGTCCAAGGAGGCCAGTGTGGCTGGAGTGGAGTATGTGTGCGTGCGTGCGCGCACGTGCGTGCCGGGGAATAGGTGAGCTGGAGATGAGGTTGGGGTGGGAGGAAGCAATGAATTAGGGCCTTGTGAGCCACAGGAAGGACTCTGGCTATACGCTGGGTGGGATGAGAGCTGTAGGAGGGCTCCGAGCAGAGAAGGGACAAGATCTGATTCAGGTGTTCACAGGGCCCCTCTGGCTGCATATAGAGGACAGACTGAAGGGGGCAGGGGTGGTTGCCTGGAGACCAGTGAGTAGGCCACTCCAAAGTCAAGGTGAGAGACGATGGTGGACAGGATCAAAGTGGGGGCGGAGGAGGGGTTGCGAAGTGAATAGATTTGTACCCTCCCTGATCTGTCTCCAGGCTTGTCCCCTCCTCATGTAGTCACTGGGTCTTCCTAAAGCACAAATCTGATTCCTTCCCTCTCTTTTCGGGTAACCTCTCCCCCTCCTCCAGGAAGCCATGCTTGTTCCCCTGTGCTTGGTCCAAAGTCCTTGACAGGCTTGAAAGTTCCTACAGGATTTGGTCCCAGCCCCACCTCTCGCGGGTGTGTATGTCTTGACAATTCTTGTCTCTGTGCTTCATGCCCACCCAACCCTCCACCCCACAGCCACTGGCAGCTCCAGGATGGCTGTGGAGCAAAGTGTTTAGACTTTGGATATATGTACTTAGAGAGCAGACCCAATGGATATGGAATGTGAGAGAGGAGTCAAGGATGAGCTCTTTGGGCAGAGCTCTTTTCCTTCCAGGCCTTTGCATCTGCTGTGCCTGTGCTCCCTTCTGGCACCAACTCCCATTCATCAGCAGGTCTCTACTAAAATGCCTCTTCCTGCAGGGAACCTTCATAGGCTTCCCAAGTGGGGCCACTCCCTCTAGTTGGGCAGTCTCACAACTGCCCCTCCTTTTCAAAGCGTTCAACTGACAGAGCTGATCATTGTTATCTGTATGGTGTTTGTCTAACCCATCTGAGAAGGTGATAGATCACAGACTCCAGAGCTGGGCTGCCTGCATGTATACTCCAACGCTGTCACTTCAGAGCTCTGGGCAAATTATTTAACCTCTCTGGGCCTTGGTTTCCTCATCTGTAAATGGGGCTAATGATAGTACCCACCTCAATGTGAGTGTGGAGAAGATTAAGTTAATTCATGTAAAGTGCTTAGAACAGGGCCTGACAGTCAGTAAACTAAAATGCTTAGAACAGGACCTGACAGTCAGTAAACTAAGACTTGATAAACGAGGCCTGTTTATTATTTTTCTTCTTCGTGTCCATTTTAAAGACTCCGGGCTATGTAGAATCAGATGGGTGTGTACTCTTCGCCTCAGAGCTTAGTTTTGAGTCTGTTTCAGGGTGTTCCCTCAGTGAATCAGATGTAGTAAGACTGCATTTTCAAACTCTGTTGACTGCACGCTACAGGAGGAAATATACTTTATTTGTTGATCTAATACAGTCACACACGTATAAAACTAAAACACGTTCTTGTATTAATATTCTTTCTCTTAAGATTGAGGTGAAATTCACACAACAAATTTAGCCATTTTAAAGCGTACAATTCAGTGGCATTTAGTACATTCTCAAGGCTATGCAACCACCACCTCTGTCGAGTTTCAAAGCATTTTCATCACCCTTAAAAGGAAACCCCATACCCTTGAAGCATTCATTCTCCATTCTCCCCAGAGTCTGGCCCCCACCCATCTGCTTTCTGTCTCTATGGACCAACATTTGAAGCACTCTGAAATCTTCTTTCTTTTCTTTTTTTTTTTAATATGTTAACATTTTAATTTTTATGGTATTTTCTATTTTATTCTGTTACAACAATTGCTCAAGGCCCACCAAACTGATTTCCCAACCCACTAATGCAGTTGTACACATTGGAATCACCTGGAGAGCTTTAAAAGATACTGATGCCCAGGCCTTACCCCAGAGATTCTGAAGTGATCTGGGGATTTCTAGAAGCTCCCAGGTAATGCTATCTGCAGATAACTACAAAACAGGAAGTGATGTGTCTCCTCGGTTTGGAAAACACGGGAATGAGACCTAGAGCCTGGATGATCCAGGAACATAGAGGAACACAGAGGTGCAAAGGTGGGGACACAGAATGTAGACACTGAGATGCCCCTCTACAGACTCAAGGAGACAGCTCTCTGAGGCAAGTAAACAGGGAGTTGCACGTGCCCTCAGCTCTAGAGCCCCACAGTACCTGCAGACAAGAAACAGAAAGTCAGACAATATAGAAACTTTGGGAGAAAGAGAAAAGTATGGACAGACAGGCACAGTTAGGCGGGCAGGAAGATACCCAGAAATGAGACAGAGACACCAGGCGACAGACCCAAGATCCCTCCAGTTCACGGCACACTTTTCTTTCAGCTCACCCGTTCTCCAGGACCAGCCCTGTCCTTCTGGCTGGGGCCCAGACCCAGGCCCTGGGAGACTGAGCCCCTTACCTTGACCTGGCCCCAGAGAAGCTGCCCCGCCACCTGTCCCCCTTCCCTGGCCTGGTGGGGCCTGGCTGAGGGGCAAGACTGAGCCATGGGGGAAGGGGGAATCCGTACCTGCTGCTGCTTCCTCTGTCTTGGCTAACCCCTCTTCCCCCTGAACCCCTAACTATACTCAAAGAGTTTCCAAAGCCCGAGACCAGGGCCATTTGGCCTCAGCTCCCCTGGCCCTGCCACTGCGAGTACGTGTTATTTATTACCTTACCTGGAGGCCTGTCCCGTCCCCACCCCACCCCCATAAAGCATTGTTTACACCTGTGTCATAGCCTCTGTCATTTTGGGGTGGTGGGGAGGGGGGGGAAGAGGTCACTGACGGTGTTTGGGGGCCATGTTTTTGGGTTGGGCATGGTACGGGGGTCCACCATGACTCCATGGCTCAGATGTATGTTGTAGAGGGAGTTTGCCCACATACGTAACGTAACACTAATGTCCCTGTGTTTGCAATGGGTGTGATGGGATCCGTAGGAATGTGTGCTGCTTGTGTGTGTGACACTGTTGCTTATGACTACTCTGTGTCCTTGGTGATTGTGTCTGTAAGACTGGCGTTGCTTGGGACACCAAAGCTAGGGAATGAGAATTCAGGCCTGTAGTTGAGCCCTGGGTCTGGGCCCAGTGGGTGATAGCTATGCATGTCTGATGCCTGAAAGTCTGAGGCAGTGTCTATTTGGTGTGTAACTGTGTTTGTGTGCCCCTGAGGTCTGTGTGTGTTTTGCTGTGAATTTGACTCCTTTGATACACTTGTGTGTGACCGTGAACCCTGTGTGTGCCCCTGAAGACTGTGTGGGCTTTTGTGTCACCGGGACTCCTGTGCATATTTGAGATCAGTGTGTTGCCTCCTGTGTCCAGGTGAACCTCTGACACCCGCACATGCTCTGCCAGGGACAGGTGCAGCCCACTGAGGACACTCCCAACTGCTCTCCCAACCCCAGTTTGGCCTTAAACCACCCTCACGGGAGGCCTGAGTCCCTGCTCAGCCTGGGTGCTGGCGGAGGGGGTGGGGCATTTAAATGACCTCATCTACATAGTCCTCCCAGGTCAGGTCGTCCAGAGACTCGAGGCTGTCATGCAAATGTCTTCTCTGAGTAGCTTTCCTAGGTTGTTTTATTCGGGTGCCACACAGTTGTCCCGATGGGGCAGGGTGGAGCGAGTCAGAATGTTTGCACGTCCCTTCTTGTTCTTCTTCCCTTCTCTCAAGGACGTTCCGCTCTTCTTTTCCTCCGTTATAAAAAGTCCTTATGTAAATTACTTACTGTCGTGCAAATTTACATACATTTCCCAACTAATTGCTCAGACGTTTCTCAATATTCCTATTCTTGGGCTGTGAGAAGGCGGAGCTGTCCATGTAAATAATACCGATGATCTGTATGCCTCCCCTACCCTGCTACTCATCGTTCCGCCGCGTTCTCGGCTCCAAGGGGGCGGTCCTGTCTATGTAAATAGGATTATTTGCATGCCCCTCCCACTCGCTTGGCATAATGTGTGCCGAAACTCCCCCACCGGATCCAGCCCTTCCTAACTGCGTTCCTCCTCTCGCGCAGAAGGGGCGGAGCGGAGAGTGCATAAAAACCTTGTGTCGGCGACTGATCCGTTTCCCCTTTCTCGAGGGAGAGGGTGTTCTGAATTTCCTCGCCCCGCCCCGCGCGACTCGCGCCTGCGCAAGCCCGGTGTCCTACGCCCGGATGCGGTCACGTGCCCACCGGGCGAGGCGGGGGCGGAGCGTCGCGGGTGGTGGGGGCGGGGTATGGCGCGCTGTGCGGCGCAGGGCGGCTGGCACAAACGGCGGCGCCGGGGCCGGAGGAAAAACCTCGGTGAGGAGACCGCGGGGAGGGCATGGAGCGGGGCGGAGAAGGCGCTTGAGGCTGGGCGCCGGCGCGAGCCGGGCGGGGTGCGGGGGCGCGCGCCCAGCACTCTGTGGCGAAGCCTGGCGACCCTGGGGAGGGGAGGGTGGGGGTGGGGCGTGGGGGAGGGAACGCGCGCCGGGCATGTTAAGCGCCGGCCGTTGGGGGGGTTGGGGGGGGGAGCAGGGAGCGGGCGGAGGGGGAGGGGAGGGGTGGGGACACGGGGTTCCAGCGGCCCTTAGGCCTTGTCTTCGTCTCCTGCTGTGCCCCGAGGGGCCCCGGGACCCGCACCGAAGGGACTTGGGAGGGGGGCGCTTTTTCCTTCGTCCTTTCCCCGAGTGCATGAGCCCTCCTCCACCCTTCCCTCTGTCGCTGTGGACCCTGCTCCCACGGGTCCCTTCCGTCTGTCTGTCTCAGGACCTCCCTTCCGTCTGGGTGTGTGTCAGCCCCTAACGGGCTTCCTCCTGTTGGGCTGGGTTCTGCCCGGCTGTCTCAGGCCCACCCTCCCTGCTCTTCTCCGGTGTGTGTTTCTGTCTCTGGATCCCCCAGTTTCCACGGTCTGTAGATCCCCACATTCCCTCTGTGTCTTCCAGGCAGATCCCCCCTCTCGCCCCCACCCCCAGTCTGTTTGTTTCTAACTCTCCTACTTCCCACACCGCCATCCTTTTCTACTTAAAGTCCCCTCCTTCTTTTCTGTCTGTGGGTCTGTGTCTGTCTGGGGGTGTCTCTCGCCCACAGCTCCCACTGCAGTCCTCTGCCTGTGGATCAGCTACCCAGTCTCACCCCTCCAGCTGCCCCCTTATTGCCCCTTGTCTCTTAGTGATTCCACCCAAGTCCCAGAGTCTTTTTCCCCACGTGGCCTCAGGTTTTGGGGTCTTTATAGCTAAGTCTAACTATCTATTGCCCCTGCCACTCCCCACCCTCGCCCAGCCCTCTTCCCTGTAGCTCTTCTCACATTCCTTTTTCTCTCTCTGTCTCTCTCTCTCTCTCTCTCTCTCTGTTTCTCCAGCCACCGTGACAGGTCCCTTCCCAAGCCCCTAGGGACAGCAGAGGACTTGGGGACCAGCAAGCACCCCCAGGGCACGAGAAAAGCCCCTGCCATCTGCCCTGCCTCATCCTGCCCCACGCCAGGCCCAGCCGCCCCGGCCCCCGGCTGCATCAAGTGGAGGAGGAGGAGGTGGAGGAGGGTGGCACCATGGGCCTGGGCCGTGCCCTCCATGCCCGGGGGATGAAGACACTGCTGCCATGGACAGCCCGTGCCAGCCGCAGCCCCTGAGTCAGGCTCTCCCTCAGTTGCCGGGTTCGGTGTCAGAGCCCTTGGAGCCTAGCAGGGCCAGGATGGGGGTGGAGAGTTACCTGCCCTGTCCCCTGCTGTCTTCCTACCACCGTCCAGGAGGGCCTGGTGAGGCCTCGGCGGGGAGTGGGACCCCCAGAGCTACAGCTACTTCCACCACAGCCAGCCCCCTGCGGGAGGGCTTCGGTGGGCAGGATGGCGGCGAGCTGCGGCCACTGCAGAGTGAGGGTGCTGCGGCACTGGTCACCAAGGGGTGCCAGCGACTGGCAGCCCAGGGCGCCCGACCCGAGGCCCCCAAACGGAAATGGGCAGAGGATGGTGGGGATGCCCCCGCCCCCAGCAAGCGGCCCTGGGCCAGGCAGGAGAACCAGGAGGCAGAGACAGAGGGGGAGGGCTGCAGCAGTGGCAGTGGTGAGGCCAGCGCCGGGCTGAGGGAGGAGGTGCTGCCCGCTGCACCTGAGCGCCTGGCCCTGGACTATATTGTGCCCTGCATGCGGTACTATGGCATCTGCGTCAAGGACAGCTTCCTGGGGGCGGCGCTGGGTGGCCGAGTGCTGGCAGAGGTGGAGGCCCTGAAGCGGGGCGGGCGCCTGCGTGATGGGCAGCTAGTGAGCCAGCGGGCTATCCCGCCACGCAGCATCCGTGGGGACCAGATTGCCTGGGTGGAAGGCCATGAGCCAGGCTGCCGAAGCATCGGTGCCCTCATGGCCCACGTGGATGCTGTAATCCGCCACTGTGCTGGGAGGCTGGGCAGCTACGTCATCAATGGGCGCACCAAGGTGAGGCTGCAGGGACCGGGTGGTGGGGTGGGGGGCTGCCCAGCACTTGTTGGATGCCTAGTGTTCTGAGCACCAGTGGGTTTGGAGATAGGCTTCTGGGGTCACAAAAGAGTTCAGGCAGCTCTGGCGCAGGGACTGTTGGAGCTCACTTCGGGCTCTCACTCCCTGTGGCCTTAGTTTGTGTACCTGTAAACCATGGGTTTGGCCCGTAGTCACCATGGTTCTTGACCTTGCCAGGGATCCTCTTGAAGAACCTGAGGAGAGGTGCCGACAGTCGTAGTCCCACATCTGTGCATGGGCCATGGTGGGGTTCACAGCCACCTGATGTCTGTTCCTGGATCCTAGACCAAGAATGTTCAGTGTAGACAGGCACGGGTTTCTGCCTCTGCCGTCTGTACCTGTCTGTCTGCCCCTGTCTTTGTTCTTCCCTGTTCCCTTATTTTTTCATGTACTTGGGTATGTCTAGTCTATCCTGTCCATTGCCTGTCTTTGGTCTGTCTGTTCTGTCTCCCGGGTAGGAGAACCAGAAGGTGGAACGGGGAGGGGGGCAGTGGTGAGGCCAATGCCAGGCTGAGGGAGGAGGCACTGCCCACTGTGCTTGGTGCTGGGCTGCATTGTGCACTGCATGCCGTACTGTGGCATCTGCATCGTGGACGGCTTTCTGGGGGTGTCTGTGTGCCGGCCCAGGTGGAGGTTATGTCCCCATCTTTCCCATCCCTCCCCATCCTAGACCCTGTCCTCCATCCTGTCTGTTCTGTCTCTCCGTCACTTTATCCTTGTCTGGCTCTGGTCTGTTTCCTTGATCCTCTGCCGTTGTATCTTTTCTTGGTCTCTTTCTCTTGTTTTAGAGTAGCAGTTATCTTTTTTTTTGGAACCTGGACCTGTTTGAGAATCTGCCAGAAACCACAGACCCTGTCTTAAAAAAATGCTCATTTGTTTGGAGTTTATGGTCAGTGATCAGGGCCTTCTGGGCCTGCCGCTGCCCATTCAGGAACCTGGGGTTAGGAGCCTGCACAAGACAGTAGTCCGTAGGGCCTTTTGGCCTGCTGACATGTTGATTCTCCTCATGGAGGGGTGTGAGGATCCTGGCCTTGAGTCCAGGGTTTGGCGGTGTTAGGACAAGGCCCGGTAGGGAGTGCCCACTGCACAGCACCAGTGATACCTGGCTGATGGCACAGACTGTGTTTTGCCCTGCAGGCATGAGGCTGTGCTCCTGATGTCCTCTCCCTCCTCCCTCAGATCCTGTCTTGGGTTCTGTCTCTGCAGCTTCCGTCTCAGGCTGGAGCTGGCTCGGGGACTAGGGCTCCCCCGGGCCGAAGCCACTGGCTTCCCCGCCCCAGCTGGAACTTGTCCTGCTTCCCTCTCCCTCCTGTTACTTCGGTAGCTGGAGGGCCAGAGGCGGCCCCTCCCAGTGGCAGGAGAGATCAGTGGGAATCTCCCTAGCCACAAGGTGTTGAGCCCCATCTCCCCAGGGTCACCCATCCTCACAGGAGGGAGGTTGGTGGGGAGACCACAAGAGTTGAGTGGCCAAGGGCAGGATGCTTCTCTGAGCCTCTGCTCATCCACAGGATAGGAAAACCAGGTTAACTCCCCAGCTAGGCTGTGGCCATTTCAGGAGGGGAGGGGAGAGGGCGCAGATCTCTTTTCCTTTGGTGCCTTGGATGTGGTTGGGAGCAGGCCCTGGAGGGGTGGTGGGGTGGGTGTTGAGACTTTTTAGCCTTGGGAGGTAAGAACAAGCCTGGCTGGACTAAGAAGGGAGGGGAAGAGCCAACCCAGCCACTGGAGTTCCTCTCAGACCCTCCCTGCCCCCGTGAGGCAGCAACTGCAGGCTTCCTCACCTTCAGAGGGCAACATCTGGGCTCCCTCCCCAAGCTCTGGAGTAAGACAGTGTGGGGTGGTCACGGCAGCGGGGGGGCCTCAGATCACCAGTGTGGTTTGGGCTGGTAACAACCTGCCTCTCGGTCCCGAGTGCCGCTCCTGTGCTCTTGCCTTCCTCCTCTCCCTAGATCCTCTGCTCAGCGGGCCTGCAGGTGGGAGGGAACTGGCTCCCATTGGCATCAAGGGCTACCATAGGTGACCCCGGGAGGCCCCTTTAGGAGCAGTTTGGAGGTGGGGCCTGCTGCTGTGGGCTGAGACCTGGGGTTCTGATTGGGGGTGGGGTGTGCATGCACAGTGGTCCTAGCTGCCCCTTCCTGGAGATGGAAGTGTGAGGAGCAAGTTTCCGTGTTACTCTGGTTGTTGTCCCTTCCCTTGTGGGGGCAGGAAGTAGATGCTTCTCGGGGGCCGGAGGATGCCACCCCCAGCCCCACTCCCAGGTGAGTATATGTGGGGGGAGGGGGGCCTTAAAGGGCCTGTTCCTGTGCCTACCTTCACACACACAGGAGTCCCATTCCCTGACAGACTACAGAGTGTGTCCCTGCCTGCATGGTGGGAGACCCTGTGAGGGTGCACGGGAAGGATGGAATGGAGGCCCTGAGACCCAGAGGAGCGCTTTTAATTAGCAGCTCCCTCCTTGGCACTAGGGAGACAGGCCTGGCCCTGGCGGCCAGTACTAGGTAAACAGGTACCTGTGCTGATTTTGCACTGAGAGGGATGGAATGGGAAGTCAGCCCAGGTGCCTTCAGCTAGAGGACTCGAGGTGCTCCTGGCCCTGAGACCTGAATAACAAGGGGGACGAGTGGAAGAGCGTTCAGGCAGGTGCAGAGGCCTTGAGGATGAGCTTGGCCTGGTCAGAGAAGAGTGAGGAGGATTTCGAGGCTGGAGATAGTGTGAGGCTAGTGGCCTTGGAGGCTGTGGTCAGGAGTTTGTGTTTTTTTGGGATGCAGCGAGGAGCTTGAAGGGGTTTGAGCAGTGGTGAGCTGGAGTAAAGGGCCTCTGGCTGCTGTGGGGGTGGGTTGTGCGGGAAGAGGTTGCAGCACTGGACCCCTTTCCCCACCCCACCCTCGAGCAAAACTGGCAAAATCTCCAAAGAAGTAGTGTTAGCTCCATTTCGTGGATGAGGAACTGGAGATGGGGAAGTTCCGTCATCTGCCGAACATCACAGCTTATGTTGCAGCACTGAGACTTGAACCCAGGAGATAGGTCTGCAGGAACACCTGGGCCCTTTTCCTCACATCACATCCATCACTTTGCTGGGTACCTGATGAGAAACAGGCCCGGAGTGGCTAGGCCCAGGACTCAGAATGGCCAGGGCTGCCTAGGGCAGTGGCGGCTATCCAGGAGAGGAGGCGAGAACCCTGGGGCTAGACCTGTGCACACAGAAGCCGAGACCTGGAACAAGGTCTGACTCAGATCTGTGGGGGTCAGGAGCCTCCAAAGTCATGTTCTCGGAGGGGTTCATGCTACTGCTGTAAACCGAAGGTCTTCATTAGCCCCATTTTACAGATGAGGCGTTTTGAGGCCCATTCAGGTGATGAGACTGTCCAAGGCTACTTGGCAGGTTTTCCTTGGAGTTGGGATTAGATCTCAGGTTCTGGTCACATTCTGGGTTTTGGTACCTGTTCAGTTGTGTAGGAGACAGATTATTTAGCGGGTATTCTTTATAGTAAGGTTAGTGGTTCTCAACATTGCTGCACATTAGGATTACCTGGGGAACCTTTAAAAATTCCAGGCTCCACCTGAGACCAAGTACATCAGAACCTCTGAGGTGGGCCTCGGTATCAGTGTCCCAGGTGATTCCAACTCTACAGCTCAAGGAGAGAACTCCTGGTGTGGGGCTGTGAAGCCACATCCCTGCACACCAGGAAATGTTTAAATTGCTTTTATCCTAGTGAAATGTCTGACGTGGGGTCAGGTTATCTTTAAAAAAACCAAGCCCTCAGTTGCTCACTGCGCTGCATGTTGGCACCAGACGCGGGGGGTAGGGGCGTGAGGTGTGTGTGTGTGTTGGGCTGTTGAGGCCCAGGGGCTGAGGTTTCTTGTGGATGGAGGCTTGGCTGAAAAAGGAGAAAAGGAGAAAGTCTGGGTGCTGGAACCCTTGGAGCCCAGGACACCTGAGGAAAGATGAGGGGCTGAGAGGGGTGGGAAAGAGGAGGTGAAGGCTGCTTATCTAACGTCCCTGCCACTTAGCCTCAGTAAACGCTCTCCATCCGTCTCTGCCAGGCCATGGTGGCATGTTACCCAGGTAACGGGCTGGGGTACGTGAGACACGTTGACAATCCCCATGGCGATGGGCGCTGCATCACCTGCATCTATTACCTGAATCAGAACTGGGATGTCAAGGTAGGATGTTGGGGGTGGGGTGGCGTGCATCCGTTGCATTTTCCTTTCCCAGCTCAGCTTCTAGCATTGTCCCCTTCCTCTTCCCAACCCACGGGAGGGGGGCGGTGGAATGTGCCCAATGGCTCTTTCTGGGAAATGGGACCTCCTCTTCAGCTGACTGTGCGGCGGCAGTTCCCCCTCTTTGGGGAATGGTGCTGTCTGCCCAGCCCCCAGCCTAACCAGCACTTCCCCCGCCCCATTTCCTGTCTTCTTAAGTAGCTTCCTGCCCATCTCCATGGTGATGCAGACTCTGCGTTGTCATTCATTTTGAGAGCCTGAGTGGTGGGAGGGAGTGATGGGTGAAGTTATTATGCCCCCTGGTGGGCTCCTGGGGGCCGGCAGTGCAAGGCAGGGGCTCTAGGCAGGACTCCCAGCCTGCCTCATCCTCTGGCCTGCCTTCAGGTGCATGGCGGCCTGCTGCAGATATTCCCTGAGGGCCGTCCCGTGGTAGCCAACATTGAGCCACTCTTTGACCGGCTGCTCATTTTCTGGTCTGATCGGCGGAACCCCCATGAGGTGAAACCAGCTTATGCCACCAGGTATGGTCCACACTTCCGGGAATGTGCCCAGGTGCTCCCCCTGTGCCAGCAAAGTCTTGTCAGACCCCTGAAGTGACTAGGAAGTGATGGAGTGCCAAGAGGGGGCGGCTCGGGGTGGATATAGTGGCTGGAATTGAGGAAAAGTGATCTCTAACCACCCTCTGGGGCTGCTCTGGTCTCCAGGTACGCCATCACTGTCTGGTATTTTGATGCCAAGGAGCGAGCAGCAGCCAAAGACAAGTATCAGCTAGGTACCGGCCTCCCAGTGTCCCCTCCCTCAGGGCCTTCCTCTTCCGTGTACCTCCCTGGGCCTCAAGCCGCCTCATCAGTCTCACTGGATCCTGTCACTCATTTTTCCCCATCTTTGCCTACCATCCCTAGACAGCTCACTCTCCTGGTATCCCCAGCATGAGCCCCATCTCTTCTGGTCATCTCCCCTTCTTCCCAGGTTTCCTTGGTCTCTTAGTTCCGTCCCTGATGACTCAGTCTCCTGTCCCCCTTCACCCCCAGCATCAGGACAGAAGGGTGTCCAAGTACCTGTGTCACAGCCGACTACGCCCACCTAGTGGCTAGCCCCAGAGCTGCACGGACAGACAGCTTGCCTGACTTCGGGAGAGCCCTGGGCCCGGTGCCGCCAGTCACGGTGCCTGCTCCTGCCCCGCCACTGCCGCTGCTTCTGACTTTGCCTCTGTTTTGCCTGGTGTGGAGGGCTCCATCCATCGCTGAGGACCAAGGAGGAGGAGAGACCTCTGCTGCCCTGGGCTGGGGGCTGGGGTTGTGACCTGGGCAGAGGCCGGTGTTGGGGACTGCCATTACTGGAGCTGGGGGCCTGTGTCCTGCCCTGTCTGGTCATGCATGTCCCTCTCAGGTTTGGAGAGCTGGAAGGAGGCGTTGCCACCTCCCACCAGGGTGCAGGATTTGGGGTTGGGGTGAGTCATGGCCTCTTGCTGGCAAAGGTTGTGGGGGAGTATCCCCAAGCCCCCCACTCCTCCAGCCTGGAACAGGAAGTGACTCCCCAGCCCCTTTGGCCACGGCACCTTTTGGACTAGGCTGCCGCTGCTGGGCAGGATGAAAGGTGCTGGGAGGAGCATGGGCCTGCAAGTCCTGTCAGCCAAGAAATAAAAGTTTACCTCAGAGCTGCACACATCTGACTGACTCACTCCCTGTTGGTAAGAAGACGCCTCCGTCTGCAATTCAGGGCCTTTATTGACCAAAGAGGGTAAGGAGGTCTGAGAGCCAGTGAGCAGAGGGTGGCTGAACCTGACTTCAGCGGGCCACCAGACAGAGTTGGAAGGCTGGGGGCACTGCGGGGTGAGGTCGATGTTGGCGGGGCTCCCCACAGGGAGCAGGCAGAACTGCTGTAGAATGGAGGTGAGGAAGACCTCGGATCGGGCCAGGCCTGCACCCAGGCACATTGCTTTCCTGGGGACGTGGGGGTGTGGAATGAGAAACCCATGCACCCCACGGCACGTCCAGGCTGGTCCCCTCTCTGCCCAGCCCAGACCTGGGGCAAAGGGCATGAAGGAGTTGTTGCTCTGGAACTCACCCTTGTCATTCAGGAAGTTGGTGGGATTGAAACAGTCTGCGTCCTTAAATTGGGTGAGATCCTGGTGTGCAGACACAAGGAGAGGAATCACGAAGGTGCCCTGGGGAGATGTGCAAGGGTTACTTGAAAAATATGCAAGTGACTATTCCACACATCCATCCAAGACCCCATTTCGAAGTCAGCGGCAAGGAAGGCCGCCTACTTTCTTGCTCCCAGAGTCAGTGCTCTGGACGCTTAGGCCTGCTCATCTCTGTTAACAGGCCCTCCCCAGCCCCTGCGCAGGATCCCCAGTCTTGGTGGCCACCTTGGGCAGGAAGTGACTGCGCAGGTGGGCCTCACAGGTGAGGGCACGCGGCAGCTCCAGCGGCAGCACGCTAAAGACGCTTTGGATCTCCTGCAGCGTGGCGTCGGTGTAGGGCAGGCGTTCTTAGTCCTCCAGGCTTGGGGCGCACATTCGACCTACCACGGGATCCAACTCCGCCTGCGCTTTGGCTGGGGCCGGCAGAGATGTGAACTACCCCAGCCTCCAGCCAACCCACAACCCCACAAGCCTCCTCATCCCTAGCTGTCCAGCTCAGAAGCCTACCACCTCTGGGTATTTGAGCAGAATGAGGAGTCCGTAGCGCAGGGTGGTGCTTGTGGTCTCAGTACCGCCAAGGAAGTGGTTATGCGTCGTCATCACCAATGTCTCCTGGAAATGGCTCTCCGGGTCCTTCTGTGGGTAGAGGAGCCAGGCATCTGCTGGTGGGCAGCAGGGCCCTGTACCTTACCCGTTTGATCAGGAAGCAATCGAAATTTCGGGGTTCCCCGGGCTGCCGGTTGCTGCTGGGTTTGCTGAGAGGTGAAAACTCTAAGCTCTGCTAAGTTTCAGAAGATTCCGTGGTGTGGGCCTGGGAGCCATTTTAGGAGGGAGGGGAAAATGTACATCTGGGGGGACAGGAAATCAATAGGACCTTGAACAAGACCATTCGTGTCCCTATGGGGAGACTGGACCAGGACTTTGATGTAGGTTCTAAAACTCTTCCATTCCAAGATTCTAAGACTGCCCCATTCTAATGATCCAATGTAGGTAGGTCCATGTACTTGGAATTTGGCATAGACTGGGCACACGAGGGAGGGATGGGGGCCGACCCTCTCACCTCACCCTATCTGGAACTCATGATGCAGAAGTTGTCACTGAAGAGGTCCAGGAGCCTCAGGAACTCTGGGTCCTCGTAGCCATAGCGGTTCTCAAAGACCACGGAACACATAACCTTAAATACAGCATTATCTAGTAGCCGCCGGGGGTCGAACGGAGCTCCCGGGAGTGGGAACATGACAAGGTCATACGCTGTGTCTCGGCCCCCACCCAGCTCTTGGGTTTACTGGCTTCATTCCACCCAAACGCCTTCCCTAGGGCACACCCACAACAGGTCCCTATCCTTTTCCGACCAGGCCGTACCAACGCTGTCTTGAAATTCGCCAAGCAGACAAGGCGCCTCTTCCAGGACACGGTCCTCGATGGTCCGCGTACCCAAGCCGAACTCCTTAAGTGCTCCAAGTGCAAAATTGCGCAGCGTCCGCCAGCGCTGCCCGTTAGAAGCCACGATGCCTGGGGGAGTGGAACAAAGAAGGGGACGGGCCGGGGAGTTAGCCACGCCCCATCCCGGAAGCATCCCGTAGTGGAGTCGACTTCCTCGCAACTCTTCGCTCTGCTTCATTTCCTGGTCTTTTGGTTGCTACCCCAGCCTTCTCGGGCCTATCCGCACATTGGCCGCACCTCTGCTGGTCCCGATTCCTCATCCACGTGCTGGCTCTCTTTGGCCTTGACTCTTAGGTTCTTCTCTTCTACTGGCTGCACAAGGATCCAGCCTCCCCCACCGCCATTCGACCCCTACACTGTGGCTCCTACCCAACCTCTCCTCAGAACCCTTGACTCTATTAGGCCCCGCTCCATTTCCCCCGGTCTCGCTCCGTATCGCAAACTGGACGTTCCCGGTCCGCACTTCCGCCGCCCAGGCCTCACCGTTTCCGCGTGTGAAGCGTTCGAAGGCTGCCCTGGCCCCGCGGCCGGAGAAGGCATCCGCTTGCAGCACTAATGCGTCCCGCTGCGCTGCGTAGCTGCACGGCACCACTGCAGGGCGCGGGCCCAGCCACACGGTGAACACCGGACCCCAGCGTCCAGGGAGCTACACGGAGCCGGTGCTCAGCGGGCCCGGGTCTGGGCTCCTGACCCCTCCGCCATCGAGACCCCAGAGCCCGGACCCCAGCTCCCTTCTCCTTCAGACCCAGGAGTCCAGCTCCACCGCCTTCCCTCAAAATCTAGAAGTCCAGGTCCCCAGCCCCCTGCACCCTCAGAACTAGGTATCTGGGCCCTCAGCACCTCCCCAGCCTTGAGCCAGAACAGACCTCTCTGCTCCCCGTCCCCTGGGACCAGACTACTCGCCCCAGGCTCCCCCTCCCTTGGGACCCGGGAGTCGGGGGTGGGGTGGGGTGGGGTGGGGTGGCAGCGAGACTCCGCCCTGAACCAGGAGCTCAGGGCCACTGCCCCTTTTCCCTCCAGATCTAACTTCCCACCCCCAGTCTCCTTTCCCAGAAGGCAGGACTCCAGGCCCCTCACCCTCTGTCAGGATTCGGGGTCCGAGCCCTCAGCTCTGTCTTCATTCAGAGAACCAGGAGTTCTAGCCCCCAGCCCCAGCTCCAGGAATCCAGAATCCTGTTACCCCACCCACTGTCGGGGCTACCTCCGTGAGTGCACGGTCCAGGTGTCCAGACTCGAGCTGCAGCAAGTTCCGCCGAAGCGGGAGCGGTACGGGCCCAGGGGTAGGGCCGCCTGCATCTGAGCGCCGGGTGCACCCCAACCCCGCCTGGCTGCCTGCACCTCTTCTCCTCTTTGATTCCCTTGGGGTCTTGGGTGGAGCAGGGATGGAGACTGAAAGTGGGAGGGGTGGCCGCCTTTAGGATGCTCATTCTGTAATTCCCCAACCCAAAGTCTGCACCCCGCCCCCAGCCCTCTCACTGCTGGCCTTGGCTCCTCCTGGCCTTTTGTGTGTGTGTGTGTGCCTGCCTCAGCCTGTCCTATTTGGCAGCCTTAATGCACTAGCATTTTCATGTCAGCATACCTGGTCAACAGGTGCACCCTCTTGAACCCCCAGCACCTGTGGGTCCGTCTCACTTGGCCTATAGCTGTGCCTTCCTAATCCCCTGGCCACCTCTGGGCCCATGACCACTGAACGCTGTACCTTGTACTTCTGATAACTCAAAACATCCTGACTGCTAAATACACTTCTTAGAGCACTCCTGGTGATGTGTCCATTCGCCTGGCACTCCTGTGCCCTGTGCCTGTGATTCCTGGGGACTCGCACCTGAGCCCTTGTCACACCCACACCCATTGCTCTTGGAGCTCTGTATGCCATACATGTCTCCCAGATGCTCACTCAAGTCCCCTAGCGTCCTGGTGCCCATCAGCTTGGCACTTCCATGCCTATCCTATGACTCCTGGCTGCCTTCCCATGGTTGACACCCTTGTATTTCCACACTTAGGCCCTGCCCTGAACTGCCATCTCTATTCCCAATGCTCTGGCTCCCAGATGCCCCAAATGTCCTATGCCTATGCTGCTACACCCCTGGTCTCCAGTCCCCTAGACTCCTCAGTGGGCACCCCCGCCTGATGCCAGGCCACGATGGACCAGGGGCGGGGGTTGTGGCTGAGTCTGTACTTGGAACAGACTGTTCAGGAATGCGGCCCACCCTGCCGCCCACCCTGCCGTGCCGGATCCAGCCTTCCGCCAGGTACCTGGCACAGGGCCCAGACCTGGGGAGACCGTGGGGGAGCTGTGCAGAGTCTGGGACAGGGCTTGTCTCTGGGAGTGTCTCTCTCACTCTCAGTCTCTGTGTTTCTCTGTTCATCTCTCTCTCTTTCTCTCTCTTCCCATTTCTCTCTCTCTCTCTCTGTTTCACTCTCAGTGCCTACCTCTGTTCATGTTTGTCTTCTCTCTCATGTGCTCTCTCTTTTCAATGTCTGTCGTTTTCTCTCCCTGCCTCTTCCAGTTTGTCTTTACCTTAATCTCCCTCTGTCTCTGCTTTCCCATCTTCCTGCCTGTTTGTGTAGCACGTCTCCCTGTCAGCCTTTGTCTGCCTGGTGACTGGCAGGGGCTGAGGGGCAGGGCACTGCTCAGAGGCACTGACTCTGCAGACAGCAGGGCTGCAGCAAGCATGCCCTCGCCACCCCTCCCCCAACTCCCACCCCAGCCTCTCCGATGGATCCTCTTTCTCAGGCTCTTTTCAAGAGCAGGCATTTTGTCTTGTTCACTTCTGTATCCCCAGCACGTAAAATAGTGCTCAGCACACAGTTGGCACTCAGTAAATGTTGCTGAATGAATGCATGGCTTTCTTCATTCCTATTTCTGTCTCTGTTTCTCTCTCTCTCTCTCTTTTTTAATTGGAGTATAGTTGCTTTACAATGTGTGTTAGTTTCTGCTGTACAGCGGGGTGAGTCAGCTATGTGTGTACATCTATCCCCTCTTTTTTGGATTTCCTTCCCATTTGGGTCACCACAGTGCATTGAGTAGAGTTCCCTGTGCTATACAGCAGGTTCTCATTAGTTATCTATTTTATACATATACATGTATATATGTCAATCCCAATCTCCCAATTCATCCCACCCCCCTTTCCCTCCTTGGTGTCCATACGTGTGTTCTCTACATCTGTGTCTCTACTTCTGCCTTGCAAACAGGTTCATCAGTACCATTTTTCTAGACTCTACATATATGCGTTAATATAAGATGTTTTTCCCTTTCTGACTTACTTCACTCTGTATGACAGTCTCTAGGTCCATCCATGTCTCTACAAATGACCCAATTTTGTGGCTGAGTAATATTCCATTGTATATATGTACCACATCTTCTTTATCCATTCTTCTGTTGATGGACATTTAGGTTGCTTCCATGACCTGGCTATTGTAAATAGTGCTGCAGTAAACATTGGGGTGCTTATGGTTAAAATATTATACTTCCCTTTTTTTTTTTTTTTTTTTTTTTGTGGTACGCGGGCCTCTCACTGTTGTGGCCTCTCCCGTTGCGGAGCACAGGCTCCGGACGTGCAGGCTCAGCGGCCATGGCTCATGGGCCCAGCCGCTCCGCGGCATGTGGGATCTTCCCAGACCGGGGCACGAACCCGTGTCCCCTGCATCGGTAGGCGGACTCTCAACCACTGCGCCACCAGGGAAGCCCTATACTTCCCTTTTAATTCATTTGGTTCCACATTACAAATCTAATCTCAAGTTTGTCATTTACTCTTAGACAATATAATTTCTTGTCTCTGTTTCTCTATAATTCGGACTCTATTTCTCTCAATCTCTGTCTTTGGCTGAATCCTTGTGACTGTCTCCCTTCCTGCCTGTCTCTGTTTCTTCTCTTGCGGCTTCTCTCTGGTTCTCTTTTTGTCCTTTCAGATCTCTGTCTCTCTTCAGCTCTGTGCCTCTCTTAATTTCCATCTTGACTTTAGCATCTCCTTGTCTTCCTTCTCTTTGGGCATCTCTTACCTCTCCCCTTTTCTCAGTTCCTCTCTTTCTCCTCCTCTGTCTCTCTCACTCCCAATCTTTGGTTTTCAGGATCTCTATGTATCTCTCTATCTCTGTCTGTCTCTTTCTCTTCGTCATGTGTTTCTCTTTCGCATCTCTCCATCTTTCTTTCTCAGGACCTCTGAATCTCTCCTTTTCCCCCTCCCCCTCTGCGTCCCTGCCTGGGCCCTGGGGCAGACTCTGTGCTTGGCCTGTGGTGGGAACAGTGTGGGGATTAGGGAGCCACCACCCCATGTGGGGGCCACCTATAAGCCTCCCTCCAGCCAGGCCCATACTCAGCAGAGCATGTCCCAGCTTCTGGGTGACCTTGGGGAGACTCCACTCAGGCTAGGGCCTTCCAGGTCACCTCTGCGCATGGCTAGCGGGGCCAGCCTCCTTCTGTCTGACTCCAGCTCAATGAAACGTGAGATGCCTGCTCCTTGAGAAAAGCTACTGTCAGCAGATGTCAGCTTGTCAAGTCTAGTCCCAAGCTGCGAGGCCCCATGCCTGGGACCGCTATCCCCACCCCAGAGGGAGGAAATGCAAGACAAAGAAACAGTCCAATGAGAGGGATGAGAAATGGGGGAGAGTTTCGGTCTTCCAGTGCCTCACTTCCCCATTCATTGCCCTTCCGCTCTTTCTCTGGTCATTTTTGTTTCTTTCTTTGTCGCTGTCTTCTATTCTCTCTCTTTTTTTTTTTTTGGTACGCGGGCCTCTCACTCTTGTGGCCTCTCCCGTTGCAGAGCACAGGCTCCAGACGCACAGGCCCAGCGGCCATGGCTCATGGGCCCAGCCGCTCCGCGGCATGTGGGATCTTCCCGGACCGGGGCACGAACCCGTGTCCCCTGCATCGTCAGGCGGACTCTCAACCACTGCGCCACCAGGGAAGCCCTCTTCTATTCTCTTTGCGTCCCTAGGTCTCAGTCTCCATATCTCTCTGCTTTCCTCTGTGTCTCTGACTCATAAGATTTTGAAGAGCAGTGTTGGAGCCAGATGATCTGCGTTCCAAACCCAGCTCTGCCCGTTTCTGGCTGTGTAATATTGGGCAAGTCACTTCACCTCTCTGAGCAACCTCAGTTTGCTCATCTGTAAAAATGTATAATAAAATTGCTTTGTCTCATAGGGATATTTAAATGAGGCATTTGGACCAGTGTGTGAATAGGAAGCACTAGGTAAGTGTTAGTAATTGTGATTTCTCAGCCTCTGGGTCTGTTCATTTCTCCGGGTCTCTCACTTTCTCCCTGCTTGCATCTCCATCTTTGTACAGTGCCCTGCATCTCTTGCAGACCGTTTCCATATCTCTCTAGGCTGCTGTCTCTTTCTTGGCCTTGGCTTCTCTGCCTCTGTCTTCATTCGAGCCCTCACAGCCTTTACCTTCCAGCCTGTCTCCAGGAAACAATTTCTCCCAGTTTTTAACCGCCCTAAGGGTGAGGGTTGAACTCATCACAGCCAGGTGTCTCCCCTCTCTGCAACCAGACCTTCCTTCTCCCCATCCTAGAGGACTATCCTCCTCCCTTTAATTCAGCCAAGGCAGGTTCGAATCTATTATAATTTATTATAAATTGATACAAAATCCCCCAAAGTGTGCGCAATAGAACGAGTTCTGTGGATAAAACAAGGCATGCACTTCCCCTTCCCCTTGGCTTTCTCTGCCTCTGGGGACTCAGAAGGTAGACAGGAGCGATGGGGAATGGGCATGCGGCAGGTGAGGGGAAGCGAGTGTGACAGCGAGAGGGATGGGGCGCAGGGGAACGGGCGGTCCTCAACGCTCACTGGCGAACGTGGAAGGGATGCGGCGTCAGCGCGAGCGCAGGCACAGCTGGAAAGGCCGCGGCAAATTGCAGAGGCCGGAGCTGAGCGGGGTCAGGTCGACGTCCTCGGGCGCCCCCAGCGGCTCCAGCAAGAAGCTGCAGGATGGCGGTGAGGAAGAGGAAGAGCTCCCCGCGCCGCAGCGACTCGCCCAGGCACAGCCGGCCTCCCACAGGGAGAAAGGGTGGGCAGGAGCAATGAGACAAGATGGGCTGAGGGGCGCCCTCAACTTTCAAAGGAAAACATGAGAATAATGGCTGGGTACTCACGGACCCATCCATCTAAAAGTCTGGAAAAGACAGTTTAAGTAAATCGTGGACCTGCTGCAAGTGCAACATTGCAGGGGTTCGAGTCCCAACTCTGACAGTACTAGTTTCCTGATCTTGGGCAAGCCACAGTTTCTGGGTAGGTACCTGAAATGGGGAGGGTAATAGTGCCTCATTTTGTTGTTGTGAACATATATAATGCTCTAAGCACTATACTGCTATTAATTTAATCCCCTTAATAACTCCAAGAGGTGGACCTTTCTATGATCTTCATTTTATAGATGTAAAAACCGAGGCACAGGGACGTCCCTCGTGGTCCAGTGGCTAAGACTCCGCACTCCCAATGCAGGGGGCCCCGGTTTGATCCCTGGTCAGGGAACTAGATCCCACATGCCGCAGCTAAGAGTTCGCATGCCGCAACTAAAGATTCCGCATGCTGCAACTAAAGATTCCGCATGCTGCAACTAAGACCTGGTGCAGCCAAATATATAAATAAATACATAAATAAGTAAATATTAAAAAAACAAACAAAACCGAGGCACAGAGAGGTGAAGGAACATATCCAAGGCCACACAGCTAGAAGATGACAAAGCTGGGCTCTGGCAGCAAAGCCCAGCTCTTAGCCACCACTCTCAGAGGTAGCACCTGGTGCACAGTAGGCAATATGGTAAGTTACCTATTATTATTCACCCCACCCCATTTTCTAATACTGAGTTAAACAGGAAAGATTTTTTTCAGCCGGGTAAAGACCAAAGCCAAGAAAAACCAGGACCACTTCAACTGCACCACCCAGTGGAGAGACTGACAGTGACCAAGTCCAAGTTAAATTACAATATTATCCTGACTCCCTGCCTCCCTCCGTGGGGATTTCAGTTGCTATCGGCCTATAGGAGCAGAGTTGGGAAGGAGAAGGAAATGTCTTTGCATCTCCAAAGCTGAGGATGGGATGGGACGAAGAAGTGAGAGGGTTTGGGGAGTGGAACTAGGCCTGGGGAATGCAGGTGGAATACGGGGCCAGAAAGACTGGATCTTGTCTCTGGCCACTCTCACCGGCTGAGAAAGGCATGAAGGCAGGGCTCTTCTTGAAGGACTGATTGGCAACCAGAAAATGCTCAGGGTTGAATTCCCAGGGCGTCAGAAATTGGCTGGGGTCGTAGTGGACTGTATTAAGGAGGGTGATGATATCCGTGCCCCATGTGGGTGGAGAGGCAGAATCAGTGGTGTTAGAAGGGCTGGGAGGTTCCCAAACTAGGATTTCCACTGTGCAGAGCTGGGAGTCTTGGGGACATGATAAGGGGTGGTGGAGCATAGGACTCCACAGGGGTCCAGGAAGTCTAGGGTGTGGGAGTCTAGGGTTCCCAGTGATGGGTGCTGGAAATGGTTTTGTTGGGGTCTGAGCCAGGGATGCAGGATACCCCCCTTGTAGGAAGAGATTTGGGGTTCCTGGGGTGGGAGTGCAGTCTCTGAGAACAGTATTTAGGTACAGGGGCTCCCCAGGATGAGGTCTCAGACCTTGGGGATTTCAGAGAGGGTCTTAGGAAAGGAGCCTGTCATAGGGAAGAGGTCTGGGGTTCAGGACGTGGTCTAGTCCACTATGCTGTGGCATACGGCTGAGTTTCTGGATTTAAGGGCCTCAGATGTCTGTTGTTAGGGCTTGGGTTGCCAGTTGCTAAGGTCCGGGGTGCTGATCGCTAGGGCCTGGGATATTCCTTGCTAGAGCCGCAGATGCCTGTTGCAACAGCCTGGGATGCCTCTTCCTAAGGTTTCAGGTGTCGTTTGCCAGGTGTCCAGAGCACCTTGGGTAGCAGGAAGCCTTGAAAAGTCGTGTCCCGAGTGACGTGGTGTGGAAAGCTCATGGGATGACGTCTGCGAAGCGCTGCACCTAGTGGATCACCGCATCTGTGTAAGGCATGGCTGCTCGGTCCACCAGCGCAGGCAGCCACGCGCGTCCCAACACGCGGTCGATCTCCTCCTGTACGCGGGCTGCAGGTGGAGGGGGGAGCGTTGTTGAGGGTATCAGCAGGCTTGACTGTGCTGAGAAGAGGTGTGTGACTGCGTGTGGAAGGGGTCCAGTCAATGCTTTCCAGTCGGGGGGCGGGGCGCGCTGCAGGGATGCATGTGAACGTTAGCTGGAGCTTCGGAGGGAGGCATTGAGTTCAGAGATGTAGGTGAGGGCGTAAGTTTCGTTCGTGCCAGGGCTCCTAGGGGCGGGGTTGTGCGGAGGGGGTTCGGGGCTGCTTAGGGTCCAGGCCCCTGATGGGATTGCCGGCGGGACTTCGAGGACCAGGGCTGCAGGAGGATGGATGGAGTGAGTGGGGTGTGCGGGAGAGCTGAGAAATCGGTGGTGAAGCAGGTGGCAAAGACCCAGTCGGTCTCCGCACAGCGTCCTGGAGGCCAAGGTTCCGCGAAAGACCCAGAGGTGGGGTTTGGGGAGGCGGGGTCGCAGACTGTGAGGTGTGGGCCGTTCAGACTGTGTGGGAGGAGATGGGTTCCTGGGGAGGCCCGGTGGCTGAGGCTCTGGGGCCGGGCTCTGGGCGGGCTGCGCGAGTTGTGTGGGCAGGGTCAGAGGTGGGCGGCAAAGCAAGATCATGCGGGCGGGGTCTGCGTCCCGGCAGACCCGGCAGGCTGTGTGGACCGCGGGGACCACGTGGGTGGGGTCAGCCTCCGGTGGGCTTGCGGGTTTGGCTGTGCGACCCAGGCGCGAGCTGGAGGCTCTCACTCCAGACACACTGGGCTGGAGCTCATTGTTTGTGGGCGGGGCTTCGAGGCGGGAGGAGCGGGTGTGCTCTACCGCGCCGTGAGGGCGGGTCTCCCCACCAGGCTCCCGGCGCTCGCACCTTGCACTTTTGGATACTTCATGAGCGCGAGGAAAGCGTGGCGCAGCGTGGTACCCACGGTCTCGGAGCCTCCAAAGAGCAGATTGTGTGTGGTCATCAGCAGAGTATCCATGTGGAAGTGGCTCAGCGGGTCCTGCTTCTCCTGCGGGGGATAAGAGGTGGGGATGTGACCAAGGCCGCGGGGAGATCCTGCGGGCTCGGATCCTGTGCGACCCATTCCCCACAGACCTGTACAACTGCTACTGGGTGCCACTTCAGCCCCTCCTCTCTTTAACTTTCTTTCCTTGGGGATGCTGGGGAGCGCGGAAGGGCAGGGTAGGGAGAATCTCAGCCGCGGGTCCCACAATAACAAATCCTTAAGGATTTCTTAAAGAGCTGTTAATTGGCGGAGGCCCCGAGTGGCCCCAGCAGAGCCAGCTGTTCCAGCTTCACTTCCCGGATGTGGGGAGATTAAACCCAAACGCGGTCAACTCGGGATCCTTGTTGGTTTGAGGCAGGATAGCAGGTCAGACCAGAGATGAGACTTCCAGGCAGGGCTTACCTGTGCCATGTTGGTAAGGAGCAATCAATGACGTCCCGGGGAGAGTTTGGGTCGAGGGAGGCCTGGTGGTCACAGACACTGCGGGCGATGAGGTCCTTCATGCGTCCGAAGTTCTGGAAAAGGTGTTGGTGCAGCCCGGGCACCCAGTCCAGGAGGCTCGGAAAGATATTGTACCGCTGAGGATGGAGCAGAGCTGTAGGGATTAGGAGGAACAGACAGGCAGGGAGGTAGGGTGCGTGCGTGCGTGCGTGTGGGTGTGTGTGTGTGTGTGTGTGTGTGTGTGTGTGTGTAGCGTGGGGCGGGGGCTATGTGTAGGTGGAGCCCCTGTGGAGTGGGCAGGGCCGCATACCTCGGGGGCGGGGTCAGAGACAGAAAGGGGCGGGGCCTTGCAGGGCCAATCGCAATTCCTTCCCTGCCCACTGCTTCCCCTATATCCCTGGAAGGGCTGGACCCCCAACCCTCTCGCCCGTGGAACTAGGCCTCCTGACCTCTCCCCAGGGGCTGCTCATGATTTGGAACTTGTCATTGATGGGGTGGATAAGGGTGAGCAGACGCTTATCGTCGTAGTCGAAACGGGTGCCGAAGATCACGGAGCAGATAATGTTGGACACCGAGCGGCTCAGCACAAACTTGGGGTCGAAGGGCTCGCCTGAGGGTGAGGGGCTAACGGGTCGGGGAGACGCAGTGTGCAACACACCAGACCCCAGGCGGTAACACCACTAGCAGCACAGAACACAGGCTCCTGGCCACCTACCATGCAGCATAACAACACCCCAAAAGTATCTGGCAACACAGCATACAACACAATATTACACACAGTGTCTGACAATATTACACACAGTGTCTGGCAATACCAAGCTGCCGTACAGGATATTCTCGGCAACACAGATCACAGCATACACACTACACCAGACACACAGCATACAACACAATATTACACACAGTGTCTGACAATATTACACACAGTGTCTGACAATACTACAACCTCACTTGGCAATGACACACAGCAGCACAACCTAACACCCAATGATCTGACGACCCAACAGATCACGGAAAACAACACGAAAACAACACATTCCTGCATTAGCCATTACATGATAGCTCGGCCCAGCAAACTGAACCTGGAGTTAAATAGACGTAGTTTGGATCTTGGCTTGGACTCTTAGTCTAGGCATGACCTAGGCGAACCGACTTCCCTTCTCTGAGCCTCAGGTTTCTCATCTGTAAAATGGGTGTGTTCTGGAGGGTCTGGTCCGACGGGCAGTGGCTGCTCCAGATGTGTGCTCAGGAGCTCTGAATGTGTCTGGGGGTAGAGGGGCTGCTCTGAAATCATCTCTGTCCACACCACCTTGTCCCCCTTTTTCCTAGTTCTCCCAGTGACTTTTAATCCCTCCCATCTTCCTGCATTATTTGCATGGGTCCGGGGCTCACAGCCAGCTGCAATGATGCCCTGAGTGGGTTCCTTGGGAACCCCGCCTCCCCCTCCTATAGGCTCACCTCAGCTCTTCTCACTGTGGCCAGTGGTGTCCATTTGCCCTGGATTGGGGTGAAATCTTCTCCATTTTTTGCCACTGGGGACCCTGGATCTGGTTCTGGGTCTGGTCTGGGGTTACAGAGCTCTGGCAAAATGAAGGGGCAAGGATGGGGGCAGGATCTCTGTCCTGGGCAGAAGTTTTCTCATTCTCTGGGGGCCCATTTTCACAACTCTTCTCACCCTTTTCTGTCTCTTGCAGCTTGTCTCTGAAATTCTGTATGTGTCTCTCTTTGCTTCTGCTTCTGAAACTTTTTGTCTCTTTTTATGTCTCTGTCTCTCTCATTCTCTCTCCCTTTGTGTCTCTGGGTCTCTATCTTTCACCCTCTATTCTATCTCTAATTCTCTTTGCGCCCTTTCTCTTTCTCTCTGCTTCTTTCTCCCTGTAATCTTTCTCAGTCACCATCTTCTCCTGACTGTCTGGGTGTCTCCCTGCCTCTTTTTCTTTCTGTCTCTCACACCTCCAAGAGCTGGACTGCAGTGGACAGGACTGAAGCCAGGCTAAGGTTGAAGGAGGATTTGGGAGAAGGGTGGGGCAGGCAGAAGCCTCAGAAGAAAGGACCTCAGACGTGAATGGTAGCCCCGCTACTGCCCACGTACACCTCTGATCTCTGGTGGCCTTAGCCTTGCAGCAGCTTGAAGCAGGGTTTCAGTTCCCGGCCAGTGATTGTGGTCAGTTCGCGGTGGTGAGAGCACCGAATCCTAGCCATAGACCACCGGTCAGCGACAAGGTCCCTGGCCCTTCAGCTTTGCAGAAAAGAATTCCCACAAAGACGGAAAGTAGTGAAACAAGTAAAGTAGTTATTAGGAGAAAAAAATACAGTACGTGTGGATAGACACACGGGCAGACTCAGAGAGAGAGTCATGCCCTTGTGGCAGTTTAAATCACTTATTTCTTCCAGGTTTCCTTTGGCCAATCATTTCGATTTGCCTGGCTCAGAGTCCGTATTCAGTTTATCTCAGGACCCTGCCATATGTGCGTGCACATCTCTTAGCCAAGCTGGATTCTACCGAAGAGGTCTGTGGGCAGTTAGCATCACTTACTATGGGGTGGCGCCCCTTCCCATTTTGACCTCGAAGGAGCTTTTCTGTGCATGTTTAGTCAGGGAGGTCTCCTGACTTAGAGAATGAGAAATAAGTGGTCTCTTATCTTCTATCTGGGTAGGGCCCAGCCTCCTCCCTCGGTTGTCCTGCTATGCTTGTCTTGGAGTATTGGTCCACAGGGAACAAATCTCCAATTGCTTTACCCTGGGGTGGGGGGGGGGGCATTTACCTCCTGCCTCACCTCCACCTCCGAGGCTCTCTTAAGCTCCCCACCAGCTCTGTCTGCTCTTGGGTCCCACCCCAGAAACTGGCCGCAGTTACTCAACTCCTTGCTAGGTCAGAAGGGCAGATTGCAAAAACCTGGAGTTGGGCTAGGACTCCAGTTCCTGGAGGTTAGGGTTGGGGGGAGAACCCCAGAGGTCAAGGGTCTGGGAGGCCAGGTGGAGGTGTTGGTGACCCCCCAGGTCCGTTGGTGGACACGATGGTAGTTTTCCCATGGGGGTGGGGGAGGAAGTGCTTGGAGGTTCTGGGGGATTTGACACCCCAGTCCCAGGCATATGTTGGGATGGAGGTGGGGCCCATGCTATTATTTAAGTCCCAGAAAGGCAGGTTGGGGCAGGTCCTGGAAGAGGGGTGAAGGCTTGATTACGGGATTATGTATTTCTAGTTTCCCTCAGCATCTACCCCTACTTCTGGGGGAAAGGATCAGTACTGGATCTACCTGAACCCCATAAGTGACATTTCCCTGACGCTAGAACTGGGTTGAGAGGGGCCTGATGGGACTGCCTTACTGGGGAACTTGGGATTCACGAGAAGGGGAGTTTTAAGGGGCTTTGAGTTCTTCTGGTGGTGTGACTTGTTCTCCTGCTACAGAGGGAACATGGGGTAGGGAGGGATGTATTGTGAGTTTCCTTAACCTTGGCACTACTGACATTGGGGCTAAATCATTCTTTTTGGGTGGGGGGGACTGTCCTATGAGCGGTAGGATGTTTAGCAGTATCTCTGGTCTCTACCCACTAGATGTCAGTAGCAGACCTCCGCCCAGCTGTAAAAAAATCAAAAATGACTCCAGTCATTATCTAATGTCCACTTGGGGGCAAAGTCCAACCCAGTTGGGAAACGCTGGTGGAGAAACTGAAACACACCAAGGGCAGCTGCACCTTCCTCATCTCTAATTAGCCTCTCCTTGAGCCCCAACTGTTACACTTTTTCCTGCTCCCTCAAACCTCCATGACCCTTTCCTTCCACATCACTCTGCTGGTGGTCCCATTTCTTATCCCATAGAGAAAATAGCAATCGGAAGAGAATTAGCCACTATCTCCACCATTACGCTCACTCACCTACCAGAATCTGAGCCACATATGCACCTTCCGGCTTGCGGGATCTTAGTTCCCCGACCAAGGATCAAACCCATGGCCCCTGCAATGGAAGCACAGAGTCCTAACCACTGGACCGCCAGGGAATTCCCATAAATGTTTTTATATTTTCCCTGTCCCAGCCCTGGAATCAACCACTTCTCTAAAGAGTCCTGATTCCTTGTATTGGAAGATGGTATTTAGAAACCAAGATCTGGGTATTAGCTGGGCTTATTGCTAGTGGGATATCCTTGATTTTTGGCCCTCTCAGTGGACAAAACTTGGAGAGTTCTCTCTCTTTCTCTCTCAAAAACAATTCATATTGATATCTCTGATTTTGATCTAACACACAGGGTCCATTCTAGCTTTCCCTATTTGAAAATTCTTTTTTTAAAAAAATTAATTAATTATTTTTTGGCTGTGTTGGGTCTTCATTGCTGTGCGAGGGATTTCTCTAGTTGAGGCGAGCTGGGGCTACTCTTTGTAGCAGTGTACAGGCTTCTCATAGTGGTGGCTTCTCTTGTTGCAGAGCACGGGCTCTAGGCATGCAGGCTTCAGTAGTTGTGGCACGCAGGCTCAGTAGTTGTGGTGCATGGGCTTAGTTGCTCCACAGCATGTGGAATGTTCCCAGACCAGGCCTCGAACCCATGTCCCCTGCATTGGCAGGCAGATTCTTAACCACTGCACCACCAGGGAAGTCCCATGAAAATTCTTTCCTTTCTAGCAAGAATTTGACTCTCATTTTTTTTTTTACAATATATTTACTTATCTGTTCAACTTTCATATGTACATAAAATAGTCTCACAATTGCTCACCCATACCCAGTAAGAAATAAATTTACTAACTAGAGTGTAGTATTTGTGTACAGTTTTTTTTGTCTTTAGACATACAATATACAGTCAAGTTTCTTTTTCCCAAAATTACTTCAGTTAGTTCTTTTCATCCCCACCCTTTTTAAGTAAAACAGTTAGGTAAATACAGTATATAATTGGTAATACAGTTAGGTTCAGTTGTTACAGTTTGTATTCCATTTTGAGTTCCCCTACATCCTGGTGGATTTTTAAAATTTACATATGATAAAATTCACTCTTTGTGCTGTACAGTTCTATGGGTTTCAGCAGATGCATAGAGTCGTAATCCTACATACTCACAGTGAAGGAGGCGTTTGAGGGACCCTGAGTCCCATTATCCCTTTCTAATTCTATAATATATAATAATTTTGCTGACCCCAGAACTGTGATCAGATGTTAGCCCAAATCCTGGATCCCATGAAAGAATAGAGTTTTTAGCAGTTTTTCTCTTTCTTGTGTTCTGACTGCAAGATCTCCTGCCGCAGAAGAGGCACTGGAGAGGTTGCAGGAAGAGTTCGGAGAATTGTTGAGGAGTCTCAAGTCTACAGTGTCATGAGCTGCAGGGAAGGGAGACTGAAGGGCAGAGTGAGGGAGAAGCTGAGGGGCAAAGGATGGGCCTGAATAGTAGTTTCAGTGGGAAAAGTTTTTGCAAGTGTTTGGCATGGGCACTGACCAGTCAGAATGGTTGCCAGCCTTTGACAAGAGTATGATTGCCAGGGTCTACTGGGTGATTCCTAGCACTAGAGCTGCTTGTTGAATAAATGAGCTGCATATTGAATAAATGAATGAACTGTGTTTTTCATTTGTTTGTTTTGGTTACATGCTCTCTAAGCACCCAAGTGCTCCTCTAGGTTGGGTATCAAGGAATAGGGGGAGTTTGGGGATAGACGTCCCAGTGCTGGCTTCACCATCCCACAGTGGAAGGGAACTCTCTGAAGGCTCCAATCTCCTCTGCACTGTCCATGAGAATGTTTTCTTCCATGAGAACTTTTCTTCAGAACCTGGTACCTGGACAGCACCACTCTGCACCTGGGTAGGTGGGCTGTGCACAGGGGCCATACTAGATGCTATGCCTGGGGAGGGAGGATGGAGTAGCCCCAAAGGACACAGCTCCGGGTTTTCAAAGGAATCAGAAATTGGGAGTAGTTAACACACCAGTCAGAATGGCCACTGTCAAAAAGTCTACAAATAAGGACTGGTATGGGTGGGGGGAAAAAGGAACCCTCCTACACTGTTGATGGGAATGTAAATTGGTGCAGCCACTATGAAAAACAGTATGGGGATTCCTTAAAAAACTAAAAGTAGAGGGCTTCCCTGGTGGCGCAGTGGTTGAGAGTCCGCCTGCCGATGCAGGGGACACGGGTTCGTGCCCCGGTCCAGGAAGATCCCACATGCCGCGGAGTGGCTAGGCCCGTGAGCCATGGCCACTGAGCCTGCGCGTCCGGAGCCTGTGCTCCGCAGCGGGAGAGGCCACAACAGTGAGAGGCCCGTGTAATGCAAAAAAAACCCCTAAAAGTAGACTGACCATATGATCCCACAATCCCACTCCTGGGGATATATATGGAGAAAACTCTAATTCGAACAGATACGTGTACCCCAATGTTCATAGCAGCACTATTGACAATACCCAAGACGTGGAAGCAACCTAAATGTCCATCGAGAGATGAATGGATAAAGAAATTGTGATATACATATATATACAGTGGACGATTACTCAGCCATAAAAAAGATTGAAATAATACCATTTGCAGCAACATAGGTGGACTTAAAGATTATCATATTAAGTGAAGTAAGTCAGACAGAGAAAGACAAATACCATATGATATCATTTATATGTGGAATCTAAAAAAATGATACAAATGAACTTATTTACAAACCAGAAATAGACTCACACACATAGAAAACAAACTTACGGTTACCAAAGGGGAAAGTGGCGGGGGGATAAATGAGGAGTTTGGGATTAACATATTCACACAAACTATATATAAAATAGACAAACAACAAGGAACTATATTCAATATTTTGTAATAACCTATAATGGAAAAGAATCTGAAAAAGTATATATACCTTACGTATAAATATATATATACTATGTATAGCTGAATCACTTTGCTGTACACCTGAAACTAACACAACACTGTAAATGAAGAAATTGGGAGGATTTGGTGATGGAACCAGGACTTGGTTGACTCAAAGTACTCTTCTAATACCATGTGAAACACATTTTTAAAAATCTGCAAGCTGGGTTTAGCTCCACAGACTGTATTCTCTGTTCTCCTGGCTCATGTGCTTGCCTCATTCCCTCACTTCATTAAGGTGTTTGCTCAAAGTCTCCTCACAGAAGCCTGCTCTTAACATTCTATCAGAAAGAGCCACCTCCATTCCTCTGTAGCTGTTACCTGCTGTATTCCCTGAGGCACTCACTACTCCCTGACATTAGAATAGACACGTGTTTATCTAGTTACAGCCTCTCTGCCCTCCTAGAAAGTAAACCCCGAGAGAGCAGGACTTATGTCTGTTTGCTACTATGTCCACGTTGCTTGACGCATAAGTGCTCGAGGAATGTTTAGTGAATCAGTAGATGTTATGGCGGTGTGGACTCTGGAGTGAGGCAGACCTGGGCATGAATCCCAGCTCTGCCTCACCCTTTCTGGGTGTCCTAGATAAGGGACCACTCCTTTCTGAGCCTCAGTGACCTTGTCTGACAAATGGGGATGTTGGTCTCTGCACCAAAGGGTTGTTGAGGGAACTCAGTGAACTCAAGCATGCCACAAGCTTAGCAAAGCACCTGACAGTGTGAACAGCTGGTACCTGAGAACTGTTCTTAATCTTTCCTGGGCCTCCCAAAGCCCAGGTAAAGGTACCCTGATATTCTCTCCCTGGGTGAGGCACGGATGAAAAGGGAGGGAGAATTCCAAAGAAGAGGCTGAGGTGCTTTGTTCAGTGTCAGTTTACAGCCCTGAGGCTGAGTTGTTACCAGTCCTGAACCTTTCCTCTATGTCAGCGGCAGGTGAGGGTGAGAGAAGGGGTGGAGAGAGATGAGAGTTCCAGTCCCACCAAGCACAGCCCAGCTCTGAGACCCCCTTGCCACCCCAGGAAAGCTTTAGAAAGGGTTTGAATCATTGCATTCTAGAACCTGAGAATCCCAAACCCACCCCACTGACATTAACACCTGGATTCTTACAGAAGGGAGCGAGAATAAATTGCCCCCGTGTCCACCAAATCCTCTCCTGAGCCTACGTCCTTTCCTACATCTGCCTGTGGGAATGCAAGGTGGTACTATCTCTTTCCCCTCTGCTCCTGGGCACAGGGAGCTCCCTGAAGAGAAGAACACTCACATCCCCCCATTACAACCCTGGGGACTCAGAGACACTCCCCCTCATTGTTCCTTCAGCCTCCCTTTGGCATGTAAAGGGTCAAGGGCCGTGGGAATGTGGCTTCCTTATTCAGTCATAGACTTGGAGAGTTGGCCTGGGGTTGAAAGCAGAGATAGGAGAGCTGATGAAGTGAAGACAGACTTAAGGAACTGGGGATTTGAGTGGGGCAGACGGAGAGGAACTCCCCCCTCCTTCTGGGAGCACATCAGTGCGGGTGAGAACTACCCATTAAGCGGTTCCACTACGCAGAGCAATGGTGGCTGGATTGCAGAAGAATACGCAAAGGAGAAATCGAGAGGAGCGCCCACTTGGAAGAAATCAAACAGCCACAGATGTTCCATCTCAGCAGAACAGATGACAGGTGAATATTCCTGAAGGACTGCGAGGAAAGGCTACATGTGCAGGAGCTTCAAAGAAGGGGGAAGAAGCGGGGGAAGGGGCACAAATCAGAAAAACACAGGAAGACATCAGGAAGGGAGTTATCACACAAGCTGACAGTCAAAGGCACACTCCGGGAGGTGGAAGACCCCAGAGGTGAGAGTGAAAGACAGATGGAGAAGGGGGCCTGATGAAGCAGCCCAAATCACTTGCTGGTCGTCTCTCAGGTCCCTAGGGGGATTTAAATGTAGGGGGGAATGGACCTAGACACTGTCATACAGCGTGACGTTAAGTCAGAAAGAGAAAAAATACCGTATGTGTGTGGAATCTAGAAAAATGGTATAGATAATATTATTTGCAGAGCAGAGATAGAGACACAGATGTAGAGAACAAACGTATGGATACCAAGGGGGAAAGGGGGGGTGGGATGAATTGAGAGATTGGGATTGACATATATACACTATTGATACTATGTATAGAATAGATAACTGATGAGAACCTTCTGTAGAGCACAGGGAACTCAACTCAGTGCTCTGTGGTGATCTAAATGGGAAGGAAATCCAAAAAAGAGGGGATATATGTATAGTTGATTCACTTTGCAGTACAGTAGAAACTAACACAACATTGTAAAGCAACTATACGCCAATAAAAATTAATTAAAAATAAAATAAAATAAATGTAGGGGGAAGGATTTGGGTATTCAAGGGCTTTGAATGCTGGGCTGAGGAGCCCAGACTTTGTTTCCTAGGTCCCTGAACAAGGATGCTGAGGGATCTCACTGTACACAATGTTTAATTCTTGGTTGACTAGTCAAGACGAGCCTAGGAATCTCCTGGCTGAGAGCGGAGGCAGAGGGGACCCTCACGATGTGCATACTCAGAGGGTGAAGGAGATGAGTCTACTGGGGAATTAGGGAGTGGTGCAACAGAGGAGGGATGACCTCTCTGTGACCCGGTCTCCACCATCACGGACCCTGTCAATTTCTACCCAAATCACTACTTACCTCCTCTTCGGCCTCTAGTCCCCAGCTCCTAGGTGGAACCAGAAGAATCTTCCTCAATACGACCATGTCACTCATTCATCAAGTCAACAAGTATTAATCGAGGACCAACTAACTACAGTTGACCCTTGAACAACACGGGTTTGAATTGTGTCGCAGGTCCACTTGACTTGGATTTTTTTTTCAGGAAATATGTACTATATGTACATGATCAGGGTTAGTTGAATCTGCAGATGTGGAACTGAGGATTCGGAGGGCCGGCTGTAAAGTGACAGGCGGATTTTCCATTGCCAGGAGGCAGCTCCTCCAAACGCTGCATTGTTCAAGGGTCAACTGTAGTTACTGGGAATACAGCAAAGAAAACAGAAAAAAAAAAAGAAAGCCCTGTTCTCACGGAGTTGACACTCTAGTCGGGCTGTCTCCTGTGTACAGCTATGAGAATTTTTCTAGGGTCGATTGCCGGAAGTGGAATTGCTGGGTTGCAGTGTATGTGCAACTTGAACTAGGCTAGGCATTGCCAAATTGCTCTGCAAAGTTAGCTTAACTAATTTATACTCCCACCCACAGTACATAAAGATTCCTGTGTTGACCTTCAATATTTGTTCCTATCAATTATAAACTTTTGCTAATCTGATGAGTGTGAAATATCTCGTTTTAATTTACTTTTCTCCAAATGATTACCGGGTTGGGCATTTCATGTGTGTATCGGCCACTCCCTTTCCTCCTCTGTGAACTGCCTTTTAATACCTTTTGGTTTTTTTCTTGTTGGTTTATAGGAGTTTAGTCTGATCACTAATCCTTTGTTGGAAGGGCCAGTCCCTTTTTTTTTTTTTTTTTTTTTTTGCGGTACGCGGGCCTTTCACTGTTGTGGCCTCTCCCGTTGCGGAGCACAGGCTCCGGACACACAGGCTCAGCGGCCATGGCTCACGGGCCCAGCCACTTCGCGGCACGTGGGATCTTCCCGGACCAGGGCACGACCCCGTGTCCCCTGCATCGGCAGGCGGACTCTCAACCACTGCGCCACCAGGGAAGCCCCGGGCCAGTCCCTTTTTAAAAGCTCGTCTGACTGGGTCAGGTCCTCCCAGGATAATCTCATTTATGATTAACTCAAAAATCAAGAGATTTGGGACTCTAATTACATCTGCAAAATCCCCTTTGTCATGGAATGTAACATAGTCAGGGAAGTGATAATGCCATCCTATTCATACATCCCGCCCACACTTAAGGGAAGGGGATTATATGGAGGTATGGGTCATGCGGAATCATTTTCAGAATTCTGCTTGTCACAAATGTTTTAAGAAATTAAACAATTTTTTTTTCTTCTTAAAGGAGTTTTTGGTCTCATAGATTCTACTTTTTTTTTCTCTCACTAGATTATCAGTTACCGGTTTATTATAAAGAATAGTAAAGGATACAAATCGACAGGCAGATGAAGGGATACACAGAGGGAGGTCCTGAACAAAGGAGCCCCTGTCTTCGTGGAGTTTGGGACTTGGCACGTGGACGCGTTCTGGTTCCCTAACTTAGAAGGTCTCTACTGTTTTGTTTGTGTGTGTGTGTGTTTGTTGTTGTTGTTTTGTGCTTCACTCATTTCTGCTATTTGAATGCCAGGCTGAGGAGTCCAGACTTTTGTTTCCTAGGTCCCCAAACAAGGATGCTGAGTGGTCTCACTGTACACAATGTTTAACTCTTGGTTGACTAGTAAAGGCGAGCTTAGCAATCTCCTGGCTGAGAGCAGAGGCAGAGACCCTCACGGGTTTCTTTCTTTGACCGTTTAAAAAGTCTTGCTCTGTAATTATTTTAAAAATTTTTCCTGTATTGGGTGCTGAACTCATTAATTTTCAGTTTTCTTATTTTCATATAAGCACTTCTCTCTGAAGTCTGTATCCTTTAAGTATTGAGATGTAATGATTTCATCATTCAGCTCTAAACGTTTTCAATATCCAATATGATTTCTACTTGGTTCATTCATTGTATAGAAGTATGCTTTAAAATTTCTGAGCATTTTGGTGTTTGTTTTTCTCTTTTTGTTATTGATTTCTATTTTTATTTTTTATTTTTTTTTGCGATACGTGGGCCTCTCACTGTTGTGGCCTCTCCCGTTGCGGAGCACAGGCTCCGGACGCGCAGGCTCAGCGGCCATGGCTCACGGGGTCCAGCTGCTCCGCGGCACGCGGGATCCTCCCGGACCGGGGCACGAACCTGTGTCCCCTGCATTGGCAGGCGGACTCCCAACCACTGCGCCACCAGGGAAGCCTCTATTTTTTTTTTTTTTTACATTGTGGACAGATTGTTAATGTTATTCCATTAACATTTATTAAGGTTTGTATCCTGGCCTGGTATGTGGCTAGTATTTGTAAAATTTCCATGTGTGTTTGAAAATAGTGAGGGTTCTCTAAGAGTTTAGGGTCCTCTAGCTGTTAAATGGGTCTACTTAATTAAGCAACTTTTTCAAATATTCTATACTTTTATTATTTTAAAAAATCTGTTTGATTTGTCAGTTACTCATGGGGATAAGTTAAAGTCTTGTAATTTAGGGCTATATTGTTATGTGTCAGGATTTTTATATTTTCCAGGTGCATAGGTCCTTTTTTCACAATATTCCTGTAATTCCTAATAATTTCTTTTTGCCATAGTGTCAATCTTGTTTCATAATTATGTATAAGCCACATTGTCTTTTTTTCAGGAGACATTAGGCTGGTATACCCTCTCCTATTTATTTATCTTCATCCTTACTGTGTCTTGTGTGATTTATTTTTTATTCAATCTATGAGTGTGGGTCATAGAGGGGTTATTAATTGCTGAGTATGGTCTGTTTTTACTTATTATTTTTTTTTAGATTTAATTTTTAAAATTGAAGCATAGGGACTTCCCTGGAGGTCCAATGGTTAAGACTCCGTGCTTCCACTGCAGGGGACATGGGTTCGATTCCTGGTTGGAGTAACTAAGATTCTGCATGCTGTGCCGCAAGGCCCAACAAACAAAAATATCGAAGTATAGTTGATTTACGATGTTGTGTTAATTTCTGCTATACAGCAAAGTGATTCCGTTATACATATATATATGCTTTTTTTAAAAAACATCTTTATTGGAGTATAATTGCTTTACAATGGTGTGTTAGTTTCTGCTGTATAACAAAGTAAATCAGCTATACATATACATATATCCCCATATCTCCTCCCTCTTGCGTCTCCCTCCCTCCCACCCCTCTAGGTGGTCACAAAGCACCAAGCTGATCTCCCTGTGCTATGCAGCTGCTTCCCACTAGCTATCTACCTTACATTTGGTAGTGTATATATGTCCATGTCACTCTCTCACTTTGTCCCAGCTTACCCTTCCCCCTCCCCGTGTCCTCAAGTCCATTCTCTAGTAGGTCTGCGTCTTTATTCCTGTCCTGCCCATAGGTTCTTCAGGTTGTGTAATAGTATGATAAGTTGGTGTATTACTCTTTTTATATATTGATGGATTTAATTTGCTAATATTTTGTTGAGAATTTTTGTATCTATATTCATGAGGGATATTGGTCTGTAACTTTCTTTTCTGTACTATCATTGTCTTGTTTTGGCATCGGGGAAATACTGGCTTCATAGAATAAGTTGGCTGTGTTGGGTCTTAGTTGCGGCACTCGGGATCTTTCGTTGCAGTGAGTGGGCTCTTCGTTGCAACGTGCGGGCTCCAGAGTGCACGGGCTCAGTAGTTGGGATGTGCCGGCTTAGTTGCCCCTCGGTATGTGGAATCTTAGTTCCCCGACCAGGGATCGAACATGCGTGCCCTGCATTGGAAGGCAGATTCTTAACCACTGGACCACGAGGGAAGTCCCAAAGCCTCATGGGTTTTTTTTTGTTTTTGCCCTCCTGGCATTGTCAGAGAATGTAGGTATTACAAATAAATGGATTTTCCATATAACTGGAACTGATCTTTTCAATAGCAAATGGGAAAAAAAGTTTTTAAAAACTGAGGTATAATTGACATACATTATATTAGATTCAGGTGTACAACATAATGATTTGTATATTTTGTGAAATGATCACCACAGTAAGTCTAGTTAACATCTGTCATATACGTAGAATTTTTTTCTTGTAATGAGAACTAAAGAAAAAATAAAATCACTTTTAACGTAAAAGCCACATTTTTTTTTTTTTTTTTTTTGCGGTACGCGGGCCTCTCACTGTTGTGGCCTCTCCCGTTGCAGAGCACAGGCTCCGGACACACAGGCTCAGCGGCCATGGCTCAGGAGCCCAGCCGCTCCGCGGCATGTGGGATATTCCCGGACCAGGGCACGAACTCGTGTCCCCTGCATCAGCAGGCGGACTCTCAACCACTGCGCCACCAGGGAAGCCCTAAAAGCCACATTTTAATACTTTGTTTTGTGGTAACTTTTTGGGAACCCTGTGAACCATTTTTTCTCCATTTCCTGCTGGATACTGCTGGACCATTAGGGGGAGAATGGAATCTTGGTAGAGGAACAAGGGGTTCTTTCCTTCCTGTTTGCTTGTTATTCTGTGAATATTACCACAGCAACAGTCCTTCACTTCAGCGGCAAGGGCAGAAAAAGCATTCTAGGCAGAGGGAACCGTCAGTGCAAATGCCTGGAGACATAAGTAATCCATGCACAGTAATAGAAGTTTGGTGAGTTTGGGGAATAGGATCTGTGTAGTGACATGTGATGAGAAACGAGATTGGGAGAGGAGGGCAGAGCCCAGGCTAGAAAGGGTCTTGGAGACTAGCCCAGGGAGTTTGGAATTTCTCCTTTAAGCTTTTGTTCTTCAAACTGCAGGTCATAACCCATTAATGATTCATGAGCAGCTCGAAGGGCTGCAACAAGCATTTAAAAAATAATAAAACAAAAGAGAAGAGAAGACTCTCTCTATCAGAGTGCCTCTCATGAGTAAAAAAGCACTGCTCCAGCTATACAGATATCCGTGTGCACGTGTGCGTACAGGTTTGCATGCGTCCTGGGAGCAGCCACATGTGGAACATCCTGAACTTGAGTCAGGGGTGATGTGACATCTAAATGCCCATCCTTCCACCTCCTTTCTCCAAAACATTTCTTCTGAGCATCACCCCCTTCCTCCAGAGTTCCTCTGGGGGCAGGGGCTCCATCTGAATCACCTCTGGAACCTCAAGAGAGGCACACTGGAATCCAACTGTCTTTCATCCAAATCTGCCTTTGTCACGTCCTAACGGTGTTACTTTGAGCAGATTCTTTTTTTTTTTTGTAGACAAGAATGTCTTCCTCTTTTTTAAAAAAATAAATTTATTTATTTTATTTTTGGCTGTGTTGGGTCTTTGTTGCTGCGCACGGGCTTTCTCTAGCTGAGGCGAGCGGGGGCTACTCTTCGTTGGTGTGCGCGGGCTTCTCGTTGCAGTGGCTTCTCTTGTCGCGGAGCGCAGGATCTAGAGCACAGGCTCAGTAGTTGTGGCGCACGGGCTTAGTTGCTCCACGGCATGTGCGATCTTCCCGGACCAGGGCTCGAACCCGTGTCCCCTGCATTGGGAGGTGGATTCTTAACCACTGCGCCACCAGGGAAGCCCTAGACAGATTCTTTAACTTTCCTCTGAGTCCGTGTGCTCATTGGTAACAAGGATCATCACAGACTCACCTCGCAGACACTTTATTTGGTTGAATGAGTGCACGCCTAAGTGGTGTTATGGATTGAACTGTCAAGAAGGTACTCTAAAGTCGGAACTCCCAGTACCTCAGAATGTGATCTTATTTGGAAAAAGAATCACTGAAGATATAATTAGTTAAGATGAAGTCATCTTGGAGTATGACTGGTATGCTCATAAAAAGATGGCCAGTAACAAAGAACAAAATAATGTCATTTGCAGCAACATGGATGGACCTAGAGATGATCATACTAAGTGAAGTAAGTCAGAGAAAGACAAATACCATATGATATCGCTTATATGTGGAATCTAAAAAAAAATGGTACAAATGAACTTATTTACAAAACAGAAATAGAGTCACAGATGTAGAAAAGAAACTTACGGTTACCAGGGGGAAAAGGGGAGAGGGATAAATTGGGAGATTGGGATTGACATATACACACTACTATATGTAAAATAGATAACTAATCAGGACCTACTGTATAGCACAGGGAACTCTACTCAATACTCTGTATTGACCTATATGGGGAAAGACTCTAAAAAAGAGTGGATATACGTATACGCATAACTGATCCACTTTTTTCTACGCTTGAAACTAACACAACATTGTAAATCAACTCTACTCCCATAAAATTAAAAAAAAAAAGATGGCCATGTGAAGAAAGACAAACACAGGGACGACACCATGTGATGACAAAGACAGAGTTTGGAATGACACAACTTCAAGCCAAGCAACTCCAAAGACCAAGAGCTGAAAACCACCAGAAGCTAAGAAGAGGCAAGGAAGGATTCCCCTACAGCTTTCAGAGGGAGCGTGGCCCCGCTGACACCTTGATGGTGGATCTAGCTTGCAGAACTCTGAGACAATGCATTTCTGTTGGTGTAAGCCACTCAGCTTGTGATACTTTGGTCTGGCAGTTCTAGGAAACTCATACAAGGGGCCCAGCACAGTGTCTGGCACATAGCGGGCACTCCACACATGCTACTTGTGCCTGTCCTTATGGCAAGAGCAGGATTCTTGTTTTGGTAGAAGAGAGTAGTGAAAAACAAGCTACCCAGAAACATCACCACTGTCATCCTCCCATTCCTGCAGCCACTGAGTTTTAAAGCTCAACACCAGGCTATGTTTCAATCTTCAAATAATTCCTGTGAGGAAGGAGACAGATGAGAGACTCAGGAAGGCCGAAAGAGTTAGCAGCAAAGCCTGGACCAGAATCCAGGGCTCCTGTTAACATCTCCGCCCCAGCACCGTCTCTTTGCTGGGCTGGGTCACTGGCTCTTCCAGAGCAACAGAGCTGAGACTGCCCTATCTGGACAGGCGAGATCGAGGCATTGGTGGCTAGAAGGTGACTTCTCTTGGCACCTTTGGTAATGCCTTGATGGACTCCTGCTTTTTTTCCCTTTTCAGGTGTAAGTTTGAGGACTCTGGAGATTAATACTTGTTCTCGCTTCCCTCTTGTCTCCCTTCTTGCTGGGCAAAGACTTACTAGCCACTCTATCTTCCCCTGGAGATATGCCTCATTGGCAGAACCCAGCTAGTTCCAGCCCCTCCTTTCCTCTCTTGACTCTTCCTCAGAAGGAACTTTCAGCTTGGAGATCTGACGTTTGCCACCAGAGGGGCTGGGAACGCAGTTCCCAAGGATGTGGCTAAAGGAAACTCTGATGCTAAAACTCTAAGCATCAAGAGTTCCAAGCATCAGTAATTCAAATGTTCGGAGTCTAAGGTTCTGGGAATCCAAGATTCCAAGATTATGAATTGTAGACTCTGCAGTTCCAAGATTCGACCATTGAGTTATGCCACAATTCCAAGATTCCCCCAGGTGAGGTTTCTAGAAACCTCTTAAAGTGACATGCACAGGAATGGATAAAGTTTGATTCTGACTCTGAATTGTTGAATAGTGTGTTTGTCATAATAAAGAGTGTGACCCTGTGGATCCTTATTTCCCTCCAATGAGTAGGAAGCAGCCAATTTGTGGAAACCGAGTTGCCAAACACAGATCATGGAAATTGAGAAACTTGAGAATTATAGCCTGTTATGAAACTTGCAGGGTTCAAAGGACCAGATTTCCTCTCACTTGACCTCAATCACTGGTCCTTCAAGTGTGGCAAGCTTTGTGGATGCGAGGATCTGTGTAGCATTTAGATCTAAGGTTAGATCTAACTCTAGATATAACACAAAGATCTACAGCTGATGTGTATGAATGTTCAGATTGTGCAATGCTGAAGGATGCCACTTCTAAGGGAACATACGCTAACTTATCTGAGAGTAAGCAGGTGATTCAGACCCTCACAGATCCCAGATCCACCAGAGAGAGCCCCACCTTCAGAAACTCAGAGGAAATGTGACTTCCTGTATACACTCAGGAGAACATGCAATCATATACTCGAATGCCTGCACGCACACATGCGCACACACACGCACACACACAGACATGGCTGCTACCAAACTTCTCCTGGCATTTTCTCTGAAAGTGTTTCTCTCTCCCACCCATTTCATTAAGAAGTCTGACTCCTGTCCCCAGGTCTGGCTCTGATCGGACACAGTCGCCTTATCTGGTGTTGGGCACGAAATATGCTCTGGCATCCGAAGTGTGCGTGAGTGGGCAAGGGTGTGGGCAAGTATGTAGTGAAGCCAGGTCAGCTGCCTGTCAGGGCTCTGGAAAAAATCTCCTGGACAGAGCTGTTCAGATTGTGTAATAGTACGATAAGTTGTTGCTTTTTCATTTGAGGAAGGGGTGCTTTTTAAGAATCTCCCTAAATGACTGTGGGCTAAGTACGGCCATCCCTATACAGATGTGTTCATGTACTTGCTGAGTACTTACTTGTGTTCTGTGGGACCTCGGATAGAGACTTAAACTCTCTGGACCTCATCTTTGTTACCTGTAAAATGGGCATGAATACTGTTCCCCGTGACATAGGTTTGTGAGCGTTAAGTGAGGTGAGTATATGACGCTTATTAGCATAGAGCTGACACGGTGTACTTGCTCAATAAATAATATGTTATTGTTACTATTCAATGTATAGTATAAGGTTTCTTTTCCTCTCAACCCACCTCTAGCAAGGTGAACAGAGTCCGTTTGTTTCTTCCTCTCCTATCCACCTTGCCCCTTCCTTCCCCTGACCCCCGTCCATCATCCCCCCATCCTTAGCCCCGCCCTTCCCTCCCCCATTTGCTCCTCCCACCAGCCCCACCCTGGCACAGCCCTGGCTCACCGGGGCAGGAAGCTCATGGTGTAGTTTTGTGGGATGGTGACAAAGCCCACGTGTTTGGGGGACACGTCGATGTCCTGGGGCGACTGCGGGGACTTGAAGTGGAAGTTCTGCATGATGGTGGTGAGGAAGAGAAAGAGCTCCATGCTAGCCAGGCCTTCTCCGAAACAGTACCGCTTTCCTGAAGGAATAGGGGGGAGGCATGGGGTGAGGCTTGTTTTCATTGCTGCCTGCACCCCACTACCGACCCCCGGCTGTATTCTCCCAGGGAGGATGGGCTGGAATATTGAGGCCTGAGAGACTTTCAAAGAAGTTGCTACTCCTCTCTGAGCCTGTTTCCCTAGAACATGGGGTGGGGTGAAGCAAAACAGGCTGTAGCAATGGGAACTTTAGGTGCCCCTTCTCCTCAAATACACACTCAAATATGGCTGCTGTGCCATCGCCTTTCTAGGAATCTGAAGAATCTAAGTGACCTTGGACAAACCTCTGACTCACTCTGGGCCATGATATTCCCCATCTCTGAAATGGGTATGATCATCCCTTTTCTTTTGCCTGGGCCCAGGTTCTTGGTAGTTATGGGGGTTGCAGCTGGTTGGCTCCAAGGTATATGGTAAGAGGGACTTCCAGGTTGGAGAAAGATACTAGGTTACACCTTAGAGATGAAGGAGGCCCCTGTTGGTGTTGGCCTGGCAGTGTGTCTTACCGATGAAGAAGGGCACAAAAGCATCAGTCCTCTTAAACTGCCCCTTCTCATCCAGGAAGTGCTGGGGGTTGAAATCTGGCGGGTTGGAGAAGAGCTTGGGGTCTCTCAGCATGGAGCCCAGCATAGGGAACACTTCATCGCCCTGGCTGGGAGGAGGGAGGGGACTTTGATAAGGTGGAGTGGGGGATGGGTGTGCTGAAAGCACCCGGGGGTGGAGGGGGAATTTGTGTGACCTAGGTGAAGGGAAGTGGGAGGCATGGGAGTTGGGGTCCTCTGAGGGAGGAGCTTTGGGGGATATGAGATTCATGGTCCCGAGGCAGGAAGTTTGGCAGCCATGGGGTTCATGTCCCCTGAGAAGGGAAGTTTGAGGAACATGGGCTCTGTGTCTCCTGGGGCAGAAGTTTTCACAGACATGCAGTTCATGTCTCCCAAGGCAGGAGGTTGGGGGAACAAGGAGGTTATGTCTCTTGAGACAAGAATTTTGGGGGGGACATAGGGTTCATATTCCCTGAGGCAAGAGGTCTGGGGAGATATGGGATTCAGGAGTCTCTGAGTGGGAAGGTGGAAGCGACACGGTAGTTGGGAAAGTCTTTGAGGGAGTGGGACAGGGGCTAGGAAGCTTCTAAGGGGAACGGAGTGCGGGGTCACAGGGAGTGGGTTGGAGATCCCTTTAGGCTGGGTGGGACAGCACCTTGGAGAGGAGGAAGTCTCGCGGTATCCTGGGTGATTCTGCGGGCCGGGCCCATGGGGATCATGTCTCAGAATCTCTGGATCTCAGTGGATCACCGCCTCTGTGTAAGGCATCTTAGCTCCGTCCTTGAACTTGGGCTGATGGTTCTTGTCAATCTCCTCATGGGTTTTGGCTTGGGGAGGAGGGGGAACGTGTTTAGCTATTGGGAGGACTCAGGGCAGGGATGACCGTCCAAGTAGGTACAACATGCATGACATCCACGTGTGGCACGGACATACAACATTCAGGCCGTAGGCGCTGCTGGTGCAGGGTCTTGCTCACCTGGTCCTGCCAAAGTCACCCGGGAGGTGCAAGGGGAGAGTCTTGGGGGATGGTCTAGAGGAGCAGGCAGTGGGCACTTGGCTGGTTCAGTGTGGGCCCTGGCAGGTATTTCGTCACTGAGTAGAACATCTCACAGAGCTGAGGGTGGGGAGAGAAGAAGGGAAGGGAAGGACAGCTGTCAGTGCTCAGGACCCAATGGGAGTCGGACCTGTCGCAGGGCAAGGAAGGCACTGGGTTAAAGGCACCTACACAGATGTTTAGGTATTTCGATGGGGCTGGATGGGAATAGAGATCTAAGTTTTCACATGAGTTAAGTGTGAGGGACCCTGTCCAAGAATTAAAGTGAGATGGACTGGGACACATATCAGGTTTCAGACGTTCAGGTGATGCTGGATTGGAGCATACATCTGGTGTTCGTATATTCAGGTGAGGTTGGGTTGGGAGACACCTGTCCAGGTGCTTAGCTATTTAGGTGGGACTTGGAAGGGGGGGTCACCTAAGTGTTTAGGCATTCAGGTGGTCTCAGTTGGAAACAGCTGTGTGGATACTTAGGGAATCTGGATTGGGGGCTTCTGTACAGGTGTTAAGGTGTTCAAGTGGGGCTGCTGTGCAGGTGTTCAAGTGGGGAGATACCTGTTCAGGTGTTCATATATTCAAATGGGCCAATAGGGGGCACTTCTGTAGGTATTTGAGTGAGCTGGGCTGGAAGACACTTATTTGGGTGTTTGGGGAACAATCTGTCCAGGTGTTTACATGTTTAGGGGTCTTGGTTTGGGGTACCTGTCTAAATGTTGAGATATTTAAGCGAGCTGGGTAGGGGGCACTGTCTAGATATTCTAGTGGGCTGGTTTGGGACACCTGTGTAGATAACAAATGATTTTGGTGGGCTGAATTTTCCTGCACCAGGTGTTCAGGTAGCCAGGATATGGGCTGAGGTGATCTCTTGTCCAGGTGTTAAGAAATTCAGATGGAAAGATAGAATATCTTAAAAGGGAGCATCTGTTAGATATTAAGGTAAGTTGGGGTGAGGACACCTGCGCTGGTGAGAAGAGAGAGCTGGGTTGAGCACATGTATCTTGCCTGCAGTGTCTATTTTTTTTCATTCTTTTTTTTTTTGTTGGGGGGAGCATCTTTTGAGATATCCAGGTGTGTTTGGAGACTGAGTATTGGCCACCTGTCCCGGGTTCTGGTGCAACTGTTCAGTTGTCCAAGTTCAGTTGTCCAAGGGCTGGTTTTGAGGGGAGCCTGTCTGTTGGAGGATGGGAGTTTGGGGCACCTGTCTTGGTGTGGAGGGGCAGTTGGCAGGTTGAGGTAGAGGCATGGTAGAGCCAGGCTGGGACAGGTTACCTGGCCGGTAGACGTAGCTGTGAACTGGAAGCTTCCCAGCATCATACGCAGCAGTGACAGGAACTCTTTGTTCTCGCAGTCAAAGCGGCCCCCGAAGACGATGGAGCTGATGACACAGGAGACGGTTCGGCTCAGGAAGAAGGTGGGATCGAGGAAGGCGCCTGGGGGATGGGGTGGGGTTAGGGAGAGACAGGGATTTGGGGGAGAGTCAGCTTGGCGGTCTGATGCCAGTCTGCGAATTTGAGGAGGGCGCGGAAGTGCTGAGCCAGACTTCCAGCCTCAGATCCCAGAGCTGGGAGGCCGGACGCCTTCGCCCAACCTGGACCCCTTCCGGGGCCAGGATGCGTGTGTCGGTGCGGGCTGTCTTCCTCCTCCTCCCCCTCGCACTCTCCGGGGTCCCCCCACTCACCGTGCGTGCCCCGGCAGGCCTCGATGAGGAAGTCCGCCTCCCCCTGGATGCGCTCCTCGATGCCGCGCTTGCCCACGCCCAAGTCCCGCAGTGCGGTGATGGAGAAGCGCCGGAGCTGCTGGGCGCGCTCCCAGCTGCCGAACGCCAAGCCTGCAGAGGGGGCGTAGGAGTCGGGGCGGGGCAGGCCCAGACCAGCCGCCTGGCCCGGAGAGCGAGAGAAAGGTGGGCAGAGAGAGCGAGTGGGAGATTGAGCGGGGAGGGAGGGAAAGAGGGTGGGAGGAAGCAAGGGAGGGAGGGAGGGGGGTGGGCGGGGGAGAAAGAGAGAGACAGAGACAGAGAGAGACATACAACTCAGAGAAATGCAGAAAGAGGTAGAGACCGAGTTGCAAGAACAGAATCAGAAGGAGAGAGGCAGGAAAGATACACTGAGAAAAGAGATACAGAGACACTCACAGGAAGAGAAAGAGACAGAGGAGGGAAGGAGGGGAAGTGAGATACTCGGAGATCTGGGAGGCGGATATAACAATTGTGAAGAATTCTAAAACTGAACTGGAGAAGAGAGAAAAATAAGGAGAGAGAAACAGAGAGGGTCTGGGAGGAGGAGAGACTGTTACCAGGAGATGGAGGCACGGGGATTTTGAAACAGAAATAATGTGAGATTCTAAGACTAAGAAAGAAGAGAGAGAGGGAAGGAGAGAGAAGCCTGGGGAAGCACAGAAGTTGAAAAGGAGAAAAAGACAAAAAGGCATAAGGAGATAGAGGACCAGGGTTCCAAAGCAGAAGTTCCAAGAGCTCCTAAGAGATGCAGAGAAAGAAGAGACATCTAGTGAAAGAGAACAGGGAGATAGGGGAGAGAGAGGCAGGGAGAAGCAGAGATGCAGAAATGCTAAGACAAATGAGAGACAGAGGGGGCGGCAACCACGAACAGGAATGGGGACAGAGAATGCCAGAGGAAGTCAGGACGAGAAGGCTGGGGACACTGAAGCCATCAAGTCTGCCTGACCACACCCCCTGCCCCCCCCCACTCTGAGGTCCCCCTCCCCATAGCCTTTGAAGAGCCAGTTGAAGTTAGCCTGCTTGCCTCGTCCACTGAATTCCTCAGCCTGGTCCACCAGAGCCTCCGTCACAGTGTCACATCCACACAGCACCACGACCCGCCCGGGCCCCAGGTGGACTGTGGACACAGGGCCATAGCGCTCGCTGACCTGATGGAGGTGAGTGCGAGTGGTTAGAGCACCTCTACTCTGAACTGGCCCTGTACCCAGATCTCACATCCCGAGATGCATTTCCCTACAGGTTCTGACGGTCAAGGAGCTGGACATCCCAAGATGTGGCCTTTCCTGGCCAGGACCCTGACACTGAATCTTTAAAACTCCCCTTTCCTTTCCTATGACTCTGGTCCAACATCGTCAATTCCCAGCCACAAAGCCCCAACCAAACTGGGCAGGCCACCACCCCTATCCCATCCCACCCATCTCTCTGCCTTGGGACACCTTCATGAAGGAGTTGTACATCTGCTTGGTGTTCAGGTGCAGGTAGTTCCCGACGAAGGGCAAAGGGGTGGGTCCAGGAGGCAGTGTCCCCTCGAGCTTCCTCTACCGCCAGACAGACATCAAGACCAGTATAGTCAGACAGGCCAGCAAAGCCGCAGGAAGCAGCCCTGAGGCCAGCATGGTGGCACTGGGGGTGACAGTCAGTTGGTGATGTCTGGGGTGGTTTGCTTTTATACTGCCTGGGAGAGAAGGGCCGACTTTGGTCCTGATTGCATAATTGTCTCATTTCACCTCCCAGCTATACCCCCCACTATGCTCCCCACCTAGCTTGGGACAGAGCCAGCAAGGAAGGAGGAGGGGGACCTCAGATCAGAGTAACAGAGAGTGGGCCCCAATATGGAATTTGTGGTTCCCTCGGGAGGCACGACCCTAGGCTGTGGAGGGCAGCTGATAAGTTCCAGAGTTGAAGATTGTGGAATATTTGCTTGGGGGAGCCCCTAAGCTTTGGATTTGGGATCTCAGAGTGAGAAGGGACCCCAAAGTGGTGGATTTTGGGGTCTTGGGAAAGAAGCATTCAAAGATCTGGATATAAGGGTATTAGAATGAAACAGGATGTGTGGCTGTGGATTGGGGGGTCTTTTGGTGAGGAGAGATGTAGGTTGAAGGGTCTCATAGTGGGGGGAGATTCCAGGGAATGGGTTTGAGGGTCTTGAGGTGAGAAAGGACCCCGGGCTGCGGATGTGGTGTTCCTGGGAGGAGAGTCCAGCTGGATCATGGAATCTGACCCCAGATGTTGATCTGCCTTTACTTTGGACACAATGCTGCCTCTTGATTCCCAGAATTCTCATTGGGACCTCAAAGTGAGGTCAGGATAGGGGTCATGGAACTGACTATCTGTGGTTGGGCAGGAGGTAGAAGACCATAGCTGCACTCCCATGGAACTCCCCACAGAACTGGAGAAGAGTAACTCACGGTCTCAGCTGGCAGAGGGACTGGCCAGGGCTTGGAAATAGTAATAAACACCAATATGATACTGAAAAATCCCAGCTGTCTCAAGGATTAGAATTCACAGAGAGCCCCAATGGTTCCCTACCCAGATCCTTAGGGAAGCCCTCTACATTGATTGTATCATTTCCATTATTATTATTATTATTATTATTATTATTATTATTATTATTATTGATGTTTCCCATTTTACATGTGGGTATACTGAGGACAGAAAACAGAGAGTGGGCAAGGGGCACACGTGTGAACCCTTTCTCTCCTGCTCTGCACTCACTTCCCCTTCCTGCGATTGGGTTTCCCCACCAGTGGAAAGGGAGTATTTGGGAAGGGAAGGTTGTATTTGAGGGTGTGTGAAGTCCCCGTTAGGCGTGATTCCTGGTGTGTCAGGGCTGTTATTAGCAGGCAGAGAGAACTATGTCAGGAGAGATTTGGGTAAACTCCAGTGTCGGGAACAGAGAGGGACCCTAGGATGCTGAAAGTGGGAGTAGAGAAAAGAGGAGTGGTCCTGCTGTTTCTCCCTCACTGACATTTTTCCTTAATAGTGTTGGTTACCCCTGGTAAACACCAACTGTGAAGACTAAGCCCAGGTATGTGTGGTGTGATCCAAGAACAAAGAACAAGATAAACTCAAAGGGCCAACATTGCCGGAACAAAGAGTTACAGGACCCCTATCACTTATGTGTTTGGATTCCAAGAGACCTGGCCCAGCTCCATTTCCCTAAGTCTTTATTGAATTTGTTACAATATTGCTTCTGTTTTATGTTTTGGCTTTTTAGCCAGTGAGGCATGTGGAATCTTACCTCCCCCACCAGGGATCGAACCCGCACCCCCTGCATTGGAAGGTGAACACTTAACCACTGGACAGCCAGGGAAGTCCCTCCATTTCCCTTCTTAAAAAAAAAAAACAAATAGTTCCCTTATTTTTCAGGATATTACCTCCTTCAGTCTTCAAGGGTCATACTAAGTAGAAAAACTTCCATAGGACAGATGTGTCCTGAGAACATTCTGAGGTAGGTCACTCCCATTGGATCAACTTCTCAGAAAATTCTCTTTCCCACAGTATTATCCCCAGGCTCTTAAGCCTTTTAATAGAGGCATTCAACCAGTGTTTACTGAACCCACTACTTCATGCCAGCTTGTGCTGGGTGATGTTGAGGGCACAGGGGTGACCAAGACAGCCCTGGGACCTGCCCTCATGGAGCTCTCACTCCACAGGGGGAGACAGATCAGTCACCAGGCAATGACAGCTCAGAATGGATAGTGCTGGGATGAGGAGGCACAGGCAGAGGGGTCAAGGTCAAGATGGGGGCACAGGCAGAAAGGTCAAGGTCAAGATGGCGGGGCTCAGGGCTGGGACACCTGATTCAACCTTGTAGTTTCTGGGTAAACCACTAGGGGGCTCAGTAGGAATTTTTCCATGGAAGGATAAGGAGAGTGGGGAGGGAGAGTTCCAGGCAGAGGAATCAGCTTGTATAAAGGCCAGAGGCCCGTGGAGCATGGTTGAGAGCTTGTTAGAGCACAGAGATCTGGGGCCATGTTCACTGGTGAGTCTGGAGCCATGAGCAGGTGTCCGATCGGGTGGACCATATGCAACTGGGTTGAGGGAGTTTGGACTCTGTCCTGAAGCTACGGGGAGTCACAGAAGGCTTTTAAGCAGGGGAACAAAATGGTCTGATTTGTGTTTCAGAAAGATTCTTCAGAGTTTTGGAGATGAGACCATAAGCGGAGAGATGAGGAAGTGACTTCTACAGGTGAGAGAGGACAGGACCATGGAGATGGGGAGAGAGTGCGGATTGGAGAAAGATATGGAAGGAAGAACTAATTCTTACTTGGTTCTATGTTGACTTTGCTGTGGTGAGGGAGGAGGCTAGTGTTGGGGAGAGATGGTAGTGTTGTTTATTGGTTTGGGGACACAGGTCAAGAGCAGGTCTGAGGCAAGAGAAAACGAGCTCGACTTTGGACATGTTGAACCATGGCATAGTCCCTGCTCTTAGGGATTTCTTAGGCTAGTGGGAGAGCAGATCTGGATAAATTAAAGTCCTCAGTGATGCCATTAGTTTTAATTAGTAATTATTAGTAATAAATTACTACTTAGGGTTGAGAATTGGGAAGGCCTGGTGGGGGAGGTGTCATTTGAACTGGGTCTTGTGGGATGAGTTCACAGGTAAGGGAAGAGAGCAGGGCGGTCCAAGCCAGGTCTTGGATATGTGAGATGGATGGAACAGAGCAGGTATATTTCACAGTAACACCTCACCGTTCCCTGTCCCAACCTTATCAATTAACTCTCTATCCTCTACCCCCTAGCCTGACCCAAAACTCTTAGAAAAAACCTGGCTCATGCCCACAAGTGTGCCTGAAATGTATGATGCTGTCCAAATGAGAATCTTTTTTTAAAAATCGAAGTGAAATTTATGCACCATAAAATGTTCAGTGGCGTTTGGTACCTTCACCGTGTTGAGAAACCACCACCTCTAACTAGTTCCAACAAATTTCCAGATGAGAATCTTTTTTTTTTTTTTTTTTTGGCCACACCGTGCGGCTTGTGGGATCTTAGTTCTCTGACCAGGAACTGAACCCGCACCCTTGGCAGTGAAAGCATGGAGTCCTAACCATTATACTGCCAGGGAATTCCCCACATGAGAATCTTAAGTTAGCCTTCTTGTTTTAAATTTAAATACTAGTACTGCAATAGTGATATCATTCATTGAACTTAGCATCTTACTGTGTGAAATTTTTAATGAGTGTGAGCTTATTAAAGTCCTCATAGCAAGCCTATGGTGTTGGTTTTGTCATCCCCATTTTGCAAATGAGTTAAGTACGGTCCAAAGAGTTGGAAGTGAGTTGCTTTGGGTTTCATAGGCAATAAAGGTAGAGGCTGAACATGGTCTCGTGTGGCTGACTCTAAATTTCATGCTCTTCACCACCGCTCTAGACTGCCAAGCTCCACCTTTTCTTCTTGATGAACCATCAGAAAACTGTCCTTGATAGCCTGTGGTTTTTGAAAAACTTCCTTGTAAGCCTGAAACAAAACATTCCAAAATGTTACAAATGTATATTTAAAAGGTCTCTCAATAGGGAGGAGACTTGACCTTTTATTGTTTTTGTATTCTTTGGAACATTAACCAAAGACTTGCTCAACCAGTGTTACCATCCAGGCTATTGGCAGTGAAATGGTGAGTGAGCCTGGAGAACAAGGGGTTTGGTCAGGGAGTGAGATGTTTGTGTTTCAGATTTCAGTGATGACAAGGATTAGGGTAGGGCTGGTGGGAGTGTTGGCTGGAATTAGTGAGACCAAAGAAGAGAACACAGTCAAGTTTCCTTTTGTCTGATTGTTTGGACAGCCATGGCCACTGAAGAGGCTCCTTCTCAGAAGAATGTCAGGTCTTGGAGTAGAGAGAGGGGGGAAAGTTTGCGAGATGACAGAGATGAAGGAGGCAGACTCAAAAAAGAAAGAATTTTTATAAGTGGATGGAGGGGTCATACTCTAGACGTGCTCTGAGGAGTTTCTGATTCCGGTTATGGTTGAATAGCTTCTATAGGGACAAGTATCCTGAAAATAACAACTATAAACTCAGAATAAAACATTAAAATAAACCCCAATTCCCTGAAATGGCTGAAAAGTGAATAAAGCAGGCAGATACTGAAGGGAGCTAGAGGAAGAGAATTTCCTGTTTATTATATATTTTGGCCTGAAGGCAAGCCCTGGAAGGTGCCGTGGAGGCGGCTAAAACACAGATAGAAACATTGGAATTTTTCTGACTTGAAGAACCAGAGGACAGAGTTTAGGGTGATTATAACACCTGGTGGTAGTGGTGGTAGAATCTCAAAAAAGGAGAGAGACAGAGAGGGGGAGCCCCAAATTCTATGTATAAACTCTGTCCAAATTTCTGACTGATTGTTGAACTATTTATGTGCTGGAAAACTCCACGCGGTGTCAACCAAGGCTAACAGAACTGAAATAAGATTTCAGAGCTGAGCCTTTGAGCTCAGTCAAATTAACTGCTCCCTGAAAACAAAACAAAATAAATCAATATTCTTCAGCAGAACATGACAGAATCCAGAGTCTTTACAATGTACCACTTGCAATATCCAGGATAAAATCCAAAATTACTAGGCATATGAAGATACAGGAAAATATAACCATACTTGAGAAAAGGAAATTGATGGAGAACAACCCTAGCATGACCCTAATGTTGGAATTTAGCAGACAAAATTTTAAAAACACCTGTTATGTCTGTGCTCAAGGGTGTCAAAATGGTATGGAGCCATAAGAGGTATTGACCCTAATTCTGACCCTGAGACTCACTGGAGGTGGTTGAATGAGTAACTTTCATTGGAGAGAGTGTTAGAAAAACTGTGCTATTAAGAGGAGAGACTATTCAGAGTAGGACCGGGAAATGGAAAAAAAATTTGGACACGTGGTTCATTTATTTAGCAGCTATTAATAGAACACCTGTTAAAGTGGCCAAGATGGCAGAGCAGGAAGACCCTGAGCGCACCTCATCCCACAGGCCCACCAAAATTACAACTATTTACAGAGCAACTGTTGATGAGAAAGACCTGGAAACTAGCAGAAAAGATCTTCTACAGCTAAAGGTATAAAGAAGGAACCACAATGACATGGGTAGGAAGGTCAGAGATGCAGCATAGTCAAGACCTATACCCCCAGGTGGTCAACCCACAAACAGGAGGACAATTACAATTGTAGAGATTCCTGCCAAGGGCCGAGGGGCTCCAAACCCCACATTGGGCTCCCCAGCCAGGGAGTCCTGCCGCAGGAAGATGAGCCCCCAGAACATTTGACTTTGAAGGCCAGTGGGGGTTATTTTCAGGAGCCAAGTCTTGAGCCATGGCTAAAGTTTCTGGCTTTTTTTTTTTTGCGGTACGCGGGCCTCTCACTGTCGTGGCCTCTCCCGTTGCAGAGCACAGGCTCCGGACACACAGGCTCAGCGGCCATGGCTCATGGGCCCAGCCACTTCGCGGCACGTGGGATCTTCCCGGACCAGGGCACGAACCCGTGTCCCCTGCATCGGCAGGCGGACTCTCAACCACTGTGCCACCAGGGAAGCCCATCTGTTTTTTTTTTTTAAAGCCACTCAGTTTGTGATACTTTGATATGGTACCTAGGAAACTACCTGTCTTAGCAAACTAATACTTCCATTAACAGAAAAATGGATAAGCAAAATATGGTATATCCATACAATTGAATTGTATTCAGCCATAAAAAGGAATAAAGTACTGATACATACTGTCACTAGCAGGAACCTTGAAAACATTATGCTAGGCAAAAGAAGCCAGTCACAAAAGACCACATATTGCATGATTCCATTTATATGAAAGTCAAGAACAGAGAAGCTATAGAAATAGAAAGTAGATTAGTTGTTGCTTAGGGTGGGGGGTGGGGTGACAGAGTAGGGGAATGACACCTAGAAGGTATGAGGTTTATTTTTGAGGTGATGAAAATGTTCCAAAATCGACTGCAGTGATGATTGCACCTATCTATGAATGTATCAAAAAACATTTAATTATACACTTTAAGTGGGTGAATTTTTTGACATGTGAGTTATATCCCAATAAAACCTTTTTAAAAGCCAAAAAAAATAAAGAAAATGTCCTCTCTGACTCATATATCCTGATGTGTTCTTCCTACCAGTGAAAGTATAAAGGCAATCGATTCACCTAATCTCTGAGAAGAATTTACTCCAAGGAAATAAAAGGGATATCGACTGTCTCAAAACTTTCTCATACCATCTGGTGTCACCCCAAACCCTTGGGCTCCTCTTCTTGCATCATAGCCTTCGACACTATCCTGTCCTTCCATCAGAGCCCTGGCTACTCTTGCTGTCACTGTCCAGAGATGTTAGTCTTTCACTTCACTGTGAGCCCCATGTGGCCACTGAATGAATCTATCCTGGTCACCATTATGGCTTCAGTCCCTTCCACAGGGCCCCATTTAGAATAGGGGTGTTTGTTGAATGAGTACAGTGCCTTATAGCCCTCAGAATTTCTAGGAAGTTTCTAATTGACTCTCCTCATCAATAAAAGTGAAGGTGGGTACAAGGCATGACCATTTCTTGTCCGACATGAGATACCCCTGACAGCAATCTTCACTACAGAGGTACCCATTAGGTGACTCTCCATGGTGGTCCTAGTCTCTCACTGCCCAACTCTTCTCCCTCCCTTCTTTCCTTTTATGGCTGTCAGATCTGTATCCTTGTCTGAAGACTTTTCCTGACCCACTCTGCTTTCTTCCTCTTTTGTCTTTCCCACACATTACCCCCCAATAAAATGATGCACTCCCAGCTCTGTCTGAACCTCTGTTTCCTGAAGGACTCAATTTACATACTGTCCATCATGGCATTTGTTCTTTATCCCATACCCAGTCTCAAAACTCTTCCAATTTTAGAAAATCCCATATTGTGTGACGCTTCATCAGGGGAAAGTCTTTGTCTCCCACCACAGCAGCTGAAGGGGTAACCATTAATTCTTCCTCACCACATTCTGACTGTGGCTTGGCTAACTGGATCATCCTACTGGGAACTTTGACTCTTGCTGGAGGAAGTGACACAAAAACACAGACACGATTAGGAAGTTGTCCACAGTGGCTTCAATGGGTCAAGAGTCCCAAAGCAGTAGTGTTCAGTGCCTGGGGACTGGGTGGGGTGGCAGTGGCAGCAGCAGCCCCTAGCTGGATGGTTCTGGTCATTACCTTGGCTGATGTCCTCCTGACACAGCTCTTTTTTTCCTACTCATATTCTTAGCCTAGCTTTCCAGAATTCCTATTGATTTTGTGAGCTAACCAGTCACCTTCCAGTAGCTAGCAGACTTTTCTATTTAAATTAGCCAAAGACATTTTATGTTGATTAAAAATAGGAACCTTGACGGTTAGGGGACTTGGGAGTCTCTGGGAGATATCCTGTTGAGAAAGAAGTTATAAAGGATGAGCTGTTATCCCTAGAGTGATACCTGAAACCCCTCTTTCACTCACGCCCTGTGTTCAATACATTAGCAAACCCTGCAGTCTCATGCATCATAATAAATCCCAAACCCATCATCTTCTCCCCACCTCCACTGGTTCTGCTGTGTCTGAGCCAACATCACTGCTTATAGTAGCTTCCCAATTGGTCCCTGATTTTGTCCTCCCTCCCTCCCTCAGTTTATTCATTGTATAATAGCTAGAGCGAGCCATTCAGAACATGTCGATACATGTCACCCTATGTTCCCCAACCTCCCCAAAGACCTCCATCTCGCTCAGGTCCTCACCAAAGGCCACGAGGCCCCACACAATCCAGCCCTTTAACCCTTTGCCTCATCTCATTCACTCCTACTCTCTCATTTCCTCCTCTGCTCCAGCCCCGTGTCTCCTTGCGGATTCACGCACACACACAGTCTTCTGCCTTAGGACTCTGCTCTTCTTAATTGTTCTGCCAGGAGTGCTCCCTTCCCAGATATCTGCACAGCTTGCTCCTCACTGTCTTGTGAAACCACCCATGCCACCAGCTGAAAATTCCAATTCTGGAGTTCCCTAGGCCATTTCCCTGCTTTGCTTTTCTAATGCACTATACCATTTAAAAATTTTATTATGCTTATTCTTCATTGGCCGCCTTTGGTCTTTATCAGGGAAAAGTCAAAGGAACAGCATAAAGGTATGGAGTCTACAACAAGAATTTGGCACAGTCGGAAACCTAGCTGGAGGTGAACAAATGAACTTAAAATCTGCACGCCGTTGCCAAAGTCTTGGACAGAGCATTGCTTTTCTGCTGGATGTAGAAGACACACAGCTCCTTATTTCTGGGTGAACCTCGCTGACCTGTGTCCCTTGACAGTGTAATAGTGCCTTATCTTAGGACTGTTGTGAGAATTTAGGAAGATGAAGAGGTTGGGCGCGCGTGGACACGTGGGCAGGGCTCTGTTCTCGGACGGTTCCTGCCACATCCAACAGGGGGCGCTCAGCGGGCCGTGAGGCAGAGATCATAGGTCGGAGGGATGTTGCCAAAGCCCGAGACCTTGGGCGTGACATCGATGTCAGCGGGTGGCACCAGCGAGCGTAGGGAGAAGTTCTGAAGGATGGAGGTGAAGTAGAGAAAGATTTCCATGCGGGCCATGGCCTCGCCCAGGCAGACGTGCTTTCCTGTGGGCATAGAGGAGGGCGGGAGGGAGGGCCAGAGCTGCACGGGATAATGGGAGCAGGGAGAGTGTTCCGGTCCCACCACCCCTCCGCCTCAGCTTCCTCCTCAGCATCTCTGGGGTCATGATAACACCCGCTTTTTAGGGTTATTATAAAGATGCCGTGGGTTTCTATAGTAGTTGTGGCTCGCGGGCTTAGTTGCTCTGAGGCATGTGGGATCTTCCCGGACCAGGGCTCGAACCCGTGTCCCCTGCGTTGGCAGGTGGATTCTTAACCACTGCGCCACCAGGGAAGAGGTCAGAGACTCCACTCTTAAAGGACACACAAAACCTCATGCTCTGAGGCCGGGGCAGAAGCAGTACTGTGAAAGGAGTATAGGTCAGACCCACCTGCTGACCTTGGAGAGTCTGACAGGGCAGTCTCCAGTTGGTAGGTGGAGCCAGGCCCAGGGGGTCCTGGAGAGGCAGGAGGCAACTGGAGCTCACCTTGGAGACGTAGACACTGGGGCAGCCATTCTGAGGGGCTCGTTCTACCGTGAGGACTTTGGTGTTGGCAAATACGATTTTTAAATCCTCTCTTTAGCATATTAGCCTCAGGATCCAACACTGTCCCCCACCCACCAGACTTTACACACCATTGCTGGGACTTCTCAGGCCAAGCAACTAATTGGGTGGGGACACAGCCCCACCCATCAGCAGGCCAGCTGCTGTAGGACCCCCAGAGCCCCCAGCCACCCCAGGACCCAGCCCCACTCATCAGTGCACCAGCACTAGTGCCAGGACCCCTGAGGCCTCACAGCCAGCCATTCGGACCCAGCCCCAACCACCAGCAGACTGACACTAGCTCTGAGGCACCCGGGGCCTTGCAGTCAGTGACCCCAAGACCCATCAGTGGCTGACACTAGCCCCAGGACCCCCTGGGCCTGGCTCCACCTACCAACTGGAGGACAGCAGCCCTAGGACCACAGCAATCCTGCAGCCTGCCCTGTCAGAACCCAGCACACCCACCAGCACCCCCTGAGCCCTAGCCCTGCCCACCAGTGAGCCAGCACTAGCACCAGGACCCCCTGGAGCTCCACAACCAGCCACCATCTTGTGTCTCAGCCCCAACCACTAGTGGCTGGCCACCTCTACACAAGGCAGGGCCTGGCAACCAACCAGACTGGGGCTAGCCACATCTACCAGACCGTAGCCCACTACTACCAGAGGGCTCATGCAGCACACATAAGGGGCACCCCTAGATCACACAGTACTGGTGACCAGAGGGGAGTATCCTACTGGGTTGCATAGGACGTCTCCCACAAAAGACCACTTCTCCAAGGTCGGGAAACATAACCTACCTACCAAGTACATTGAAATAAAAACAGTGTATTAGGCAAAATGAGGCGACAGGAATATGTTCCCAATGAAGGAACAAGATAAAGCCCCAGAAGAAGAACTAAGTGAAGTGGAGATAAGCAATCTGCCCGATAAAGAGTTCATGGTCAAAGATGGTCATAAAGATGGTCAAAGAACTCAGGAGAAGACTGAACGGACAGAGTGAGAAGTTAGAAACTTTTAACAAAGAGTTAATAGAGAAGAACCAACCAGGGCTGAATAGTACAATAACTGAAATTAAAAATATACTCAAGGGAATCACCAGTCGATTAGATGATACAGAGGAACAGATCAGCAAGGTGGAAGACAGAGTAGTGGAAATCACTGAAGCTGATCAGAGAAAAGAAAAAAGAATTTTAAAAATTGAAGACAGGGCTTCCCTGGTGGTGCAGCGGTTGAGAGTCCGCCTGCCGATGCAGGGGACACGGGTTCGTGCCCTGGTCCGGGAAGATCCCACATGCTGTGGAGTGGCTGGGCCCGTGAGCCATGGCCGCTGAGCCTGCGCATCCAGAGCCTGTGCTCCGCAACGGGAGAGGCCACAACAGTGAGAGGCCTGCGCACAGCAAAAAAAAAAAAAATTGAAGACAGTTTAAGAGATCTCTAGGACAACATCAAGCATACTAATATTTGCCATACAGGGACCCCAGAAGGAGAAGGAAGAGAGAACGGAGCAGAGAACATATCTGAAAACAGAATAACTGAAAACTGGGTAAGGAAACGACATCCAGGTCCAGGAAACATGGAGAGTCCTAAACAGGATCAAGACCAAATAAGAGCACACCAAGACACATAACTAAGTGAAATGGCAAAAATTAAAGATAAAGAGAGACTATTAAAACCAGCAAAGGAAAAGCAACAAATTACATAGAAAGGAACACTCATCAGGCTGTCAGCTGACTTTTCGGCAGAAACTCTGCAGACCAGAAGGGAGAGGCATGATATATTTAAAGTGATGAAAGGGGAAAAGCTACAACTGAGACTACTCTACCCAGCAAGGCTTTCGTTCAGATTTGATGGAGAGATCAGAAGTTTTACAGACAAGCAAAAGTTAAAAGAGTTCAGCACCATGAAACCAATTTTACAGGAAGTGTTTTTGGGTTTTAGGTTCAGAAATCTTTATTAAAATGAAAAAACAACATGGCTATACAATGACACAGCTAAAATTTAAACTTAGATCTGTATCCTCTGAATCTCAAATTTCTAAACATGCTCCTCCTGAGGGGAAAATATTGAATCTATGTATTACCTGGATGTCCCCTCACACATCAATGATCAGAGACCCCCTCTCTCTTACTACAGCTATTCTCCTTTCAGTACGTTCACATAGTCAGTCCCCATGCCCAGTTTCTCCTGACACAGGAGGATCTCCATCTAATAAACATTCACCCCCTTCTCTCCTCAGCTTTACAGATCCATTTACAGATCCATTCTCCTGGGGGAAGCTCTCCCTGCCTGCAGCCTCTGCCTCCTCTTCTAAGCACCCCAACCCCCTCCGGTCCTGTGCTATTTAGTCTCTACCCTCTCCAGGTGAGGGGGCCGGTTATCAGATCTCTCCACCCAATCCAGGAAGAAGGGAGCTGGAGAGGCCTGTCTGAAGCCAGGCTGACGGACTGAGGAAAAAGGAGAGGTTAAGAGGGTGAGAAGGGAGAAAATGTTCCTTCCTGGCCTCCTCCACGTCCCTCACCACCTTGAACTCCTAACAAAGTTACATAATCAGCTCCCTATTACTCCCTCCGTGGGCAGCGAGCCAGATGGGTACGTATGGGGCAAAAACAACAACAACAACAAGCAATGTGTGTTAAGTAAGAAAAGAGCAAGAGAAAGCGATTTCAGAGTGACCAAAATCAAGAGAGAGGAAGAGTGGCAGTGGGGAGAGAGAGGGAGAGAGAGAGGGAGAAAGAGAAGGAGAGAGAGGGAGAGAGGGAGAGGGAGAGGGAGAGAGAGAGAGGGGGAGAGAGAGAGAGTGAGAGGGAGAGAGAGGGAGAGCAAGGGAGAGGGAGGGAGAGGGAGAGAGGGAGGGAGAGGGAGAGGGAGGGAGGGAGGGAGAGGGAGGGAGAGGGAGAGGGAGAGAGGGAGGGAGAGAGGGAGGGAGAGGGAGGGAGAGGGAGGGAGAGGGAGAGGGAGAGAAGGAGGGAGAGAAGGAGGGAGAAGGAGAGAGGGAGGGAGGGAGAAGGAGGGAGAGAGGGAGGGAGAGAGGGAGGGAGAGGGAGAGGGAGGGAGAGGGAGGGAGACGGAGAGAGGGAGGGAGGGAGAGGGAGGGAGAGGGAGGGAGAGGGAGGAAGAGGGAGAGTAAGAGAGCCAAGGAGAGAGAGAAAGAGACAAAGTGTCAAAGAGATGAAAAGAGAGAAGTGGGGAGAGGATGAGGGGGAGGGAGGAGGCAGGGAATGATTAACTAGGACCCAGAGAAACAGGGAGAAGGCATCAGAGAAGGACACAAAACGCAGACAGAGGGAGAGACAGAGCCAGAGATGGAGAGAGACACATACAGAGAAAGGGAGAGCTAGAGCTAGAGAGACACATGCTCAGAGATGTGTAGACACAGATAAAGACTGAGAGAGACCTGGAGAGATCTAGAGAAGCAAGAAATAGAGATTCAGAGTAGAGAGCCAGAGAAACACAAAAGGACTGGGACAGAAAGTCAGAGAGAGGGGCAAAGAGACACAGAGAAGAGAACAGTCCGGGGAAGGACACAGAGACCTGCCTGAGGCAGAAACAGAGACGGCAGCAGGGAGGAGATATATAACCCAATCAAAGGGGTTGGCGACCTGGCCAGGCCTCGTGAGCAGCCAACTCAGTCAGTATTTTTTCTAGTGTGTCTTACGTGTCTTGCGTGCCAGGCCCCGACAGACTTGATCTCTTAATCCCAGCAACAAGCCTCAGTGATGATAATTGCGGCTAACACTTGGCACTATGTCCCAGGCACGTTCTAAGTCCTTTGCACAGATCTCACCTGGTCCCACAGCAACCCTACATGGTAAGTGCAACTATTATCTCCAGTTACAAAATATGTCACATATGCTGACTAAACCCTACAGATGAAGCCATGCAGAGGATGAAGTGATCCCCGGTGGCCTTGGCCTGCAGCGGCTTGAAGCAGGGATTTTGGTTCCCCGCCAGAGACTGAGGTCGGGCCATGGCAGTGAAAGTGCTGAATCCTGGCCACTACACCACTAGGGGCCAGTGACCAGTGAAAGGCCCCTGGCCCGTCAGCTGCGTAGAAATGAATTTCCACGTAGAAATGGAAAGTAGTGAAGCAAATGAAGTATTTATTAGGAGAAAAAAGTCCAGTATGTGTGGACAGACGCACGGGCGGGCTCAGAGAGAGAGTCCTGCCCTCGTGGTAGTTTGAATCACTTTTATGGGGAGCTTCGTCTGGGTTTCCTTTGGTCAATCATCTTGCTTTGCCTGGTTCTGCGTCCGTATTTGCTATAACTTAGGCTCCTCCTCTGTGTGTGTGTACATCTCTTAGCCGAGATGGATTCTAGCAAAGAGGCCTACGGGTAGCTAGCATCACTTACTATGGGGTGGCGCCCCATCCCTTTTTGACCTCCAGGGAGCCTTTCTGTGCGTGTATAGACAGGGAGGTCTCCTTGATTTCAAGAACGAGGAATAAAGAGCCTTTTATCTATTATCTGGGCAGGGCCCGGCCTCCTCTCTCGACTGTCCTGCTATTGATATTTTGGAGTTTCTGTCCACAGGGAACGAACTCCAGCTGCTCAGCCTGGGGCCATCTATCTCCTGCCTCAAAATCACTTATCTGGGGCTTCCCTGGTGGCGCAGTTGTTGGGAGTCCGCCTGCCGATGCAGGGGACACGGGTTCGTGCCCCGGTCCGGGAAGATCCCACATGCCGCGGAGCGGCTGGGCCCGCGAGCCATGGCCGCTGAGCCTGCGCGTCCGGAGCCTGTGCTCCGCAATGGGAGAGGCCGCAACGATGAGAGGCCCGCGTACCGCAAAAAAAAAAAGAAAAATCACTTCTCAAGGTCACCAGCTAGCAGTCAGGTGCAACACCCAGGCAATCTGTCTCCAGTCCATCATTTCAACACGTACCCTCCCAAGAGAGGAATGACTGAGGACTTTAAGGATACGCCCTCCAACCCCCAAATTTGGAGAAGTGAGGGTTCTTTGCCTGGAATCCAAAGATTGATAGCAGGAGCCCACAAATGCCCTGAAATGATTGTGCAATGTGACTGTCGTGCCCACCTGGAGAAATTGTGCACAAGTATTTTGGATCCCTGGAAGATACAGCTCTTATGTATGCCACACATGGTTATTATGAACCCTATTATGTGCCAGGCACTATTCTGGAGGATGAGGGGTCCACAGGGAGCAAAGCAAATAATCACAATAATGAAAAAATCGGTAAGAATCCCTGTCCTCATGGAGCTGTCACTTGGGTAGGAGGAGTCATTGTCAGAGGCCACCTCTGATGGCTCCTAGAGTTTGTCAAGCTGGCTCTCACCTTAAGGAAGTTGCCCTTGCTGCTCCCTCTGCCAGGAACATGCCTCCACACACCTTCCCATGATCGACTCTCAGAAGTCACCGCCTCCAAGAAGCCCTCTCTGACTACCCAATCTGAAGCAGCCCTCACCAGTCAGTATCCATCATATTTCCTTCTTTAATTTGCTTCGTGGCATTTATCACTAGCTGAGGTCATCTTATTTATTCAATACGCTGTTTGCTTTAAGACTGTCTCGTCTGCTAGAAGTTACCAATTCCACGAGGGGAGGGGCTTTGAGTTTCTTGTTATTTGCTAGAGTCCCTATGCCTACATTAATATGTCACATATGCTGACTAAACCCTTGTCGATCAGTAATGACAACTAACTCATGTATCACGTTCCCACGGGCCACTAGACGCTCCATGCTTCTTACAAGTATTAACTCAGTTAATCTCCCGGTGACCCTTGGAGGAAGGGATTCTACATGGGGAAAGCGGGACAGAGAGCTTAAGAAACTCACTCAGACTCACAGCGCTGGGCAATGGCAGGGTCATGATCCAGACTCAGCGCTGTGGCTCAGTCCCTGCTCTTCACCACTCTGCCTGGCGGGTCACCTGAGCCCGTGCATTCTGTCCCTCCACCCCCAGCCCTGGAGTGATGGGACCAGGCTCAGCACCTTGACAAGATCGGATTCTGCAGCCTCTAGGGCTGTCTCATTTGTGCCCATGGGATTCTAATTGGTGGAGGTGACTGAGTGATAACATGGAGAGGTCAATGCCATTCAAGAAAAGTCTAATGTTGGCCACATTCCCTCCAGGAATGAGAGGCACAGCACGCAGGGCCACAGGAAAAGGCCGCCAGCAGCATTGGTCAAGAGGCAGAAAGGAATAAGAGGAAGACACAGGCCACAGCCTTCACTGGGAAAGGCAGGGCAGAGGCAGCAGCATAGGACTGGCTAATCTGAGTCATTCCAGGGGGCTCTGGAGCGTAGGGGCTGTCCTAGTCGTCTGGTACCTGGCCTTGGGTTGATTTAGTACTGGAAGATATTGGCTTGCCTGTCACTGCTCCAGCGTAAGTGCCTCTCCACTGGACTTGTCTCAGTCTTTGCTGTGTCCCCACCCCCCGAGAGGCTACTCAATAAATATTCACTAAAAGACAATTTAATTAAAAAGACAACAGGACGGAAGTATTCCAGGAAGATCCCCTCCCCCCCCTCCCCCCCCCCCCTCCCCTCCCCCTCCCCTCCCCACCCCCTCCCCCTCCCCTCCCCTCCCCTCCCCTCCCCCTCCCCTCCCCTCCCCATCTCCCTCCCCCTCCCCTCCCCCTCCCCCTCCCCTCCCCCTCCCCTCCCCTCCCCTCCCCTCCCTCTCCCCTCCCCTCCCCTCCCCTCCCTCTCCCCTCCCCTCCCTCCCCCTCCCTCCCCTCCTCCTCCTCCCTCCCCCTCCCTCTCCCCTCCCCTCCCTCTCCCCCCTCCCTCCCTCCCTCCCTCTCCCCTCCCTCTCTCCCTCTCCCATCCCCACCACCTTCACCCATTCCCCACTTGGCCAGATCCTCTGATTGCATAACCTCTGTTCTGGCTCCTGCTGCTGAAACTGCTTCTTTTGGAAACAAAACAAGGGATTTCCCTGGTGGCACAGTGGTTAAGAATCCGCCTGCCAATGCAGGGGACACGGGTTCGTGCCCTGGTCCTGGAAGATCCCACATGCCATGGAGCAGCTAAGCCTGTGTGCCACAACTACTGAGCCTGCGCTCTAGAGCCCGCGAGCCACACTACTGAGTCCACGCGCCACAACTACTGAAGCCCGCGCGCCTAGAGCCCGTGCTCTGCAACAAGAGAAGCCACCGCAGTGAGAAGCCCGCGCACCGCAATGAAGAGTAGCCCCCGCTCGCCACAGCTAGAGAAAGCCTGTGTGCAGCAACGAAGACCCAACACAGCCAAAAATTGATAAATGAATAATTTTTTTAAAAAGGGAAGAAAAAAAAGAAACAAAACAAACACTAACCTTGGTGATACTAGTCCCTTCCACGCACATATCTGGCACTGGCAGGAGAGCTGATTCTCAGCAGGTGTCTGGGCCAGGTGTTGGGCCGGACAGCTCTGGCCAGTGACCCCTGCAGGCTCAGACTGGCCAACCGTGCGAGTAGCACCCAGCTGGTCACCATGGGGCTAGTGCTCCCTCCTTGCAGGACAAGGGCTGCAACTGCAAGGCTGGTTGAGAGGTGAGAATGCCGGCTGCCAGCAGGTGAGGGAGGGAGGGGCCCCAGACTCTGAAGCCCAGACTTTCTGCGTCTCTGCGGCTGTCACGATTTGCCCTGAAGAGAGGCTACCATCTTGCTGATCTGTAATGTTCTAGAAGGCCTGTACTCGGCCTCAGACTCTTACTGTCAGGCTCTCTCTCTCTTCTTTGGGCCTCCCGCCTTCCCCAGCCCTCTCTCCCTCCCTTCCTCTCTCTCTTCTCTTTAGGGGAAAAAAAAGCCTCAGTGGGGCCTTGAGCTGTGTAAAAGGAAAGCCGAAGACTTATTCAGGATCAGAAACATCTAAGCCAATGAGGAGGAAACATGCTGCATAATAATATTTACCCCCTAGATGTGACCGATCACGCTGAACAAGGTGCATCGCCCTCACCCCCACAGGGTGGTCATTAGCCTCTTTCAGAGTGCATTCACCTCAGCTCACAAAAAGAGCCTTTCAGCAAGTAGGGCACACTCACCAATGCTTGGTAAGCTGTTGACTTTAGGGAGAAAAAAGTTTTTTTGTTTCATTTTGTTTTGTTTTGTTTTTGTAAGAGAGAAAAGGAAAACTGGGAAAAAATGAAATAGCATGTTTAATGAATAAACCTGTACAATTGTACTCCTTTGCAGTTACTTTCTGTTGGGTAGGTCCACAGGTGAATTTCACAGATGTTGCCATTCAGTGTGTGTACTTTTGTTTCAGCCCCAGACTCATTTT